>NC_059208.1:26065479-26438812 GCF_020615455.1 Coregonus clupeaformis | reverse complement strand
AACTGAGCAATTGGGGGAGAAGGGCCTTGGTCAGGGAGGTTACCAAGAACCCGATGGTCACTCTGACAGAGCTCCAGAGTTCCTCTGTGGAGATGGGAGAATCTTCCAGAAGGACAACCATCTCTGCAGCACTCCACCAATCAGGCCTTTATGGTAGTGGCCAGACGGAAGCCACTCTTCAGTCAAAGGGACATGACAGCCCACTTGGAGTTTGCCAAAAGGCACCTAAAGGACTCTCAGACCATGAGAAACAAGATTCTCTGGTCTGATGAAACCAAGATTGAACTCTTTGGCCTGAATGCCAAGGGTCACGTCTGGAGGAAACCTGGCACCATCCCTACGGTGAAGCATGGTAGTGGCAGCAACATCATGCTGTGGGGATGTTTTTCAGCGGCAGGGACTGGGAGACTAGTCAAATCAAATCAAAATTTATTTGTCACATACACGTGTTTAGCAGATGTTATTGCAGGTGTAAGCGAAATGATTGTGCTTCTAGCTCCGACAGTGCAGTAATATCTAACAATTTCACAACATATACCCTATACACACAAATCTAGTAAGGAATGGAATTTAAGAATATATACATATATGGACAAGCAATGACAGAGCGGCATGGATTAAGATACAGTAGGATATTACAGAATAGAATACAGTATACACATATGAGATGAGTAGTGCAAGATATGTAAACATTATTAAAGTGACTAGTGTTCCATTTCTTAAAGTGGCCAGTGATTTCAATAGGCAACAGCAGCCTCTAATTTAACAGTAATGTCCGCAAAAGTCAGGATCGAGGGAAAGATGAACAGAGCAAAGTACAGAGACATCCTTGATGAAAACCTACTCCAGAGCGCTCAGGACCTCAAACTGGGGCGAAGGTTCACCTTCCAACAGGACAACAACCATAAGCACACAGCCAAGACAACGCAAGAGTGGCTTCGGGACAAGTCTGTGAATGTCCTTAAGATGCCCAGCCAGAGCCCGGACTTGAACCCAATCGAACATCTCTGGAGAGACCTGAAAATAACTGTCCAGCAACGCTCCCCATCCAACCTGACAGAGCTTGAGAGGATCTGCAGAGAAGAATGGGAGAAACTCTCCAAATACAGGTGTGCCAAGGTTGTAGCATCACACCCAAGAAGACTCAAGGCTGTAATCGCTGCCAAATGTGCTTCAACAAAGTACTGCGTATAGGGTCTGAATAGTTATGTTCCTAGCCTATGCTTGAGGCTAGGAACATAAAGAGATAGTGATCTCTTTATGTTCCTAGGCTTGAGGGAATCTCTTCAACAGGTAGGAAGCAGCGACCACTAGCGGCTGTTCGGGCAAGGCATTCATCACAGATAGAAGGAGCGTTAACAGTGGGAGAATCTCAATTGTACCTACTCACGTCCTCTCTCCTAGCCTCCTTCTCAAAACCCATTGGAGAAGAAGGTCAGAGGGGCGGGACCTCTGGCTTTCTCATCCAATGGGTTTTGAGAAGGAGGCGATGAGAGAGGAGAGGGTGTCCAATTGAGATTCTCCCAGTGTCTTTGCCTGTATGGTATCATTTCTGCTATCTTGTCATTTATGCTTTGAAATGAGTTGCAATTTTATGAACTTATTACTATTAGCATTTTTAAATAAAGCCCTCAATAGCATTTGATGATATGAGCAAAAAGTCACACAATTGAGAGTTCATCACCTTTTATTACAAAATAACAAATTAAGGAATGTATGCTACATTGATTGGTACAAACATAATAATTTTCTCATTTTCTTTTGACATTCCTGCCAATATTCAGCAACTCCGCACAGCCATTGAAGAGGAGTGGAACGACATTCCACAGGCCACAATCAACAGCCTGATCAACTTTATGCGAAGGAGATGTGTCGGACTGCATGAGGAAAAAAAAATCTGCAGCATTGAAGGTCCCCAAGAACACAGTGGCCTCCATCATTCTTAAATGGAAGAAGTTTGGAACCACCAAGACTCTTCCTAGAGCTGGCTGCCCGGCCAAACTGAGCAATTGGGGGAGAAGGGCCTTGGTCAGGAGGTTACCAAGAACCCGATGGTCACTCTGACAGAGCTCCAGAGTTCCTCTGTGGAGATGGGAGAATCTTCCAGAAGGACAACCATCTCTGCAGCACTCCACCAATCAGGCCTTTATGGTAGTGGCCAGACGGAAGCCACTCTTCAGTCAAAGGGACATGACAGCCCACTTGGAGTTTGCCAAAAGGCACCTAAAGGACTCTCAGACCATGAGAAACAAGATTCTCTGGTCTGATGAAACCAAGATTGAACTCTTTGGCCTGAATGCCAAGGGTCACGTCTGGAGGAAACCTGGCACCATCCCTACGGTGAAGCATGGTAGTGGCAGCAACATCATGCTGTGGGGATGTTTTTCAGCGGCAGGGACTGGGAGACTAGTCAAATCAAATCAAAATTTATTTGTCACATACACGTGTTTAGCAGATGTTATTGCAGGTGTAGCGAAATGATTGTGCTTCTAGCTCCGACAGTGCAGTAATATCTAACAATTTCACAACATATACCCTATACACACAAATCTAGTAAGGAATGGAATTTAAGAATATATACATATATGGACAAGCAATGACAGAGCGGCATGGATTAAGATACAGTAGGATATTACAGAATAGAATACAGTATACACATATGAGATGAGTAGTGCAAGATATGTAAACATTATTAAAGTGACTAGTGTTCCATTTCTTAAAGTGGCCAGTGATTTCAATAGGCAACAGCAGCCTCTAATTTAACAGTAATGTCCGCAAAAGTCAGGATCGAGGGAAAGATGAACAGAGCAAAGTACAGAGACATCCTTGATGAAAACCTACTCCAGAGCGCTCAGGACCTCAAACTGGGGCGAAGGTTCACCTTCCAACAGGACAACAACCATAAGCACACAGCCAAGACAACGCAAGAGTGGCTTCGGGACAAGTCTGTGAATGTCCTTAAGATGCCCAGCCAGAGCCCGGACTTGAACCCAATCGAACATCTCTGGAGAGACCTGAAAATAACTGTCCAGCAACGCTCCCCATCCAACCTGACAGAGCTTGAGAGGATCTGCAGAGAAGAATGGGAGAAACTCTCCAAATACAGGTGTGCCAAGGTTGTAGCATCACACCCAAGAAGACTCAAGGCTGTAATCGCTGCCAAATGTGCTTCAACAAAGTACTGCGTATAGGGTCTGAATAGTTATGTTCCTAGCCTATGCTTGAGGCTAGGAACATAAAGAGATCTCTTTATGTTCCTAGGCTTGAGGGAATCTCTTCAACAGGTAGGAAGCAGCGACCACTAGCGGCTGTTCGGGCAAGGCATTCATCACAGATAGAAGGAGCGTTAACAGTGGGAGAATCTCAATTGTACCTACTCACGTCCTCTCTCCTAGCCTCCTTCTCAAAACCCATTGGAGAAGAAGGTCAGAGGGGCGGGACCTCTGGCTTTCTCATCCAATGGGTTTTGAGAAGGAGGCGATGAGAGAGGAGAGGGTGTCCAATTGAGATTCTCCCAGTGTCTTTGCCTGTATGGTATCATTTCTGCTATCTTGTCATTTATGCTTTGAAATGAGTTGCAATTTTATGAACTTATTACTATTAGCATTTTTAAATAAAGCCCTCAATAGCATTTGATGATATGAGCAAAAAGTCACACAATTGAGAGTTCATCACCTTTTATTACAAAATAACAAATTAAGGAATGTATGCTACATTGATTGGTACAAACATAATAATTTTCTCATTTTCTTTTGACATTCCTGCCAATATTCAGCAACTTCGCACAGCCATTGAAGAGGAGTGGAACGACATTCCACAGGCCACAATCAACAGCCTGATCAACTTTATGCGAAGGAGATGTGTCGGACTGCATGAGGAAAAAAAAAATCTGCAGCATTGAAGGTCCCCAAGAACACAGTGGCCTCCATCATTCTTAAATGGAAGAAGTTTGGAACCACCAAGACTCTTCCTAGAGCTGGCTGCCCGGCCAAACTGAGCAATTGGGGGAGAAGGGCCTTGGTCAGGGAGGTTACCAAGAACCCGATGGTCACTCTGACAGAGCTCCAGAGTTCCTCTGTGGAGATGGGAGAATCTTCCAGAAGGACAACCATCTCTGCAGCACTCCACCAATCAGGCCTTTATGGTAGTGGCCAGACGGAAGCCACTCTTCAGTCAAAGGGACATGACAGCCCACTTGGAGTTTGCCAAAAGGCACCTAAAGGACTCTCAGACCATGAGAAACAAGATTCTCTGGTCTGATGAAACCAAGATTGAACTCTTTGGCCTGAATGCCAAGGGTCACGTCTGGAGGAAACCTGGCACCATCCCTACGGTGAAGCATGGTAGTGGCAGCAACATCATGCTGTGGGGATGTTTTTCAGCGGCAGGGACTGGGAGACTAGTCAAATCAAATCAAAATTTATTTGTCACATACACGTGTTTAGCAGATGTTATTGCAGGTGTAGCGAAATGATTGTGCTTCTAGCTCCGACAGTGCAGTAATATCTAACAATTTCACAACATATACCCTATACACACAAATCTAGTAAGGAATGGAATTTAAGAATATATACATATATGGACAAGCAATGACAGAGCGGCATGGATTAAGATACAGTAGGATATTACAGAATAGAATACAGTATACACATATGAGATGAGTAGTGCAAGATATGTAAACATTATTAAAGTGACTAGTGTTCCATTTCTTAAAGTGGCCAGTGATTTCAATAGGCAACAGCAGCCTCTAATTTAACAGTAATGTCCGCAAAAGTCAGGATCGAGGGAAAGATGAACAGAGCAAAGTACAGAGACATCCTTGATGAAAACCTACTCCAGAGCGCTCAGGACCTCAAACTGGGGCGAAGGTTCACCTTCCAACAGGACAACAACCATAAGCACACAGCCAAGACAACGCAAGAGTGGCTTCGGGACAAGTCTGTGAATGTCCTTAAGATGCCCAGCCAGAGCCCGGACTTGAACCCAATCGAACATCTCTGGAGAGACCTGAAAATAACTGTCCAGCAACGCTCCCCATCCAACCTGACAGAGCTTGAGAGGATCTGCAGAGAAGAATGGGAGAAACTCTCCAAATACAGGTGTGCCAAGGTTGTAGCATCACACCCAAGAAGACTCAAGGCTGTAATCGCTGCCAAATGTGCTTCAACAAAGTACTGCGTATAGGGTCTGAATAGTTATGTAAATGTGATATTTTTACATTACAGCCTTATTCTAAAATTTCTAAAAATTTGTTTTTGCTTTGTCATTATGGGGTATTGTTTGTAGATTGATGAGGAAAAAACAATTTCATCAATTTTAGAATAAGGCTGTAACGTAACAAAATGTGGAAAAAGTCAAGGTGTCTGAATACTTTCCGAATGCACTGTATAATGTAATATTTACTGTAGTGTTTTGCGGTCATTACTGTAGTATTTACTGTAGTGTTCTTACGGACATTACTGTAGTATATTGTAGAATTTAATGTCGTGTTTTTGCGGACATTACTGTTATATTTACTACAGTGTTTTTGTTGTATTATCTTTCACCTAGAAGTGGGGGCTTTCTCCTTGAGGAAACCTACTGGATAACTATTAAAATAACACATTTCCCACAACCTGTAAGGAGGTAGGATTGGGTCTGAACAGCACTTCTATTCTTTTCTATATAGGGAACACAATATGTGGTCTATACTTGGCATGTAGGGTTCTCACTCATGGGTGGCACAAATTGGAATATTGGGTAGGAATATATAGTATATGCAAATGAAATATTAGTATATAGATTTTTTATGTGGGTGACCATCCAGCTAGGCCAGACAAGGATATTTGTGGTGTGCAGCTCCCATTCCTCGTATGATGTTGTGTTAGTCTGAGTCCTGTAAGCAATGTGTCAACTGTATTGTGTTGAACTTTGTGTATAAAGTATTGTAGCGTAGTTCTGACTTTACAAAATGACTTTCCATGAAAATGGACTTTAGTCTAAAAGGGTGTCCTCCCTTTATGTTCTTTCTTTGTAAAAAAGCAAATGATAATTGCTCTGGCATAAAGCATGTTGAGTGACCATGGACTGAAGGTCATTCTATTCTTCTGTTTTCTTATTGTTTTAGGTCTCCTGCTCAGACCTCTTCCTGGATAACAGGAGCACCAATCCCAGCAGCATTAGCAGCAGGGGATACATCAACAATCTGCTCCTCTGCTCAGCAGGCATCACACAGCACACTGTGGAAGGGAGGAGAAGAAAGGAGCACTCAACCTCAGTCACTGAAATAAGCAACATTTCCCTCTATATCTGACTAGTACTTTATCATGAACTGTAGTAGAGTATTGTGAACAACACTCACAGCTTGCTCTGGAGAAGGGCATGGTCAATGGGGGGTGGATGTGGTGGTGGAGCCAGCTGCAGTCAGCTTAGCTTCGCACAATAACATCACCTTCTCTGAGACCTGCAGCTCCCCCGAAACATGTTGTGCAAGTATGGTATCACATCTCGATGGACTGTGTTAGGTACATACTGCACCAGAAGAATAAAACACATGGATCCAAAATATCCAATCGTAAAAAGAACTCTAAATAAAAGATCTGAAAACAACATTGTAGTCAAAGAACAAACCTTGGAAACCTGATACTTTACCTGGTGGTGGGTGGAGTGTGAGAGACTTGGTGAAACTCTGGTCCAGAACCCTCAGTTTCAGATCTGCTGTAACAGTCAGAGTGCTGTTCAACCTCAGGGTCACCTCACTCTCCAGCTCATAGCGCCCCCTGCTGTCCAACTCCATAGTGGTGTTACAGCCCATCACACCTCCCCACAGTACCTCTGGCTGGGGAAACCCCTGAGAGGCACGGAGAGTGACAACAAAGCCGTCACAAGTGGCTTGGACGGACATCCTGGGCTCATCATAAGGGGCTGTTTTGAAATATTATAAATACTTTTGTAGGTGCAGTTATCATTTAAACTACACAATATAGATGCAGCAACAATGGAACTTACCTGCCACTAGAAGTTGTAGATTTTCCTGGGTGCTTCCTTGTTCATCTGTCACGTGACAGGTGTATTGGCCCTGGTCACTCGGCTGCACACCACTCAGTCTAAGTGAGGCATTTCCCACAGTGAGCTGGTCTTCAAACAGATGAGTGCGTCCCTTGTAAACAACACTCTGTCTTTCCAGCTGATCTCTCCCATAGTAATAGCTGTGGACCACCTCTGATTCTCCATGCTGCCAGTTGACGAACAGGTGGTTGAGGTTCAGGTTTTTAGATGGAGTGGAAGAGCAGCTAAGGGTGATGTCACTGCCCGGAGCTGCCACTTCTCGGGGTTGTAGACTGGTTGTAGTTACCACTGATGATATCACTGATATGGAATAGGTAGAAAGAGAGAAGGATGATGTGGGAGAGAGAGTGGTATTAGTAATAATTACAGCAAATCAATCATTGTTCTAATATGTTATTGTAACCTTACTTCTTTGCTGTGTAACCATGAAAGGACATAATGGATGAAATGACACAATCCATACAGTGCCTTTAGAAAGTCTATTCCCGCTTGAACTTTTTTCACATTTTATTGTGTTACAAAGTGGGAGTGAAATATATTTAATTGTAATTTTTGGTCATTGATCTACACAAAATACTCCATAACGTAATGTTTACAAATGAATACAAATTTAATAACTAGAATAGTCATTGCATAAGTATTCACCCCCTTTGTTTAGGCAAGCCTAAATTAGTTCAGAAGTAACATTTGGCTTAAAAATGCACATAAGTTATATGGACTCACTGTATGAAATAATAGGAGTTGACATGATTTTTGAATGACTACCCCTTCCTCTGTCCCACATACAGTACATAGAAAATCTGTAAGGTCCCTCAGTCAAGTATTACATTTCAAGCACAGATTCAACTACAAAGACCAGGGAGATTTTCGAAAGCCTCAAAGAAGGCCAGTGATTGGTAGATGGGTAACAATAACAAATCAGACATTTAATATATATTTAAGCATGGTCAAGTTAATAATTACGCTGTGGATGATGTATTAAACCACTCATACACATCAGAGATACAGTCATTCTTCTGAACTGAGCTGCAGGACATGAAAGAAACTGCTTATGGATGTCACTGAAAAGAAGAAGAATATACAGAAAAAAAGTATTCCAAAACATGCATATGTATGCAACAAGGCACTAAAGTAATACTTCAACAACAAAAAACACAGCAAAGAAATACACTTTTTGGCCTAAATGCATAGCCTTATGTTTGGGGCAAATCCAACACAACACATCACTGAGTAACTACCTCCTTATTTTCAAACATGGTAGTGGCTGCATCATCAATCAAATGTATTTATAAAGCCCTTTTTACATCAGCAGATGTCACAAAGTGCTATACAGAAACAGCCTAAAACCCCAAACAGCAAGCAATGCAGATGTAGAAGCATGGTATGGGTATGCTTGACATCATCAAAGACTGGGGAGTTTTTCCAGGATGAAAAGAAACGTGATGGAGCTAAGCACAGGCAAAATCCTTGAGGAAAACCTGCTTCACACCAGACACTGGGAGAGGAATTCACCTTTCAACAGCACAATAACCTACCACACAAAGCCAAATATAACTGGAGTTGATTACCAAGAAGACAGTGAATGTTCCTGAGTGGCCAAATTACAGTTTTGATTTACAGTAAATCTGCTCTCATGAGACTTACCGGGGTGGGGTGAAAACGTATCTAATCTAATGAAGGTACATTACTGTTCTATTTTTCATTGATCTTCAATTTTTTTTTTGTGAATTTTCCTTCCACTTCGACATTAGAGTATTTCGTGTAGATCATTGACAAAACAAATATACAATTAAATACATTATAATCCCACTTTGTAACACAATAAAATGAAGAAATCCAAGGAGGGTGTAGACTTTCTATAAGCACATATGTTTACCTGGGCTTGTTTAGCCATTTATTATTTGTTTTCATCAAATAGTGTTGAATATGTATTAAACAAGACTTGAGGTCTGCACACTAATGCACTAATCAATGTACACCTGTGATCACTGATGAGGGATCCCATTTATTTAAGAATTACTCAAAGTTGTAAAAGTTTGACATAGGACCTACCACTTGTCCATACACACCATATGAAAACACTTAGATTTTACTTACTGATAATAAACGGTATGGAGACCACGTACAACCTGAAAGACAAAGCGAGAGAGAGACACATGCTCTTTGAAATTGGCTTCTAATAATCCATGGACTCACTTTATCCTGTATTTCCTTTATCCTATATGATGCATTATAGAGCCTATTAAGCATGGGGATCCAATTATACATACACCCCTTAGTTTCTTAACTTTGTTAAACATTTGAGTGAATGAATGAAAAGTTAGCGCGTACCCCATGTCTCGAGAACAAGGAACAAAGAAAGTAAAGCAGATTGTGCGGGAAAGTCCCAACTCCCTTTTTTTTTTGTGTGTGTTTTTTTTTGTTAGATGCGGTCGGCATCCAAATTTAAAGGTACATTACCTCCACAAACTGGATTGGAGTGTGGACCAGAGACAGGAAAGGTCTAAATCCTACTGTTGGTGAAACCATACAGGAGAGGAAGTACAAAACCAACGACGCTAGACGGAGAGGAATATGTTTAAGCAAAAGGCAGTTTATTAAACACAGAGATAGCTGGTATCTGCTCAAGCTACATGCATGGACCCATTTCAGTTGCCTCTTATGGAGACAGTTGAAAAGGGATCCAAAACAAGGTGCATTACCGCCACAAACTGGATTGGAGTGTGGACCAGAGACAGGAAAGGTCTAAATCCTACCCATTAATATTTTCTCCGTAAGGAAACGAAATACGCAAAGAAATACCACATCACGTGAAGGTTGCCTTAACAGTACAATTAAACTTGTCTCTTCAACACCATTACTCTTTGAATCTAATAACAATCTCTCCCTTTCCCTCTCATAGTGCTGGAACTGAAATAGAACGTGTTCCACTGTCTCAATCTCCTCCTGAAGGTGATCACACTTCCCAGTTGGATGTTTTCCTACCAATGTCAATGTGCGGTTCAGCCTTGTATGTCTCAGCCTTGTTATTACACTTTCCCCCCTTCTCTATTGACCTGAGGACCTCCCTGCCCCCACCTTTTCCTGGATCTTATACAGGTGTCTTCCCTTTCCCTCCCTGTTCCACATTTGTTGCCATTTGTTTTTAACCACTGTTCTTATTAACCCCTTGGCTTCTGCTTTTCTTATTGACATTTCCATTTCAATATTAGGATGTTTGAGAGCCTGCTTGGCAAGAACATCCACCTCCTCATTCTCCTCTACTCCCATATGAGCTGGCACCCAGAGGAACCTCACAAATACCCCGATATGTGTCTCAATCTAAACAAGCACTGCAAAATCTCATACATGACATCTTGTCTGCTTTGTGACACAAATGATTTTAAGCTCATCAGTGCTGCACAGGAGTCAGAACAGATGACTACCCTGTCTGGCCTCACCTCCTCCACCCACCTGTCTGGCCTCACCTCCTCCACCCACCTGTCTGACCTCACCTCTTCCACCCACCTGTCTGGCCTCACCTCTTCCACCCACCTGTCTGGCCTCACCTCTTCCACCCACCTCTTCCACCCACCTGTCTGGCCTCACCTCTTCCACCCACCTGTCTGGCCTCACCTCCTCCACCCACCTCTTCCACCCACCTGTCTGGTCTCACCTCTTCCACCCACCTGTCTGGCCTCACCTCCTCCACCCACCTCCTCCACCCACCTGTCTGGCCTCACCTCTTCCACCCACCTGTCTGGCCTCACCTCCTCCACCCACCTCTTCCACCCACCTGTCTGGCCTCACCTCTTCCACCCACCTGTCTGGCCTCACCTCCTCCACCCACTCTGCCGCCAAGAGTATGGCCAGCAACTCCATTGTGTATACAGATACATGATCCGTTGCTCTTTTTGTCACTGCAACCTTAAACTGAGCAACACTAAAAGCTGCACCTATCCTCCCTGTTTTAGGGTCCTTAGATCCATCATCGATCCAAGGAATCTACTAAAATATGAAATGTTACAGGAGAAAATGACACTCTCCCTGTACTGCTGGTATAATGCCAACATGCAAGTTATTTCCTGTTAAAGAGATTTAGCAAAAAGACATCGCAATTGGGGGTTCATCTCCTTTTATTACAAAACAACACATTCTGGAATGTATGATACATTGACTGGAACACATGGAACAATTGTCATTAGATGCTATAGCTGCCATCATTTCAATCAGATCAAAGGTCCTCTGTAGCTCAATTGGTAGAGCATGGCGCTTGTAACGCCAGGGTAGTGGGTTCAATCCCCGGGACCACCCATACATAAATATGTATGCACGCGTGACTGTAAGTCGCTTTGGATAAAAATGGCTTATTATTAAATACATTCTATTTATTAAGCCCAGTAAGAAAACTGCGGATGTAAAGGTGATTTACACAGTAACCTGAGCTAAACCCCTGAGAAAGTTGCAGCAAGCAAAAACTCCCTACAAGGAAGAAACCTTAAGAGGAACCAGATTTGGAGTAGAGGTACATATGACCATCTAGTGGTGTGGTGTAAACTCCCACTGTCCTATAGTGAGTGTGTCAACTGTATTGTGTTGAACTTTGTGTATAATGTATTGTAGTTCAGATTTTACAAAATAACTTTCCATGAAAATGGACTTTAGTCTAAAAGGCTGTCCTCCCTTTATGTTCTTTCTTTGTAAAAAAGCAAATGATAATTGCTCTGGCATAAAGCCTGTTGAGTGACCATGGACTGAAGGTCATTCTATTTTTCTGTTTTCTTATCCTTTTTGGTCTCCTGGTCAGACCACTTCCTGGATAACAGGAGCACCAATCCCAGCAGCATTAGCAGCAGGGGATACATCAACAATCTGCTCCTCTGCTCAGCAGGCATCACACAGCACACTGTGGAAGGGAGGAGAATAAAGGAGCACTAAACCTCAGTCACTGAAATAAGCAACATGTCCCTCTATATCTGACTAGTACTTTATCATGAACAGCAGTAGAGTATTGTGAACAACACTCACAGCTTGCTCTGGAGAAGGGCATGTTCAATGGGGGGTGGATGTGGTGGTGGAGCCAGCTGCAGTCAGCTTAGCTTCGCACAATAACATTTACATTTACATTTTAGTCATTTAGCAGACGCTCTTATCCAGAGCGACTTACAGTTAGTGAATACATATTTTTTTATACTGGCCCCCCGTGGAAATCGAACCCACAACCCTGGCGTTGCAAACGCCATGCTCTATCAACTGAGCTACATCCCTGCCGGCCATTCCCTCCCCTACCCTGGACGACGCTGGGCCAATTGTGCGCCGCCCATGAGTCTCCCGGTCGCGGCCGGCTGCGACAGAGCCTGGATTCGAACCAGGATCTCTAGTGGCACAGTTAGCACTGCGATGCAGTGCCTTAGACCACTGCGCCACTCATAACATCACCACCTCTGAGACCTGCAGCTCCCCCGAAACATTTTGTGCAAGTATGGTATCACATCTCGATGGACTGTGTTAGGTACATACTGCACCAGAAGAATAAAACACATGGATGATCAATAATCCAAAATATCCAATCGTAAAGAAACTCTAAATAAAAGATCTGAAAACAACATTGTAGTCAAAGAACAAACCTTGGAAACCTGATCTTTTACCTGGTGGTGGGTGGAGTGTGAGAGACTTGGTGAAACTCTGGTCCAAAACCATCAGTTTCAGATCTGCTGTAACAGTCAGAGTGCTGTTCAACCTCAGGGTCACCTCACTCTCCAGCTCATAGCGCCCCCTGCTGTCCAACTCCATAGTGGTGTTACTGCCCATCACACCTCCCCACAGTACCTCTGGCTGGGGAAACCCCTGAGAGGCACAGAGAGTGACAACAAAGCCGTCACAAGTGGCTTGGACGGACATCCTGGGCTCATCATAAGGGGCTGTTTTGAAATATTATAAATACTTTTGTAGGTGCAGTTATCATTTAAACTACACAATATAGATGCAGCAACAATGGAACTTACCTGCCACTAGAAGTTGTAGACTTTCCTGGGTGCTTCTCTGTTCATCTGTCACATCACAGGTGTACTGAACCTGGTCACTCGGCTGCACACCACTCAGTCTAAGTGAGGCATTTCCCACAGCGATCTGGTCTTCAAACAGATGAGTGCGTCCCTTGTAAACAACACTCTGTCTTTCCAGCTGATCTCTCCCATAGTAATAGCTGTGGACCACCTCTGATTCTTCATGCTGCCAGTTGACGTACAGGTGGTTGAGGTTCAGGTTTTTAGATGGAGGGAAAGAGCAGCTAAGGGTGATGTCACTGCCCGGAGCTGCCACTTCTCGGGGTTGTAGACTGGTTGTAGTTACCACTGATGATATCACTGATATGGAATAGGTAGAAAGAGAGAAGGATGATGTGGGAGAGAGAGTGGTATTGGTAATAATTACAGCAAATCAATCATTGTTCTAATATGTTATTGTATCCTTACTTCTTTGCTGTGTAATCATAAAAGGACATAATGGATGAAATGAAAATCCATACAGTGCCTATAGAAAGTCTACACCCGCTTGAACTTTTTTCACATTTTATTGTGTTACAAAGTGGGATTGAAATATATTTAATTGTAATTTTTGGTCATTGATCTACACAAAATACTCCATAACTTAATGTTTACAAATGAATACAAATTTAATAACTAGAATAGTCATTGCATAAGTATTCACCCCCTATGTTTAGGCAAGCCTAAATTAGTTCAGAAGTAACATTTGGCTTAACAATTCACATAAGTTATATGGACTCACTGTATGAAATAATAGGAGTTGACATGATTTTTGAATGACTACCCCTTCCTCTGTCCCACATACAGTACATAGAAAATCTGTAAGGTCCCTCAGTCAAGTATTACATTTCAAGCACAGATTCAACTACAAAGACCAGGGAGATTTTCGAAAGCCTCAAAGAAGGCCAGTGATTGGTAGATGGGTAACAATAACAAATCAGACATTTAATATATATTTAAGCATGGTCAAGTTAATAATTACGCTGTGGATGATGTATTAAACCACTCATACACATCAGAGATACAGTCATTCTTCTGAACTGAGCTGCAGGACATGAAAGAAACTGCTTATGGATGTCACTGAAAAGAAGAAGAATATACAGAAAAAAAGTATTCCAAAACATGCATATGTATGCAACAAGGCACTAAAGTAATACTTCAACAAAAAAAACACAGCAAAGAAATACACTTTTTGGCCTAAATGCATTGCCTTATGTTTGGGGCAAATCCAACACAACACATCACTGAGTAACTACCTCCTTATTTTCAAACATGGTAGTGGCTGCATCATCAATCAATCAAATGTATTTATAAAGCCCTTTTTACATCAGCAGATGTCACAAAGTGCTATACAGAAACAGCCTAAAACCCCAAACAGCAAGCAATGCAGATGTAGAAGCATGGTATGGGTATGCTTGACATCATCAAAGACTGGGGAGTTTTTCCAGGATGAAAAGAAACGTGATGGAGCTAAGCACAGGCAAAATCCTAGAGGAAAACCTGCTTCACACCAGACACTGGGAGAGGAATTCACCTTTCAACAGCACAATAACCTACCACACAAAGCCAAATATAACTGGAGTTGATTACCAAGAAGACAGTGAATGTTCCTGAGTGGCCAAATTACAGTTTTGACTTACAGTAAATCTGCTCTCATGAGACTTACCGGGGTGGGGTGAAAACTTATCTAATCTAATGAAGGTACATTACTATTCTATTTTTAATTGATCTTCAATTTTTTTTTTAGAATTTTCCTTCCACTTCGACATTAGAGTATTTCGTGTAGATCATTGACAAAACAAATATACAATTAAATACATTATAATCCCACTTTGTAACACAATAAAATGAAGAAATCCAAGGAGGGTGTAGACTTTCTATAAGCACATATGTTTACCTGGGCTTGTTTAGCCATTTATTATTTGTTTTCATCAAATAGTGTTGAATATGTATTAAACAAGACTTGAGGTCTGCACACTAATGCACTAATCAATGTACACCTGTGATCACTGATGAGGGATCCCATTTATTTAAGAATTACTCAAAGTTGTAAAAGTTTGACATAGGACCTACCACTTGTCCATACACACCATATGAAAACACTTAGATTTTACTTACTGATAATAAACGGTATGGAGACCACGTACAACCTGAAAGACAAAGCGAGAGAGAGACACATGCTCTTTGAAATTGGCTTCTAATAATCCATGGACTCACTTTATCCTGTATTTCCTTTATCCTATATGATGCATTATAGAGCCTATTAAGCATGGGGATCCAATTATACATACACCCCTTAGTTTCTTAACTTTGTTAAACATTTGAGTGAATTAATGAAAAGTTAGCGCGTACCCGATGTGTCGAGAACAAGGAACAAAGAAAGTAAAGCAGATTGTGCGGGAAAGTCCCAACTCCCTTTTTTTTGGTGTGTGTGTTTTTTTTTAGATGCGGTTGGCATCCAAATTTAAAGGTACATTACCGCCACAAACTGGATTGGAGTGTGGACCAGAGACAGGAAAGGTCTAAATCCTACCCATTAATATTTCTCCATAAGGAAACGAAATACGCAAAGAAATACCACATCACGTGAAGTTGCATTAACAGTACAATTAAACGTGTCTCTTCAACACCATTACTCTTTGAATCTAATAATAATCTATCCCTTTCCCTCTCATAGTGCTGGAACTGAAATAGAACGTGTTCCACTGTCTCAATCTCCCCCTGAAGGTGATCACACTTCCCAGTTGGATGTTTTCCTACCAATGTCAATGTGCGGTTCAGCCTTGTATGTCCCAGTCACAGCCTTGTTATTACACTTTCCTCCCTTCTCTCTGGACCTGAGGACCTCCCTGCCCCCACCTTTTCCTGGATCTTATACAGGTGTCTTCCCTTTCCCTCCCTGTTCCACATTTGTTGCCATTTGTTTTTAACCACTGTTCTTATTAACCCCTTGGCTTCTGCTTTTCTTATTGACATTTCCATTTCAATATTAGGATGTTTGAGAGCCTGCTTGGCAAGAACATCCACCTCCTCATTCCCCTCTACTCCCATATGAGCTGGCACCCAGAGGAACCTCACAAATACCCACGTGTTTCTATCTAAACAGGCACTGCAAAATCTCATACAAGACATCTTGTCTGCTCTGTGACACAAATGAATTTAAGCTCATCAGTGCTGCACAGGAGTCAGAACAGATGACTACTCTGTCTGGCCTCACCTCTTCCACCCACCTGTCTGGCCTCACCTCTTCCACCCACCTGTCTGGCCTCACCTCTTCCACCCACCTGTCTGGCCTCACCTCCTCCACCCACTCTGCAGCCAAGAGTATGGCCAGCAACTCCATTGTGTATACAGATACATGATCCGTTGCTCTTTTTGTCACTGCAACCTTAAACTGAGCAACACTAAAAGCTGCACCTATCCTCCCTGTTTTAGGGTCCTTAGATCCATCAGCGAATAAAGTACATTCAAGAAAGCATAGTACTGTGTTCTTAAATGTTCACTTACAATATTTACTGGATCTACTCATTCCTCACCAGCTCTTGCCCTCTCAAGCAACCCTAGGTCTATCATTGGCTGAGGTATCAACCAAGGTGGGATAGCAGGAAGCACCACAGAAGGGCTGAACTCGTTCTCAAACAGTCCCATCTCTTTCGCCATGCCAATATCAATCCAACGCAATGCATCACATTCAATATTTTCTTTCCTTTGAAAATGACTCTGTTAATATGCTCCCCCCACGTCATTCAAGTGTCAAAACAGACCCCCAGGAACCTAAATACTCTAGATTCCACCCATACAGCTTCAGGCATATTTCCTTCCCAAACTTCCTTCTAGTAAAAAACAGTCTGTGTTTTCTCAACGGAGAATTTGAAGACCCACCTGATGGAGCACTGATCAACTTGTCTTATCGCTTCTTGAACTCTCCCGGCTGTATCAGGAATATTTCTCCCTCTCTTCCACAGTGCCCCGTCATCGGCAAACAATGACCTCCCAATATCTGGTCTCACCTTGGAGAATACATTGTCTATCATAATGCAGAACAACAAAGGACTAATGACACTTCCCTGGGGGATGCCATTATCCACTTCATACCGTTCTGACATAAAACTCCCCACCCTCACTTGTATTGATGGTCCAAAAAGAAAGTCCTTTATCCAGTTAAAACTCTTCCTCCAACCCCCCATGATTTCCAGTTTGATAAGCAGACCTTCCTTCCACATCATATCATAGTCCTCTGTATATCCGACTCTAGGCACAGTACAGGATCAATGGTTCCACTGCCTATCCTGAACCCACTTTGGTCTGATGACAATAGGCCTCTGCTCTCCAGGAAGTAAGTGAGCCTTTCTGTTACTATCCTTTCCATACGTTTACAGACATGAGATGTGAACGCTATCGGCTTATAGCTTGATGGATGAGTAGGGTCTTTCCCTGGTGTCCATATCGGCACCACCACAGCCTGGTCCCTTCCTGACACACCTTATTGTAAGGGCCCAATAATTTCCCCAATTACAATGTCACTAGTGGCTGGGGACTTTAATGCAGGGAAACTTAAGTCAGTTTTACATCATTTCTACCAGCATGCTAAATGTGCAACTAGAGGAAAAAAAACTCTAGACCACCTTTTCAACACACAGAGACGCGTACAAAGCTCTCCCCCGCCCTCCATTTGGCAAATCTGACCATAATTATATCCCCCTGATTCCTGTTTACAAGCAAAAACTAAAGCAGGAAGCACCAGTGACTCTGTCAATAAAGAAGTGGTCAGATGATGCAGATGCTAAGCTACAGGACTGTTTTGCTAGCACAGACTGGAAAATGTTCCGGGATTCTTCCGATGGCATTGAGGAGTACACCACATCAGTCACTGGCTTCATCAATAAGTGCATCGATGACGTAGTCCCCACAGTGACCGTACGTACATACCCCAACCAGAAGCCATGGATTACAGGCAACATCCACACTGAGCTAAAGGGTAGAGTTGCCGCTTTCAAGCAGAGGCACTCTAACCCGGACGCTTATAAGAAATCCCGCTATGCCCTCCGACGAACCATCAAACAGGCAAAGTGTCAATAGAGGACTAAGATTTCATCGTACTACACCGTCTCCGACGCTCATCCGATGTGGCAGGGCCTGCAAACTATTACAGACTACAAAGGGAAGCACAGCCGCGAGCTGCCCCGTGACACAATCCTACCAGACAAGCTAAATTACTTCTATGCTCGCTTCGAGGCAAGCAACACTAAAGCATGCATGAGAGGATCAGCTGTACCTGACGACTGTGTGATCACGCTCTCCGTAGCCGATGTGAGTAAGACTTTTAAACAGGTCAACATTCACAAGGCCGCAGGGCCAGATGGCTTACCAGGACGTGTACTCTGAGCATGCGCTGACCAACTGGCAAGTGTCTTCACTGACATTTTCAGCCTGTCCCTGACTGAGTCTGTAATACCAACATGTTTCAAGCAGATCACCATAGTCCCTGTGCCCAAGAACACTAAGGTAACCTGCCTACATGACTACCGACCCGTAGCACTCACATCTATAGCCATGAAGTGCTTTGAAAGGCTGGTCATGGCTCACATCAACACCATTATCGCAGAAACCCTAGACCCACTCAATTTGCATACCGCCCCAACAGATCCACAGATGATGCAATCTATATTGCACTCCACACTGCCCTTTCACACCTGGTCAAAAGGAACACCTACATGAAAATGCTATTAATTGACTACAGCTCAGTGTTCAACACCATAGTGCCCTCAAAGCTCATCACTAAGCTAAGGACCCTGGGTCTAAACACCTCCCTCTGCAACTGGATCCTGGATTTCCTGACGGGCCGCCCCCAGGTGGTAAGGGTAGGTAATAACACATCTGCCATGCTGATGCTCAACACGGGGTCTTAAGGTCTTACAGAGTTTTTGTTGCATCAATAAATGACTTTATTAAAGTTCTCAACAAAGCCGATACCCGTCTGCAGAGGGGCACACCTTCTTAAGGTCCCTCTTCATCTTATATAGTCCTCTTCAGTTTTCCCGCTCTTTTATTGCTCTGCCCACTTCCTTTGTCCCTGAGGACGGCTGAACTATTACTCCAACCAATCACCCGCTCCACTGTACCTCACCCCCTCAAGCTGTAATCAATCAAGAAGATACCAAGGAGACAAAGGTCTAGCCCAAACTCTATTCAACCCTACACCATCTGTAGTAACCTCAGGAAAGGACAGATCACAACAGTTCAGTTGAGTTAATTTCCAATCCAAAACATCCCTATTAACATTGACTATATGACAAAGTATTATGTTTCACCACTCATTCTTAATACCCATTTGTAATACTTGATCCTGCTGCCTGATACATTCTTCTTTGAGGGGTCTCTGTATTCCAAAGGCTATCTGTTTAAACGCCCCCTAGTTTCACATTCTCCCTTGAATTCTCCCAAATTATATAACCCAATTGTTTTATTGTAACATTCCTATATTTCCTCATAATCTATTTGATATTACTCTGGTGTTTCCCTTTTCCTTGTTCCTATTCTAACAATTGCTTACACTTCTCTCCTCATCCTGGTTGATCATACAATTGTTTATAGTTAGAATTCCCTAAATATTACAAAAGTTGTGATTGAATCCTAGCACACAGTCCTGGTAACTGTGAAGATTTTGAACTACTGTTAATTCTTTAAACGGCGATGTGGTGCATATTAGACTATTTTCTTTATTTAATTGTAATGTAATATATTGTACTCATCTATACCAATCATTGTTTAGCGGCTCCTTCCATTCCCTTTCTTCTGTATTTGGTATGGCTCTAACATGTACAAGGTTTAGTGCACTTTCCCAAGGAATAATTACTTCAACAACCCTATCCCCTGGAAATGTAGCACTTATAAGTACTACATCCAATTGTTTATCTAAGTCCTGGGCTGTTATTCTTATGTCTATGATCCATCTGTCTTTTTCTTTTATTATCTTAAGGTCACAGTTACCCCATGTGATTTCCCCATAATCCTTGTGTTTGTTCCTCCCACACCAATAACCAGTTGACCCTCGTACTTTAATAGCGATCCCTTTCTGTATTTTAGTTATGCTTCCTGCCTGTGCAGGAATATACATTTTAATCCTATCTGCTTCCCTTCTCTGCCTTATTATTTTGCTCTTTACTATTGTCAGTATGCCATTCCCCTTATCCTCAGGGAAATTAGTCAAGGGCAGAGAAATCAATGATGGGGATATCTGGTGCATCTCGGAGGTCTGGAATCTCTCGGTGGTCTCGAAGGTCTTGGAGGTCTGGAATCTCTCGGCGGTCTGGAATGTCTTGGAGGTCTGGAATCTCTTGGATGTCTGGAATCTCTCGGCGGTCTCTTAGTCATCAGTTCCCTCACTCTGGTACAATGGTTTAGATGATACCCGATCGCGCTCCCCTCTATCCGTACCGCCGTTGGTGTAACCGGGACGATGATGTATGGTCACTTTAGCTGTTAACCTTCTCCCGTCACTAGGGTCTCCGGATCAGCCAGAGTCCCTCTCAATCTATCGACATCGGTCTGCGAAGAGTGTCCTTCTACCAGCCTACCCATAAGGAAGCTCTGAGTTACTGCTGCAAGGACACACAAGCACAGACACACACAAAAGACAACAATGCTACCCAATGGCTGGGGTTGGAACACTCCTATAGTGGGAAACATGGATCTAAGTATCTGTCTCCGCCACTTTTACCATCATTGAGGTAGCCAACAACACCTGGTACAGGCCCCTCCACATAGGGTCTTTCCAACTCTTTCTTCCGTAGTCTTTTACCATCACATAGTCTCCAGGGCGCAGAAAACACTCAGATTCTCCTACTCCGTTGGGCAGTGTTCCCTTCACCCATGGGAAAAAAATCTTAAGAACATTGTTAGGTTAGGTGAGACACAGTATTCTACTTATGTCCTCTCATCCATCAGGAGAAGCCTTGAGATTATGAAGCGCACCTCCTTCCAGCTCGTTGTAGTCCCCTCAATTCATAGACAGACCTCTACACCCTGCCTCCTATCACAAAAACAAAAAAGATTTAACCTAACCCATAACACATTATTACTACTGCTCATATCCTTAATACAATTTGCATATCTTACCACAAAAACATTAAAAATATTAAAACCATTAAAAACCATTAAAACTCCTGTAAGCCCAAAATCAAAATCGTTAACACCTTCCCCCCTTTGGACACATGCATCACATCGTGATTCATGTGTTCAAAAAACAAAACAACAACATTGCTTGTTAAACCAAAAATAATAACTGAACTTAAAATGACAACCCTTGATCAGTGGCGGCTCCTGAAAAAATTCTCAGGAGGGGCAATTTTTCTGATGATTTAGGTGACCTACACACATTTAAAAAAAGATATGTCCAGCAACAACATGAAGACAGGGGCAGCATATAAGTCAATACCAGAAGCATTTATTGACTGATCTCAAAAGTGTTGGCTTACCAGGGTTGGTGGAGCCCTCAGTTTCATCTTTGCCTCGCAAAGCTAACTCAAACACTCCGCAAAACTTCACACACTGGATTAGCCGGCTGAGGATGTGGCGGTTCTTGCTAATGTCGTAGTAAATATATTTGTTATAGTGAATATGGAATATGATATGTTGAGTAAAATGTTGTGCTAAGATCTATTTAGGTCAGGAGCTGGTTATAAGTTCTGTTCCTATCCAATAACAATGGACAAAAGGGTCCTATCTTGTCAGCCTTGTCAGCAGGTGGCCAAGGACAACACCCACGCCATAGGCCTCTCAGTTCTTCCAACTCACGAGTTCTTGCTCTGAGGACACACACACACACAAACACACACACACACACATCATCACTGTTAAACACACACACACACACACATCATCACTGTTAAACACACACACACACACACACACACAAAAATCCCCTCTCTTAGGCTGAACATTTGAAGACAGAGAACCCGACTCAGAGCCAATGCAACAGTGACAGTAGCCTGGAGGGGACCTCGCCCAACTCATCAGGACCAATCAGAAGATCAGAACTACTAGATTGAACCTACTTCATTTATTGCATAAAATGTCTGCACACAATGTTTCGGGGCTCTCTTCAGATAATAATAATAATAATAATAATAATATGCCATTTAGCAGACGCTTTTATCCAAAGCGACTTACAGTCATGCGTGCATACATTTTTGTGTATGGGTGGTCCCGGGGATCGAACCCACTACCTTGGCGTTACAAGCACCATGCTCTACCAGCTGAGCTACAGAAAGTGGATACTCATGGATGCGCATTGCAATTGTAAAATGTCAACACAATTGGAGACACCACGTCATTTTGGAGACATGTTATTGACAGTAAACTATTGTAGATGCGACTGCTAACTAAATAAAACATTTTAGCTGGCTAGCTAATCATCTTAGCTAAATGTGGGGCAAACAATTCAGTTATTTACCGTTAATTTGAGGGATTGGGGTGAAAGAAATCGAGTTACATAGTGATACTTTACGATATACTGTATTGACAATATCGCAATATTTTAGCGCTAGTTGGCTGTACCTGCACCAAAACACCATTATTGTTCCTTCATAGCTTGTTCTCAATCTTTTCACATTGGGAGCCAATTTGATTTCAGCACTTTTATTTCCATGACTGATCAAAACTCGTTCTCATGGCTTTCTGATCCCTCTGCAACAGACATATGGTGCGCAATAAAATCACAGTATCGAATCGCAATACGTATAGAATCATGAGACTCGCAATGCTGATGCATATATCTTATCGTGAGGTTCCTGGCAATTCCCAGCCCAAGTTAATTTGCCACAACAAATCTCTTCGCTAGCAAACGCGATGTCTTCTCCAAAACGGCAATGTGTCTCCAGCAATGTTTACTTTTTTGACGTTCTATGGCATCTCCACTTTCCAAGCATATATGACCACATGTAATATTTTGGTAAGTGATGCAAATAGTGAACTATGTAGGGCCAGGATGTAAAATATATGTAGCTGCAGCAATTTCTCTTATCTGATATGGTAAGTAATGGGGCTTAATTTATAGCTCCCTAAGAGTTTGACGAACGGGTCCGTGAACGCGATTCCAGATATATTTACCTCTGAATAAACTGCCTTTATTACACCATATCCACATCCAGTAAACTTGTGATTATCAACACTAACCTCATCGTTGTGGCAGCGGACAGCTAGCCTGTATCCCTCGTCATCCAGTTGAGTGAGTGGCAATGTCTTTTTCGTTCGTACCAATTTTTGGAAAATCCTCGGGTGTAGGACTTTCCGCCTTTAGTAGAAACCTGTTGAATTATTAAATTTGGTCTGGGAGGTCCTAATTGTTTCGTTGCCAATTTATCTCCATTTGTTCGCCGACAAAAAGGAACTTCTTTCAAACAATCCACTCTTTTCTCAGTTACGTTCATGGTTACGTAACGTATGACGAAAGCGGTAAGTGCAAGCCCACAGACACCCATTGAGATTGTATTGAAGGCTCTGAAATTTGAAAAAAATAGATTTTACATGGGAGTCTATTACAGACTTCTGGGCGATTTTCAACCTGACTGAAATCGCCCCAAAAGGGGGGGGAGCCATTTGAAGCACGACTTTAGCCTGATTCGACATTTAGTGGCAGTGTGGCACTGTGGCAGATCAGACGTATAGATTACAACACTGATAACTACTGTTGCCGTGATATAATTGATTAGAAAAAAAATCCCTTCCTTTTCCCGTTTGGCAGTGCGTCGCCCATATCGCCCTATTGAACAGGCCGCCCCTGCCCTTGATGATATCTTAACCCAATTGCATTTGTTATTCAAGGATATCTCTCCTTCAAGACTAACTCTCCCACTTCATCTTTGTCCTGTTTGGGATGATATATAGGATTAATGCCAAATTATATACTTCTTTACAATTGCTTATTATAATTAAGCATGCCTCCAAGATTTATAGTGTGGATGATCAGATCACACTATAAAGCCAGGATAGATTACTCTGTAACCTAAACTGCAGCGCAATACCGGACACACCCTGCATGTTTACACTTGATAAGATGATGTAATATGATAGCTATAGCTACCTGAGAAATTCAGTGAAGCCAAAAAAAGCTTTGAGATGGCTTGTCTTCATTCCACATGCTTTTGAGTAGACCTGTAAAAAGAAACTTACATGTGAGGGGGGATCACATCCATATTTTAAATACTACATGCTTTGAGTTAAACATGCCTACTTGTCTCACGCAGACGTCAATTTCATGATAACTGAATTTCATTGATACATTATTTGTTTACATTGTTGGTAAAATGTAAGTGTTACAAAGAGTTTGGCTAACTAACAACAAGAAGAAGAATCCCCAATAAAGGTGAAAATGATCACGGTTTACATTTTAATGCGTTTCATTACGCACATAGGCTACATCATCCAGTACATCTGTTACTGTACGCTACTTACGTTTCGTAGGCTCACTGGTCGATAAAGACAATATTAACTAGGTGGATTATATAAAACACCAACGACACCGAGGACAGGGGATTTTCGAGTAAAACTTGTTTTGTGTTCGTATTCTTCACTGCGCAGCCTGCTTGAGGATAGGAACAGAGATCTGTTTATGTTCCTAGGCTTGAGGGAATCCCCTCGACCAACCTGGTCTCAGAGCATATGGTATTATTCTGTACTTAAATCCGAGACACTCCGTTTAGTACGATATGGAAAGTGTCCTATGGTATGTATTCATTTGTGGCTGTCCATCAACCATTTTGTATGATATGTTCCGAATTACAATTCGTATTATATGTTACTGATTTGCAAACGTACAATATGTTACGAATGTCAAATCTTACAATATGTTATGAATTTTCAAAACATATGATATGTTACAAATTCTAGCTAGGTGGCTAACGTTAGCTAGGCTAGGGGTTAGGGTTAAGATTAGAGTTAACTTTAGGAGTTAGCTAAAAGGGTTAAGGTTAGGGTTGGGGGAAGGGTTAGCTAACATGCTAAGTAGTTGTAAAGTAGCTAAAAATTAATTAGTTCAAATGTTGTTGTCCGTGATGACATTCTAACTTGCAACCTTTGGGTTACTAGACGTTCGCATTATAGGCCCATCCATCCACCACGACAAAACACCCTACTTTCATTTTTGCTTTAAGCAACCATCTGTCTTTTGTAACCATACCAATCGTAACAGCCGTGAGCTGCCCAGTGACACGAGCCACCAGACGAGCTAAATCACTTCTATGCTCGGTTCGAGGCAAGCAACACTGAATCATGCATGAGAGCATCAGCTGTTTCCGACGACTGTGTGATCCCGATCTCCGTAACCGATGTGAGTATGACCTTTAAACAGGTCAACATTCACAAGGGCCAGACGGATTTCCAGGACGTGTACTCCGAGCATGCGCTGACCAACTAGTTGGCAAGTGTCTTCACTGACATTTTCAACATGTCCCTGACAGAGTCTGTAATACCAACATGTTTCAAGTAGACCACCATAGTCCCTGTGCCCAAGAACACTAAGGTAACCTGCCTAAATGACTACCGACCCGTAGCACTCACGTCTGTAGCCATGAAGTGCTTTGAAAGGCTGGTCATGGCTCACATCAACACCATTATCCCAGAAACCCTAGACCCACTCCAATTTGCATACCGCCCCAACAGATCCACAGATGATGCAATCTCTATTGCGCTCCACACTATCCTTTCCCACCTGGACAAAAGGAACACCTATGTGAGAATGCTATTCATTGACTACAGCTCAGCGTTCAACACCATAGTGCCCTCAAAGCTCATCACTAAGCTAAGGACCCTGGGACTAAACACCTCCCTCTGCAACTGGATCCTGGACTTCCTGACGGGCCGCCCCCAGGTGGTAAGGGTAGGTTACAACACCTCTGCCACGCTGATCCTCAACACGGGGGCCCTTCAGGGGTGCGTGCTCAGTCCCCTCCTGTACTCCCTGTTCACCCATGACTGCATGGCCAAGCATGACTCCAACACCATCATTAAGTTTGCCGAAGGCACAACAGTGGTAGGCCTGATCACCAACAACGATGAGACAGCCTATAGAGAGGAGGTCAGAGACCTGGCCGTGTGATGCCAGGATAACAACCTCTCCCTCAACGTGATCAAGACAAAGGAGATGATTGTGGACTACAGGAAAAGGAGGAGAGAGCACGCCCCCATTCTCATTGAGAGGGTAGTACGTTCAGCCCAGTACATCACTGGGGCCAAGCTTCCTGCCATCCAGGACCTCTACACCAGGTGGTGTCATAGGAAGGCCCTAAAAATTTCCAAAGACTCCAGCCACTCTAGTCAAAGACTGTTCTCTCTGCTACCGCATGGCAAATGGTACCGGAGCGCCAAGTCTATGTCCAAAAGGCTTCTTAAGAGCTTCTAACCCCAAACCATAAGACTCCTGAACAGCTAATCAAATGGCTACCCGGACTATTTGCATTGTCCCCCCACCCCATTTTTTATGTTGCTGCTACTTTCTGTTTATTATCTATGCATTGTCACTTTACCTCTACCTACATGTACATATTACCTCAATTACCTTGACTAACCTGTGCCCCCGCACATTGACTCTGTACCAGTACCCCCTGTATATAGCCTCACTACTGTTATTTTATTGTTGCTCTTAAATTATTTTCTATTTTTCTTCTATATTTTGTTTTTTACTTATCTATTTTTTACTTCAGTTTATTTAAGTAAATACTTTCTTAACACTTATTTTCTTAAAACTGCATTGTTGGTTAAGGGCTTGTAAGTAAGCATTTCACTGTAAAGTCTACACCTGTTGTATTCGGCGCATGTGACAAATAAAACATTATTTTATTTTATTTGAACAGATCAACTAATTTGATGGTCCTGGATCTACATTTACTATGTTACGTCTAGTCTATGAGACCAGGCTGCCTCGACAGTTATGGAGTGGTGTAATGAAGTTATGAAGCAACTACCACTAGACCAGGTCACTAGAGGCTGTTAAAGCTAGGCCAGCTGTTCCCAAACTAGGGGTCGCAACCCCATGTGGGGTCGCCTGATATGAAAATGGGGTCACGGGAGAATTTCAAAACCCTGGAGAAAAAAACAAAACGTATGTTATATCATCTTTGTCTCTCAAAATCATTGTAATGTGGTTACCCTTAAAAATATAAATGAAAATGATTATAATCTAAAAGTTAAAAGTCTACCAGAGTTCGTGGGAAAAAGGCCGCACTTGACCGTTGCACTTGAATCATTCCCATGGTGAATGGTTAAGCCTGCTACGCTATGAAACCGGCTGCAATTGATACACTACATTACCAAAGGTATGTGGACACCTGCTCGTCGAACATCTCATTCCAAAATCATAGGCATTAATTTGGAGTTGGTCCCCCCTTTGCTTCTATAACAGCCTCTGTCTAGCTTTCCACATGATGTTGAAACATTGCTGCGTGGACTTGCTTCCATTCAGCCACAAGAGCATTAGTGAGGTCAGGCACTGATGTTGGGCGATTAGGCCTGGCTCGTAGTCGGCGTTCCAATTCATCCCAAAGGTGTTCGATTGGGGTTGAGGTCAGGGCTCTGAGCAGGCCAGTCAAGTTCTTCCACACTAATCTCGACAAACCATTTCTGTATGGACCTTGCGTTGTGCATAGGGGCATTGTCATGCTGAAACATGAAACTGTTGCCACAAAGTTGGAAGCGCAGAATGGTCTAGAATTTCATTGTATGCTGTAGCTTTAAGATTTCCCTTCACTGGAACTAAGGGGCCTAGCCCGAACCATTAAAAACAGCCCCAGACCATTATTCCTCCTCCACCAAACGTTACAGTTGGCACTATGCATTGGGGCAGGTAGCGTTCTCCTGGCATTCGCCAAACCCAGATTTGTCCATTGGAGCTTTACACCACTCCAGCCGACACTTGGCATTGCGCATGGTGATCTTAGGCTTGTGTGCGGCTGCTCGGCCATGGAAACCCATTTCCTGAAGCTCCAGACAAACAGTTATTGTGCTGACGTTGCTTCCGGAGGCAGTTTGGAACTCTGTAGTGAGTGTTGCAACTGAGGACAGACGATTTTTACGCGCTTCAGCACTTGGCGGTCCCATTCTGTGAGCTTGTGCGGCCTACCACTTCGCGGCTGAGCTACTGTTGCTCCTAGACATTTCCACTTCACAATAACAGCACTTACAGTTGACCAGGGCAGACATTTGATGAACTGACTTGTTGGAAAGGAGGCATCCTATGACAGTGCCATGTTGAAAGTCACTGAGCTCTACTGCCAATGTTTGTCTATGGAGATTGCATGGCTGTGTGTTCGATTTTATACACCTGTCAGCAAGGCCTGTGGCTGAAATAGCCGTATCCACTAATTTGAAAGGGTGTCCACATACTTTTGTATTTCCCCGGCATGCTTGCATTCAGTTCGTTCAGTTTCCCAAATACACTATACAGTGGCTTGCAAAAGTATTCACCCCCCTTGGCGTTTTTCCATTTTTTTTGTATTACAACCTATAATTTAAATTGATTTTTATTTGGATTTCATGTAATGGACATACACAAAATAGTCCAAATTGGTGAAGTGAAATTATAAAAATAACTTGTTTCAAAAAAATATATAAAAAAATAATGGAAAAGTGGTGCGTGCATATGTATTCACGTAGGGCATAGCAGGATTTCTTATAAGCTTCCGGTTTAGAGTCCTGCTCCTTGAAAGCGGCAGCTCTACCCTTTAGCTCAGTGTGGATGTTGCCTGTAATCCATGGCTTCTGGTTGGGGTATGTACGTACGGTCACTGTGGGGACGACGTCATCGATGCACTTATTGATGAAGCCAGTGACTGATGTGGTGTACTCCTCAATGCCATCGGAAGAATCCCGGAACATATTCCAGTCAGTGCTAGCAAAACAGTTCAATAGCTTAGCATCTGCTTCATCTGACCACTTTTTTATTGACCGAGTCACTGGTGCTTCCTGCTTTAGTTTTTGCTTTTAAGCAGGAATCATGAGGATAGAATTATGGTCAGATTTTCCAAATGGAGGGCGAGGGAATGCTTTGTACGCGTCTCTGTGTGTGGAGTAAAGGTTGTCTAGAGTTTTTTTCCCCTCTGGTTGCACATTTAACATGCTGGTAGAAATGAGGTAAAACGGATTAAAGTTTCTCTGCATTAAAGTCCCTGGCCACTAGGAGCGCCGCCTCTGGATGAGCGTTTCCTGTTTGCTTATGGCCGTATATAGTACATTGAGTGCAGTCTTAGTGCCAGCATCGGTTTGTGGTGGTAAATAGACAGCTACGAAAAATATAGTAGATATTTTTCACTTATAATTCACTTTGGTAGTTAGTGTGGTCTACAGCTTATCATTAGATACTCTACCTCAGGCGAGCAAAACCTTGAGACTTCCTTACATATCGTGCACCAGCTGTTGTTTACAAATATACATAGACCGCCACCCCTTGTCTTACCAGAGGCTGCTGTTCTATCCTGCCGATACAGTGTATAACCCGCCAGCTGTGTGTTATTCATGTCTTCATTCAGCAACGACTCGCTGAAACATAAGATATTACAGTCTTTAATGTCCCTTTGGTAGGATATTCGTGCCTGTAGTTCGTCCACTTTATTATCAAGCGATTGTAAATTGGCCAATAGTATCGATGGCAAAGGCAGATTAGCCTCGTCGCCAGCTCCTTACCAAGCACCCCAATCTCCTTCCGCGATATCTCCTTTTCTTTCTACTGCGAATGACGGGGATGAGGGCCCTGTCGGGTGTCTGGAGAAAATCCCTCTCGTCCGACTCATTAAGGAAAAAATATTTGTCCAGTTCAAGGTGATGAGAGGTGTTGGGTTTGCACCAGACATAGCATTTTCCTTGATGGCAAAAAAGCTAAATTTTAGTCTCATCTGACCAGAGTACCTTCTTCCATATGTTTGGGGAGTCTACCACATGCCTTTTGGCGAACACCAAACGTGTTTGCTTATTTTTTTCTTTAAGCAATGGCTTTTTTCTGGCCACTCTTCTGTAAAGCCCAGCTCTGTGGAGTGTACGGCTTAAAGTGGTACTATGGACAGATACTCCAATCTCCGCTGTGGAGCTTTGCAGCTCCTTCAGGGTTATCTTTGGTCTCTTTGTTGCCTCTCTGATTAATGCCCTCCTTGCCTGGTCCGTGAGTTTTGATGGGCGGCCCTCTCTTGGCAGGTCTGTTGTGGTGCCATATTCTTTCCATTTTTTAAATAATGGATTTAATGGTGCTCTGTGGGATGTTCAAAGTTTCAGATTTTTTTTTATATCCCAACCCTGATCTGTACTTCCCCACAACTTTGTCCCTGACCTGTTTGGAGAGCTCCTTGGTCTTCATGGTGCCGCTTGCTTGGTGGTGCCCCTAGCTTAGTGGTGTTGCAGACTCTGGGGCCTTTCAGAACAGGTGTATATATACTGAGATCATGTGACAGATCATGTGACACTTAGATTGCACACAGGTGGACTTTATTTAACTAATTATGTGACTTCTGAAGGTAATTGGTTGCACCCTATCTTATTTAGGGGCTTCATAGCACGCACCACTTTTCCGTTATATATTTTTTAGAATTTTTTGAAACAAGTTATTTTTGTTATTTCACTTCACCAATTTGGACTATTTTGTGTATGTCCATTACATGAAATCCAAATAAAAATCCATTTAAATTACAGGTTGTAATGCAACAAAATAGGAAAAAAACACCAAGTGGGATGAATACTTTTGCAAAGGCACTGTATGTGACCAATAACATTTGATATGATTTGATTTGATATATTTAATTGTAATGTTTGGTCATTGAATTACACAAAATACTCCATTATGTAAAACTGAAAATACAATTCTACACATTTTTACAAATGAATAAAAATGTAATAACTAGAATAGTCATTGCATAAGTATTCACCCCCTTTGTTTAGGCAAGCCTAAATTAGTTCAGAAGTAACATTTGCCTTAACAAATCACATAAGTCAAATGGACTCACTCTGTATGAAATAATTGTTTGATTTTTGAATGACTACCCCTTCCTCTCTGTCCCAAATACATAGAAACTCTGTAAGGTACGTCGGTCAAGTACTGAATTTCAAGCACAGCTTCAACTACAAAGGCCAGGGAGCTTTTCGAAAGCCTCATAAAGAAGGGCAGTGATTGGTAGATGGGTAACAATAACAAATCAGACATTGAATATATATTTAAGCATGGTCAAGTTAATAATTATGCTGTGGGTGATGTATTAAACAACCCAGACACATCAAAGATACAGTCATTCTTCTGAACTGAGCTGCAGGACAGGAAGGAAACTGCTTAGGGATGTCAGTGAAAAGAATAATAAAAATATACAAAGTATTCCAAAACATGCATATGTATGCAACAAAGCACGAAAGTACTACTGCAAAAAGAAACACGGCAAAAGAATACACATGGGACAAATCCAACACAACACATCACTGAGTAACTGCCTCCTTATTTTCAAGCATGGTAGGGACTGCTTCATGGTATGGGTATGCTTGACATTCGCAAAGCCTGTGGAGTTTTTCAGTATAAAAGGAAACGTGATGGAGCTAAGCACAGGCAATATCCTAGAGGAAAACCTGCTTAAGTCTGCTACAAACCAGACACTAGGAGAGGAATTCACCTTTCAGCAGGACAATAACCTACAACACAAAGCCAAATCTACACTGGAGTTGCTTACCAAGAAGACAGTGAATATTCCTGAGTGGCCAAATTACAGTTTTGACTTAAATCTACTCTTATGAGACTTACCCAAGAAGAATCTGTAATTGCTGCCAAAGGTGTTTCTAACATGTATTGACTCAGGGGGGTGAATACTTATCTAATCAAGAGTATATTACAGTTTTATTTTTCATTAATCTTTTTTAGAAAGTAGAATTATTCTTCCACTTTGACATTGCAGAGTATTTTGTGTAGATCGTTGACATAAAAATTACAATTAAATCCATTTTAATCCCACTTTGTAACAACAGAATGTGAAGAAATCCATGCGGGGTGTAGACTTTCTATAGGCACTGTATATCTCTTTACCTGGGCTTGTTTGGCCATTTATTATTTATTTTCATCAAAAATAGTGTTGAATATGCAGTAAACAAATAACAGACTTGAGTGCTGCACAGAAATGCACTAATCAATGTACAAATGTGATCATTGATGAGGGATCCAATTTGTTTAAGAATGACTTAAAAAGGTATTTGTAAACGATTGACATAGGACCTACTACTAGTCCATACACACCATATGGTAACACTTAGTTTTCACTTACTGATAATAAACAGTACAGAGACCACATGCAGCCTGAAAGACAAAAAGAGACACATACTCTTTGAATTCTGCTTCTAATAATCCATGGACTGACTTTATCCTGTATTTCATTTATCCTATATTATGCATTATAGAGCCTATTAAGCATGGGGATCCAATTATACATACACCCCTTAGTTTCTAAACTTTGTTAAACATTTGAGTGAATGAATGAAATATTAGCGTGTACCCCATGTGTCGAGAATAAGGAACAAAGAAAGTACAGCAGATTGTGAAGGAAAGTCCCAACTCTCTTTCTTTCTTCTTCTGTGGCTTTTATAAAGAGGTTGGCAACCAACTTTAAAGGTGCATTACCGCCACCACCTGGACTGGAGTGTGTACAGGGTCTAAATCCTACCAATTAATCTTGTCTCCCTAAGGAAATGAAACACACAATTAAATACCACGTCACATGAAGGTTGTCTTGACAATACAATTAAACTTCTCTTCAACACCATTACATCTTGAATTTAATAATAATCTATCCCTTTCCCTCTCATAGTGCTGGCACTGAAATAGAACGTGTTCCACTGTCTCCATACCCTCCTGAAAGTGATCACACTTCCCAGATGGATGTTTCCTACCAATTTCAATGTGTGTTTCAGCCTTTCTGGTGGTTGAAGTATTGCAAAATAGCCTGGTAGCACTGCAGAATATACACTGAGTGTACAAAACATTAGTAACACCATCCTAATATTGAGTTGGACCCCCCTTTGCTCTCAGAACAACCTCAATTCGTCTGGGCATTGACTCTACAAGGTGTAAAAGTACAAGGGTAAAATGGGGGGACTATGTACAAAAAGTGCTGTAATTTCTAAATGGTACCCTCAAATTAAAGATGACAGTCTGTACTTTTACCCCACAGTCATTGTGTCATTTCAAATCCAAAGTACAGGAGTACAGAGACAAAAGAAATGTGTCACTGTTCCAATACTTTTGGAGCTCACTATAGTTGCACAGGACATACAGAGAGATGAGCACATTGAAAAAGAAGACCCAAAGGAATTGACATCCATTATAAAAATGGAAAATCACTTGCAAACCACGAGCAATGAGGCAATGACATGCTGTAAAAGACGTGCAGGCTAAATGGTGTTTGTTGTTGAATTGCTACATTTAAATACGAGTTACTATATTATTTTTCATTAGGCCTACATGTACATTAAAGTATGAATTGCAGTTGTCACTAGGACAATGAACACACCCTGAAAGCACTGAATGGTCTGAACCAGTTAGAGACCTCATGAATGGTCTTGTGTTACCACCTTATTAATAGGCAGCATGCAGTAGGATGCTTTGATCGTATGCAGCCTATAGTTTATCATTATAGTTCTAATTTTAGTTATTGGCTTGGTGGATGGCCCTTAACTCTGACACAACACAACTAACGTTATTATCACAACAGAACTACTAGTAGGGTCAACAGGAGGGATCAGCCAATCGTGAAGAAGAAAATGTACTACTTCAAAATGGAGATTTTCTCAATGGTGTTGCCCATGCTGTCACAGATTCTATAATGGCACAGATACAAAGATGAGTCCTCTATCTATCTCTATGGACTTCCCTCATGCTCCTTTTCATGACGTGCTAGCAGCCACGTGAGTAAGTGAGTGCTAGCTAGCTACCTACCAGCCAAGACCAACAACACAAACAAATGGATTATACTGCTACAAGTAGTGAGTGGACTATACTAAACGAGTTAAATGTCTTACCTGTTATGAAATGTTTTCCAAATACATAGCTACGTGTAGCTTACTTGGACACTGTGTCCCCACATTTCCCACTACGCTGATCCTCAACACAGGGGCCCCACAAGGGTAAGTGCTCAGCCCCCTCCTTTACCCATGACTGCGTGGCCACGCACCCCTCCAACTCAATCATCTAGTTTGCAGATGACACAACAGTGATAGGCCTGATTACCAACAATGACGAGACAGCCTACAGGGAGGAGGTGAGGGCCCTGGCGGAGTGCTGCCGGGAAAATAACCTCTCCTTCAACGTCAACAAAACGAAGGAGCTGATCGTGGACTTCAGGAGACAGCAGAGGGAGCACGCCCCCATCCACATCAACGGGGCCGCAATGGAGAAGGTGAAAAGATTCAAGTTCCTCTGCGTACACATCACTGACAATCTGAAATGGTCCACTCACACAGACAGTGTGATGAAGAAAGTGCAACAGCGCCTCTTCAACCTCAGGAGGCTGAATAAATTTAGCTTGGCCCCTAAGACCCTCACAAACTTTTACAGATGCACCATTGAGAGCATCCTGTCAGGCTGTATCACCGCCTGGTAAGGCAACTGCACCATCCGCAACTGCAGGGCTCTCCAGAGGGTGGTGCGGTCAGCCCAACACATCACCGGGAGCACACTGCCTGCCCTTTAGGACATCTACAGCACCCGGTGTCACAGGAAGGCCAAGAAGATCATCAAGGACCTCAGCCAACCGAGCCAAGGCCTGTTCACCCCACTATCATCCAGAAGGTGAGGTTAGTATAGGTGCCTCAAAGCTGGGACTGAGAGACTGAAAAACAGCTTCTATCTCAAGGCCATCAGACTATTAAATAGCCATCACTAGCTTGTCTCCACCCAGTACCCTGCCCTAAACGTAATCACTGTTGCTGCCCTGTGTACACACAGTGCATTCTGAAAATATTCAGACCCCTAGACTTTTTCCACATTTTGTTACGTTACAACCTTATTCTAAAATGGATTAAATTGTTTAGTTTTTTCTTATCAATCTACTCACAATACCCCATGATGACAAAGCAAAAACAGGTTTTTAGAAATGTTAGGAAATGTATAAAAAATAAGTATTCAGACCCTTTACTCTGTACTTTGTTGAAGCACCTTTGGCAGTGATTACAGCCTCGAGTCTTCTTGGGTATGACGCTACAAGCTTGGCACACTTGTATTTGGGGAGTTTCTCCCGTTCCTCTCTGCAGATCCTCTCAAGCCCTGTCAGGTTGGATGGGGAGCATTCCTGCACAGCTATTTTCAGGTCTCTCCAGAGATGTTCGATTGGGTTCAAGTCTGGGCTCTGGCTGGGCCACTCAAGGACATTCAGAGACTTGTCCCGAAGCCACTCCTGTGTTGTCTTGGCTGTGTGCTTAGGGTCGTTGTCCTGTTGGAAGGTGAACCTTCACCCCAGTCTGAGGTCCTGAGCAGGTTTTCATCAAGGATTTCTCTGTACTTTGCTCTGTTCATCTTTTTCTCGATCCTGACTAGTCTCCCAGTCCCTGCCGCTGAAAAACATCCCCACAGCATGATGCTGCCACCACCATGCTACGCCGTAGGGATGGTGCCAGGTTTCCTCCAGACGTGACGCTTGGCATTCAGGCCAAAGAGTTCAATCTTGGTTTCATCAGACCAGAGAATTTTGTTTCTCATGGTCTGAGAGTCTTTAGGTGCCTTTTGGCAAACTCCAAGCGGGCTGTCATGTACTTTTTACTGAGGAGTGGCTTGCGTCTGGCCACTCTACCATAAAGGCCTGATTGGTGGAGTGCTGCAGAGATGGTTGTCCTTCTGGAAGGTTCTCCCATCTCCACAGAGTAACTCTGGAGTTCTGTCAGAGTGACCATCGGGTTCTTGGTCACCTCCCTGAACAGGGCCTTTCTCCCCTGATTGCTCAGTTTGGCCGGGCGGCCAGCTCTAGGAAGAGTCTTGGTGGTTCCAAACTTCTTCCATTTAAGAATGGTGGAGGCCACTGTGCTCTTGGGGACCTTAAATGCTTTTTGGTACCCCTCCCCAGATCTGTGGCTCGATACAATCCTGTCTCGCGGACAATTCCTTCGACCACATGGCTTGGTTTTTGCTCTGACATGCACTGTCAATTGTGGGACCTTATATAGACAGGTGTGTGCCTTTCCAAATCATGTCCAATCAATTGAATTTACCACAGGTGGACTCCAATCAAGTTCTAGAACCATCTCAAGGATGATCAATGGAAACAGGATGCCACTGAGCTCAATTTTGAGTCTCATAGCAAAGGCTCTGAATACTTATTTAAATAAGGTATTTCTGTTGTTTGTATTTTATACATTTGCAAAAATTTATAAAAACATGTTTTCGCTTTGTCATTATGGGGTATTGTGTGTAGATTGCTGAGGAATTGTCTTTATTTAATCAATTTTAGAATAAGGCTGTAACGTAACAGCATGTGGAAAAAGTCAAGGGATCTGAATACTTTCCGAAGGCACTGTAGACATGGAACACGGGTCACTTTAATAATGGAACACTGGTCACTTTAATAATGTTTACATACTGTTTTACACATTTCATATGTATATACTGTATTCTAGTCAAGGCCATCCTATTCAACTGTTGCTGTACATATACTATTCTATCCACGTATTCTTCAGATATATATAGTATATCTATCCACATACTGTCCATAATGTCTATACATCCCATCACATATACAGTGGGATAAGTATATGATACACTGCCGATTTTGCAGGTTTTCCTACTTACAAAGCATGTAGAGGTCTGTAAAAATCCAGAAAATCACATTGTATGATTTTTAAGTAATTAATTTGCATTTTATTGCATGACATAAGTATTTGATCACCTACCAACCAGTAAGAATTCCGGCTCTCACAGACCTGTTAGTTTTTCTTTAAGAAGCCCTCCTGTTCTCCACTTCTTACCTGTATTAACTGCACCTGTTTGAACTCATTACCTGTATAAAAGACACCTGTCCACACACTCAATCAAACAGACTCCAACCTCTCCACAATGGCCAAGACCAGAGAGCTGTGTAAGGACATCAGGGATAAAATTGTAGACCTGCACAAGGCTGGGATGGGCTACAGGACAATAGACAAGCAGCTTGGTGAGAAGGCAACAACTGTTGGCGCAATTATTAGAAAATGGAAGAAGTTCAAGATGACGGTCAATCACCCTCGGTCTGGGGCTCCATGCAAGAGCTCACCTCGTGGGGCATCAATGATCATGAGGAAGGTGAGGGATCAGCCCAGAACTACACGGCAGGACCTGGTCAATGACCTGAAGAGAGCTGGGACCACAGTCTCAAAGAAAACCATTAGTAACACACTACGCCGTCATGGATTAAAATCCTGCAGCGCACGCAAGGTCCCCCTGCTCAAGCCAGCGCATGTCCAGGCCCGTCTGAAGTTTGCCAATGACCATCTGGATGATCCAGAGGAGGAATGTGAGAAGGTCATGTGGTCTGATGAGACAAAAATAGAGCTTTTTGGTCTAAACGCCACTCGCCGTTTTTGGAGGAAGAAGAAGGATGAGTACAACTCCAAGAACACCATCCCAACCGTGAAGCATGGAGGTGGAAAGATCATTCTTTGTGGATGCTTTTCTGCAAAGGGGACAGGACGACTGCACCGTATTGAGGGGAGGATGGATGGGGCCATGTATCATGAGATCTTGGCCAACAACCTCCTTCCCTCAGTAAGAGCATTGAAGATGGGTCGTGGCTGGGTCTTCCAGCATGACAACGACCCAAAACACACAGCCAGGGCAACTAAGGAGTGGCTCCGTAAGAAGCATCTCAAGGTCCTGGAGTGGCCTAGCCAGTCTCCAGACCTGAACCCAATAGAAAATATTTGGAGGGAGCTGAAAGTCCATATTGCCCAGCGACAGCCCCGAAACCTGAAGGATCTGGAGAAGGTCTGTATGGAGGAGTGGGACAAAATCCCTGCTGCAGTGTGTGCAAACCTGGTCAAGACCTACTGGAAACGTATGATCTCTGTAATTGCAAACAAAGGTTTCTGTACCAAATATTAAGTTCTGCTTTTCTGATGTATCAAATACTTATGTCATGCAATAAAATGCAGATTAATTACTTAAAAATCATACAATGTGATTTTCTGGATTTTTAGATTCCGTCTCTCACAGTTGAAGTGTACCTAAGATAAAAATTACAGACCTCTACATGCTTTGTAAGTAGGAAAACCTGCAAAATCGGCAGTGTATCAAATACTTGTTCTCCCCACTGTACATATATACAGTACCAGTCAAAAGTTTGGACACACCTACTCATTCCAGGGTTTATCTTTATTTTTAAAATTTTCTACATTGTAGAAAAGTATGAAACAACACATATGGAATCATGTAGTAACCAAAAAAGTGTTAATCAAATCCAAAATATATTTATATTTGAGATTCTTCAAAGTAGACACCCTTTCTCTTGATGACTGCTTTGCACACTCTTGGCATTCTCTCAACCAGCTTCACCTGGAATGCTTTTCCAACAGTCTTGAAGGACTTCCCATATATGCTGAGCACTTGTTGGCTGCTTTTCCTTCACTCTGCAGTCCAACTCATCCCAAACCATCTCAATTGGGTTGAGGTCGGGTGATTGTGGAGGCCAGGTCATCTGATGCAGCACTCCATCACTCTCCTTCTTGGTCAAATAGCCATTACACAGCCTGGAGGTGTGTTTTGGGTCATTGTTGAAAAACAAATGATAGTCCCACTAAGCGCAAAACCAGATGGGATGGTGTATTGCTGCAGAATGCTGTGGTAGCCATGCTGGTTAAGTGTGCCTTGAATTCTAAATAAATCACTGACAGTTTCACCAGCAAAGCACCCCCACACCATCATACCTCCTTCTCCATGCTTCACGGTGGGAACCACACATGTGGAGATCATCCGTTCACCTACTCTGTGTCTCACAAAGACACGGCGGTTGGAACCAAAAATCTCAAATTTGGACTCATCAGACCAAAGGACAGATTTCCACCAGTCTAATGTCCATTGCTCATGTTTCTTGGCCCAAGCAAGTCTCTTCTTATTATTGGTGTCCTTTAGTAGTGGTTTCTTTGCAGCAATTCGACCATGAAGGCCTGATTCACGCAGTCTCCTCTGAACAGTTGATGTTGAGATGTGTCTGTTACTTGAACTCTGTGAAGCATTTATTTGGGCTGCAATCTGAGGTGCAGTTACTCTAATGAACTTATTCTCTGCAGCAGAGGTAACTCTGGGTCTTCTTTTCCTGTGGCAGTCCTACCTTGTCACAACACAAATGATTGCCTCAAATGCATTAAGAAGGAAAGAAATTCCACAAATTAACTTTTAACAAGGCACACCTGTTAATTAAAATGCATGAAGCATGTTGAGAGAATGCCAAGAGTGTGCAAAGTTGTCATCAGGGCAAAGGGTGGCTACTTTAATATAAAATATGTTTTGATTTGTTTAACACTTGTTTTGGTTACTACATGATTCCATATGTGTTATTTCATAGTTTTGATGTCTTCACTATTATTCTACAATGTAGAAAATAGTAAAAATAAAGAAAAACCCTGGAATGAGTAGGTGTGTACACACTTTTTACTGGTACTGTATATATAAATATATATATATATATATATATATACACTCCAGACTACGACATTGCTCGTCCTAATATTTATATATTTCTTAATTCCATTATTTCACTTTTAGATGTGTGTGTATTGTTAGATATTACTGCACTGTTGGTGCGAGGAACACAATAATTTCGCTACACCCGCAATAACATCTGCTAAACCTGTGTATGCGACCAAATAACATTTGATTTGAATAGCCACAGGGCTCTAAGTTGCACCATTGCGAACCGTATGTTTGGATTTTTGACCTGGTTACATGTACATTGAATAACACAGCAGCTTTGTCATTTTTTGTTATTTCTGTATATCTAAAAATCGATGACGAGGTTGGCTCTTTTACAATGGGGGTCAATGGGATTATTATATTATTATAATTTATTTTTTGGTGCATGGTCGAGGGGAATTCCTTCTTATGTTTCCAATTCATGAAGAATTTCTATTGTATGTGTGTTTGCCACTAACCCCTGTCAAGTGTGTGTACCCCCTCTACAGGCCGATCGGGAATACAGTTAAAAGGCATACATGCTCCAAGGCCTACTGGGAGTGACTGGAATGGCAGGACACAGTATTTTGACCATACCAGCCAATGTTTACCATGCTGTTTGTTTCTTTAGTTTGAATTATCAGAATTAATGTGTGGACATTTTTCAAAGGCAGCAACACACCTATATTTGTGACATTGAAACACAGTCCTGTAAGCTTAGACTTCTCAAACTAGTATTCTGTCATGACGTATCAAGTCTCTGTTTCATGAGCCTCATCTTGTCCTGTTGTATCATCACGTGGGACCATCTGGTGTTGGTGTGTTTCAGGCTTGTGTCTGTAGTACAAAATGAGTGACATTGCTAATCCTGCCAAGAGAACTATCCCTAATAATACCAAAGCCGGTCTGCCCCTGGTTGCAAGAGGCACCTCACAGCATTCTGTAGAAGAGAAGAGAGAAAGAGACAGGCTTTCAGCTTCACCTCCCAAATACCTCTTCCTCTAGTAGTACTGCCTGGTCACTGAACATTTCATTGAGGTCATTGCGAACAGTTCCTCTCATGGGAAGTTGCACTCTACAATGGTATTTTTAGTGATCCAATTTACATTTTAGTCATTTAGCAGACGCTTTTATCCAGAGCGACTTACAATTATTGAGTGCATACATATTTCATACTGGCCCCCTGTGGAAATGGTGTTATTCTTGCATGCAGTACATCTATACACAATGCTCATATGACTCATTTGAAATGTCAAATCCTTATTTAAGATGGGTGTGTTTGACTACAAATTGTGTCTAGAATTCATACATTGCAGACTTTGTGTAAGAGTAACACACTATCTCGTCAGGGTTTAGCCCTTAGTGATTATGCAATGGTTTAATATTTCATCACTAAATCAGTGATCCATACTTGGTCACATTGCTCTACCCCTAAACCTGTTGGTAGGTCACAACATTACCTGGGAGTGGGTGGAGGGTGAGTGAGCGGGTGAAGCTTTGATTGAGAACATCCAGTCTCATTTCAGCAATGATGGTGAGTGTACTGTTTGGCCTGACCTCCATGGAGCTGTGGACCTCATAGCGCCCCCTGCTGTCCAGGCCAATACGGCTGTGGCTCTGATTGGAGATATCTCCTCCAATGGAGTCTGTCCACCACACATTAGGCTGGGGGAAACCCTGGGAGGAGTTGAGGGTAATGAAGAAGCTGTCACAGGATGACTGTACAGAGAGCTGGGGCTCCTTGAAGGGGGCTAGGGTAAACAAAAACAACAACAATACTCACATTAAACTCTTAACATAGGAGAATTCTGACTGCAAAAGGCTTTAGACAAGTAGATGACTATGAGCTGATTTTGTGCAGGTAGCTTAATACTTATTTGTCTTTTAATCCCCCATAGATGCAAGATTTCTGAAAAATCTGAATGGACAAAAATACATACTCTAACCTGCCACTAAAAGTAGTAGCTTTTCCTTGGTGCTTCCCTGTTTATCTGTCACATCACAGGTGTATTGGCCCTGGTCACTCGGCTGCACACCACTCAGTCTAAGTGAGGCATTTCCCACAGCGATTTGGTCTTCAAACAGATGAGTGCGTCCCTTGTAAATAACACTCTGTCTTTCCAGCTGATCTCTCCCATAGTAATAGCTGTGGACCACCTCTGATTCTCCATGCTGCCAGTTGACAATCACATTGTTGAGGTTCAGGTTTTTAGACGGATGGAAATAGCAGCTAAGGGTGATGTCACTGCCCGGAGCTGTCACTCCCATAGGTGAAATAAGGAACTGAACCTCAATAATCGCTAAGGAAGGAGACAGACAATACAGCCATAGATTAGGGAGAAACTTCAATTCTCTTTTATTATATCACCAAAGATACTGTGATACCTTTGAGCTTCTTGGTGACTGTTGTTGTAAAACCAACATTCTAAATAATGATTTATTAAATGTTAGTATACAAATTCATTTTGCAACTTAATTTGGTTCCTCATTTTTAGTATGAGAATGTGATGAATATTCTGTTTCTGTTGTAGCTGCAAAGCCACAGTGACAATCTACACCCTTTATCTACACTACAACCGTGACTGTGGAAATGCTTAGCCACATAGGGTTGTCTTATAACAAAGTCATCATTGAAGTACAGAAAATGTTTACTCAGCGATCCAAACTGTGGGTTTTGTGACGTAGATTTACAGTATATTAGAATTACCGCATGAAGAGCCCCTGTTAGTATGCTCCAACTGGATTAAAATGGAATATTTAGAGGTTAAACATATAGTATGAATATTTAGAATATTTAGAGGTTAAAAACATATTATATGACGGATACATACTATGGGCATCATCTAGTTATGATGGTATTGACGAGTTTACGTTCAACTCTGTAAGCTAAACTGCAGCACGGCCATACCTGGGATGTATTCACTAGGAACCAAACTGCAGCAAACAGAAGCAAACAGAACAGGGAGGGACCTACGTGCAATGGTGCAAAATGTCTTGCTACTGTGTGCTCTAATGAATACATCCTTGATACACCCTGCATGTTTACACATGATAAGATGATGGAATATAATAACTAGCTACCTGAGAAAAGCAGTGACACCGAAATAAACTTTGAGATGCCTTGTCTTTTCATCCCACACACTTTTGAGTAGACCTGTAAAAAGAAAGCTAACATGTGAAAAACAATGTGGATCACATCCATATATTGAAAATACTACATGCCTTAAGTTACAACATACATGGCTATTCTTGTCTCAGTCAGACGTACCAAGATTCATGATAACTGATGAAGTACGCCTATTTCAACTTTTTCAGTTATGTGGGTGAAAAGTGTAAAGAGGTTGGCTAACTAACTACACAACAAATCCCCAGAAATGACTACTAATGGATAATTAAGAAGGGTAAAAATGGATAAATTGTATACATTGTATTTCTATTATTGATGTGTTTCACAAGATGACAGTAGTTCTAGTAGTAGTTTTTATTTTACTGAACAAAAATATAAAACGCAACATGTAAAGTGTTGATCCCATGTTTTATGAGCTGAAATAAAAGATCCCTGACATTTTCCATACACACATAAAGCTTATTTCGCTCTAATTTTGTGCACACATTAACATTGATCATCCTTGAGATGTTTCTACAACTTGCTTGGAGTCCACCTGTGGTCAATTTAATTAATTGGACATGATTTGGAAAGGCACACACCGGTCTATGTAAGGTCCCACATTTAACAGTGCATGTCAGAGCAAAAACCAAGCCATGAGGTCGAAGGAATCTGGGGAAGGGTACCAAAAAATGTCTGCAGCATTGAAGGTCCCAAGAACACAGTGGCCTCCATCATTCTTAAATGGAAGAAGTTTGGAACCACCAAGACTCTTTCTAGAGCTGGCCGCCCGGCCAAACTGTGCAATCGGGGGAGAAGGGCCTTGGTCAGGGAGGTGACCAAGTACCCGATGGTCACTCTGACAGAGCTCCAGAGTTCCTCTGTGGAGATGGGAGAACCTTCCAGAAAGACAACCATCTCTGCAGCACTCCACCAATCAGGCCTTTATGGTAGAGAGGTCAGACGGAAGCCACTCCTCAGTAAAAGGCACATGACAACCTGCTTGGAGTTTGCCAAAAGGCACCTAAAGGACTCTCAGACCATGAGAAACAAGATTCTCTGGTCTGATGAAACTAAGATTGAACTCTTTGGCCTGAATGCCAAGCATCATGTCTGGAGGAAATCTGTCACTATCCCTACGGTGAAGCATGGTGGTGGCAGCATCATACTGTGGGGATGTTTTTCAGTGACAGGGACTGGGAGTCTAGTCAGGATCGAGGGAAAGATGAGCAGAGCAAAGCACTGAGAGTTCCTTGATGAAAACCTGCTCCAGAGCGGACAACAACCCTAAGTACACAGCCAAGACAACGCAGGAGTGGCGTCGGGACAAGTCCCTGAATGTCTTTAAGTGGCCCAGCCAGAGCCCGGACTTGAACCTGATTGAACATCTCTGGAGAGACCTGAAAATAGCTGTGCAGCGACGCTCCCCATCCAACCTGACAGAGCTTGATAGGATCTGCAGAGAAGAATGGGAGAAACTCCCCAAATACAGGTGTGCCAAGCTCGTAGCGTCATACCCAAGAAGACTCGAGGCTGTAATTGCTGCCAAAGGTGCTTCAACAAAGTACTGAGTAAAGGGTCTGAATAGTTATTTAAATGTAATATTTCAGATTTGCTATTTTTAATAGATTTGCTAAAATTCCTAAAAAACAGTTTTGCTTTGTCATTATGTGGTATTGTGTGTAGACTGATGAGATTTTTTAAAATCCATTTTAGAATAAGGCTGTAATGTAACAAAATGTGGAAAAAGTCAAGGAGTCTGAATACTTTGCTAATGCACTGCATGCGTCCTCTTCTGTAGCCTACAGGCTGGTTTCTCCGATCAAATAGCCTAACCTAAATGGGGCTCAATCAAATTAAATGTGCGCTGTCATGTTAACAAACATATCCTAAAAACAGGACAGGTCAAAGTAAAATGGACAATATGGAATGGACAATCACAACTGTTGTCCAGGAGTTTCACCCCATTGTCATGATCAGTGGTTTCAAGTTTGTTTCCGTCAATTTTTTGACAAGCTGATCATAGCAATCATTTTGTGCTGTGTAAACACATTGCAAATAGGCTCGTGATAACTCCTGTTAATGTTGGGTAGCTGATACAGAGTTTAAATAACGAAATTGATTAGTCACAGGAATCAGGACTAATAAAGCCAATGCAATGGCATGTTTAACAAATGGTAGGCCTACCACATGAATGGGCATTCATAAAATTCCATTGTGGGCCGACATGGTAGGCTACACCACAGTAAGCACGAGCAAACGTTTTTTTAATAAATGTTTTGGTCCTGTGCCGATGTCGTTTTTTGGTCTTTTACAAACGGTAGGCTAACCACATACAGTGGGGGAAAAAAGTATTTAGTCAGCCACCAATTGTGCAAGTTCTCCCACTTAAAAAGATGAGAGAGGCCTGTAATTTTCATCATAGGTACACGTCAACTATGACAGACAAATTGAGGAAAAAAATTCCAGAAAATCATATTGTAGGATTTCTTATGAATTTATCTGCAAATTATGGTGGAAAATAAGTATTTGGTCACCTACAAACAAGCAAGATTTCTGGCTCTCACAGACCTGTAACTTCTTCTTTAAGAGGCTCCTCTGTCCTCCACTCGTTACCTGTATTAATGGCACCTGTTTGAATTTGTTATCAGTATAAAAGACACCTGTCCACAACCTCAAACAGTCACACTCCAAACTCCACTATGGCCAAGACCAAAGAGCTGTCAAAGGACACCAGAAACAAAATTGTAGACCTGCACCAGGCTGGGAAGACTGAATCTGCAATAGGTAAGCAGCTTGGTTTGAAGAAATCAACTGTGGGAGCAATTATTAGGAAATGGAAGACATACAAGACCACTGATAATCTCCCTCGATCTGGGGCTCCACACAAGATCTCACCCCGTGGGGTCAAAATGATCACAAGAACGGTGAGCAAAAATCCCAGAACCACACGGGGGGACCTAGTGAATGACCTGCAGAGAGCTGGGACCAAAGTAACAAAGCCTACCATCAGTAACACACTACGCCGCCAGGGACTCAAATCCTGCAGTGCCAGACGTGTCCCCCTGCTTAAGCCAGTACATGTCCAGGCCCGTCTGAAGTTTGCTAGAGTGCATTTGGATGATCCAGAAGAGGATTGGGAGAATGTCATATGGTCAGATGAAACCAAAATAGAACTTTTTGGTAAAAACTCAACTCGATCGTGTTTGGAGGACAAAGAATGCTGAGTTGCATCCAAAGAACACCATACCTACTGTGAAGCATGAGGGTGGAAACATCATGCTTTGGGGCTGTTTTTCTGCAAAGGGACCAGGACGACTGATCCGTGTAAAGGAAAGAATGAATGGGGCCATGTATCGTGAGATTTTGAGTGAAAACCTCCTTCCATCAGCAAGGGCATTGAAGATGAAACGTGGCTGGGTCTTTCAGCATGACAATGATCCCAAACACACCGCCCAGGCAACGAAGGAGTGGCTTCGTAAGAAGCATTTCAAGGTCCTGGAGTGGCCTAGCCAGTCTCCAGATCTCAACCCCATAGAAAATATTTGGAGGGAGTTGAAAGTCCGTGTTGCCCAACGACAGCCCCAAAACATCACTGCTCTAGAGGAGATCTGCATGGAGGAATGGGCCAAAATACCAGCAACAGTGTGTGAAAACCTTGTGAAGACTTACAGAAAACGTTTGACCTGTGTCATTGCCAACAAAGGGTATATAACAAAGTATTGAGAAACTTTTGTTATTGACCAAATACTTATTTTCCACCATAATTTGCAAATAAATTCATTAAAAATCCTACAATGTGATTTTCTGGATTATTTTTTTTCTCATTTTGTCTGTCATAGTTGACGTGTACCTATGATGAAATTGACAGGCCTCTCTCATCTTTTTAAGTTAGAGAACTTGCACAATTGGTGGCTGACTAAATACTTTTTTCCCCCACTGTAGATGGGCATTCATAAAATAACAGCAAGGACCGGCCCTGGATGTAGCCTAAACCTCGGTCTCATTTCTAAACAGCAGAATTAAAAACCCAGCTCCTATTTAAACGAACATTCCAAAAATAAATACATTTTGTAGGCTAATTTCGGACGCTGATAGGCTAAAACTTTGTCTGTTGAACTAAGGATATTGCAGTTACACATTGAATTGGAGCAAAACAATCTGCGTTTTAACTATACGTGTACACTTGTGATGATGTCATCTTTATAGTTATGCTGCCATGCTATCGTTGCCTGAGTAGCTGAAAAAGAACACTGACTTCTTGTCTGCACCCTGCTTTGACAATGCCAATGTTCGCAATGATGGTGAAAAAATAACATTAAATCGCTATTTAGACTGCCTGTGTCTTGTTTGTGTTTGATATAATGGCTAACTAGCTAGATAGCCTGCATATAACTCCCCACCCGAGTGTTCCATTCGGGCAAAACAATGTGATGACTCCATAATAGTCGACGTTACAGCTTGGCTAATAGAAAACGCCGTAATATATTTTTCATTTAAAACCTTATCTTGGCGATTCTTCCTCGTTCTCGATTCGTGTATCTTAAAAATGTTCAGTTGCAGGTGGTTCTACAAAAACCAGAGGAAATTCAGGAAGATATTACATCCATGTTTTGTACCGCGCGATGTAAACGTAGGGTAAAGTGGGATAACTAGCTCCCGGTTTTATTGTCATAGAAACCACTTTATGTCTCCAAAAAAAATCCAACCCTTCCCTGGCTGGCACTACACTAACAAAACGATTCTGAGGTAAATGTATCTAATATTTCGTAATTTATAAAAAGTTAGATAGCTGTACACTTGTTATATACAGTATATACCATTAGGGGAGCCTAAAGATAAATAATCCACTTGAGTTACAGAAATTGTTTTTGCTACTTTAGGATGATATGGACATGATTTGGCGAGAAAATGAAAAGGGACCTTACATCCAAACCTTATCATATAAGTAGTGAGATGTGCACAGTGGCGGCTCCTGAAGAAATTCTCAGGGGGGGCAATTTTTCTGATGATTTAGGTGACCTACACACATTTAAAAAAAGATATGTCCAGCAACAACATGAAGACAGGGGCAGCATATAAGTCAATACCAGAAGCATTTATTGACTGATCTCAAAAGTGTTGGCTTACAAAAGCAAAATAAGTTATCACAGTAAAAAATAATCAAGGGTGTTCTTTCACATTCCTCAACACTGCATAAACAATATGCATTTCCATAAAACACCTCATCTAATTGTGCCACAAAGTTGACAAGTCCAAGAAAAATACCAGGGTTGGTGGAGCCCTCAGTTTCATCTTTGCCTCGCAAAGCTAACTCAAACACTCCGCAAAACTTCACACACTGGATTAGCCGGCTGAGGATGTGGCGGTTCTTGCTAACCTCATCGTTGTGGCGGCGGACAGCTAGCCTGTATCCCTCATCCAGTTGAGTGGCAATGTTCACTCTCCCCAAAGCAGACAATCTCAAACAGCTATCCATGTGGGTCTTTGGACAGCTCATGTTTCTTAATCTTTTCTGAAAGATGGTGCATGTCCGTTACACCAGTCGCTGTCCAAGCGGTGCTGTCTGCCGTGCCGCCTTCAGGGTGAAAGAGTAAGCAGGGGTAGCAGAAGACTGCATTAGCTACATCGCAGCCTGCTAGCCAGGTTTTTTGTTCGTACCAATTTTTGGAAAATCCTCGGGTGTAGGACTTTCCCCCTTTAGTAGAAACCTGTTGAATTATTAAATTTGGTCTGGGAGGTCCTAATTGTTTCGTTGCCAATTTATCTTGATTTGTTCGCCGACAAAAAGGAACTTCTTTCAAAGAGACAATCGAGTTGCACTGAACGCTAGCCATCTTGACAGTAGTACGTGAATTGATTGACGCTGCTACCCGCTCTTTTCTTAGTTACGTTCATGGTTATGTTACGTATGACGAAAGCGCGTAAGTGCAAGCCCTCCCCGGAACCCATAGAGATTGTATTGAAAGCTCTGATATTTGAAAAAAAGATTTTACATGAGAGTCTATGAGAGACTTCTGGGGCGATTTTCAACCTGACTGAAATCGCCCCAAAAGGGGCGGGGCCATTTGAAGCACGACTTTAGCCTGATTGGACATTTAGTGGCAGATCAGACGTCTAGATTAGAACACTGATAACTACTGTTGCCGTGATATAATTGATTAGAAAAAAAATCCCTTCCTTTTCCCGTTTGGCAGTGCGTCGCCCATATCGCCCTAATGAACCCCTGGATGTGCAATGCAAAAATGTTTTCTTCTATATTTGATTTAATTAAAATAAGATACTTAGACTTTAGCTTTTAAGGGTTAATGACAACAACAACAAAAAGACCAACAAAAATGCATAAAATAAATTTTTACATTAATCTTTGGGGGGCGTAGTGACAGTTACCCAGGTACTTGGGGAAAATGTCCCTGTTCTAAGTCAAAACAATTATTTTGCCCTCAGAACAGACTCAATTCGTCAGGACATGGACTCTACAAGGTGTCAAAGCGTTCCACAGGGATGCTGGCCCACGTTGACTCCAATGCTTACTACAGTTGTGTCAAATTGGCTGGAAGTGGATCTCTACTCCGAATAGCTCGTTCCATCTCATCCCACAGATGCTCAATTGGATTGAGATCTGGTGACTGGGCAGGCCACTGCAGTAAGCTGAATTCACTGTCATGTTCGTGGAACCATTTGTTGAACAATCCTAGCCTTGTGGCATGTAGTATTATCCTTCTGAAAAAATCAATTTGCAGATGGATACACTGCTGCCATGAAGGGATGCACCTTTTTGGCAATGATGTTCAGATGTCCTGTGGCATTCAAACGTTGCGCCACTTTTATCAAGGGGCCCAATGTGTGCCATGAAAACACACCAAACACCATCACACCACAACTACCAGCCTGCAATGTTGACACAAGGCATGACGGATGCATGTACTCGTGGTTTTCTCCATACCCTAGTCCTCCCATCAATGTGAAACAGCAGGAACCGGGATTCATCAGACCAGGCAATGTTTTTCCAATTCTCCAGTGTCCAGTGTTTTTGTTCCTTAGCCCACTGCAATCGCAGTTTCTTGTTTTTTGCTGAAACAAGTGGAACTCTGTAAGGTCGTCGGCTGCCATAGCCCATTCGTTTCAAGGTACAACGAGTTGTGCATTCTTTTATGGGTCTTTGGGCACCGTGTTGTACTGGACTGTCAGTTGACTAACTGTAGTAGTCTGTCTTTTGCCCTGCACAATTCGTGTCATCCTCCTTTGTCGTCTTTCATCAATGACCCGTTTTAGACCACTGGCCTGCCGTTGGCTGGATGTCCTTTGGGTGGTGGACCATTCTTGATGCACACGGAAACTGTTGTGTGAAAAACCAGCAGCGTTGCAGTTCTTGACACACTCAAACCGGTGCACCTGGCACCTACTACCATTCTCCGTTCAAAGGCACTTTAATATTTTGTCTTGCCCATTCACCCTCTGAATGGCACACATTCACAAGCAATGTCTCAATTGTCTCAAGGGTTAAAAATCCATCTTTAACCTGTCTCCTCCCCTTAAGCTACACTGATTAAAGTGGATTTAACAGGTGACATCAATAAGGGATCATAGCTTTCACCTGGATTCACCTTGTCAGTCTGTGTCATGGAAAGAGCACAGTCAGTGTATATCTGGTATTATGTCACCAAATATATAATAATATTGTGTTACAAAGTCGGATTAAAATTGATTTAATTGTCATTTTTGGTCAACAATCTACACAAAATACTCTAATGTCAAAGTGGTAGGGAAATTCTAACATTTATTACAAATCAATGAAAAATAAACACTAATAAACAGTATCAATGACATTGAGGACAGCGGATTAAAAAAACAACAACATTGTGTTGTGTTCTAATTCTTCACTATGCACTGACTAGCCTATGCTTGAGGCTAGGAACATAAATAGATCTCTTTATTTACATTTTAGTCATTTAGCAGACGCTCTTATCCAGAGCGACTTACAGTTAGCACATACATTATTTTATCGAACCCACAACCCTGGCGTTGCAAACGCCATGCTCTACCAACTGAGCTACATCCCCTGCCGGCCATTCCCTCCCCTACCCTGGACGACGCTGGGACAATTGTGCGCCGCCCCATGGGTCTCCCGGTCGCGGCCGGCTACGACAGAGCCTGGATTCGAACCAGGATCTCTAGTGGCACAGCTAGCACTGCGATGCAGTGCCTTAGACCACTGCGCCCTTTATGTTCCTAGGCTTGAGGGAATCTCTTCAACAGGTAGGAAGCAGCGACCACTAGCGGCTGTTCGGGCAAGGCATTCATCACAGATAGAAGGAGCGTTAACAGTGGGAGATTCTCAATTGTAAACTACTCACGTCCTCTCTCCTCGCCTCCTTCTCAAAACCCATTGGAGAAGAAGGTCAGAGGGGCGGGACCTCTTGCTTTCTCATCCAATGGGTTTTGAGAAGGAGGCGATGAGAGAGGAGAGGGTATCCAATTGAGATTCTCCCAGTGTCTTTGCCTGTATGGTATAATTTCTGCTATCTTGTCATTTATGCTTTGAAATGAGTTGCAATTTTATGAACTTATTACTATTAGCATTTTTAAATAAAGCCCTCAATAGCATTTGATGATATGAGCAAAAAGTCACACAATTGAGAGTTCATCACCTTTTACTACAAAATAACAAATTAAGGAATGTATGCTACATTGATTGGTACAAACATAATAATTTTCAGTACATTCTCTATAGCTGCCTTCATTTAAACCAACCAATTAATTAATTAATGTTATTTATAAAGCCTCGTGGGACAACTGTGGATGTAAAAAGTGATTTACAGTAACCTTGCCTAGACCCCTACACAAACAGCAGCACAGTGGCATGGAAAAACTCCCTAGAAGGAAGAAACCTTGAGAGGAAGACTCGTGGGTAGAAGTACATATGCCTATGTAGTGGAATTTTACTGTGTCTCTTTCTGCTTACAGTGTCTCACGCTTATTTTTTTATTTACAGACAATCCACTGCATTTCAGTAAGTCAATTTAAATGAATTTACAGTGAAAATAAAAGTAGTGACAAGGATCCTAAATCCCAGAGAGGGGATTTAGCAGGGCTAGTGAGAGCCCCGTTGGCAGTACTGTTTGTAGGCATAAGAGAAATGTCTATGTAGCCTGAGAGCTACGAGTAGTGAAAATAGAGAAGTGGGAGTTGAATACTGTATTGTGGTGTGTTGAACATGCATGTATGAGAGAATAAGTGTGAATGACTAACCTTTTTGAGTGTAGATTGTTAATTCTTAGACTGTAAAGGATAAGATTAATAACCAATAAAATGGGTGAAAAGCACTCAAAAAGTAGGATGGAGAATCCGTGTTGGGAGCCCAAGGGGGCTTTGGCAATAATGGATTAATTTTTTTGCTAAGGGGGTACTGGAGCAAAGAGAGAACTGGACCAATTGGACGAACGGGGTGTTCCCTTTTGAAGGTACTATGAGTACTGACAAACTGGAAGAAGTGTGAAAGATACTTGAAAAAGCAGAAAAGGAGAAAAATAAGTGGGACGATTTTAGAAAATGGGAGAGAGAAGCTGAGACACAGAAGGAGAAAAATACTAAGGGTTTGATGTTGAAAGCCACTGTTGAGAAGGACAAAGAAAGTAAAGAAGAAGAAGAAAAGAGAAGAGAAGACGATGAAGACCGGTTATACCCGACTCGGTCATCGGCACCCCCTCCCTATCAGCCTGGAGGTGGAGCGAGCGGAGGAGCAGCAGCAGCAATAATGCCCGTTGCTGAAATATGTCCCTCTCCAGGTCAATGGGACAGTGATGAAACGCAGAGACGGAGAGAGCGAGACAGAGTAAGAGACAAAGCAGACAAGAGGAAAGAGAGAGAAGAACATAATAAAAAGGAAAGAGAGGAACGTGAAAGAGAACATGAAGAAGGAGAAAAATAATAAATGAGAGAGGAGAGAGAGAGAAGACTGAGAGAGGAAGATATCAAGCCAATGATTAGGAGTTGAGTCTCGAGCTCCAACACATTTTTCTCATCACCCAAGAGTAAAAATGAATCCTTTGATAAGCTGCAGTGCCATTCTATTTTGTTGGGACTGAGCCCAGACCTCAAAGCTGCTGTCACCACCACCTGTATCGGTTGGGAGTCAAAGGGCACAAAGGACGTGGTGCCTTATGTGTGTCATGCTGAGAGGCAGCAGAAAACAAAAGAGGAGAAGACGGGGAAGAAGTTACAGGTTGCCCAGATGATGGTCTATGGGGGAGCAGGCAGTGGGGGCAGTGGTCAAGAGCACAGAGGCTGAGGAAGAGGAGGAGGCAGAGGGGCAAGAAGAGGTAACTCTAGGAGCAGAAGCGAGGAAGGTAGTGACTGGTCATGCTACAATTGTGGCCAGAATGGACACATCCCGAGATGGTGTCAAAGTGTGTATGGTGGCGGTGGAGAGCAGAAGGATTGGCCTGGTCCTCCCGATGATGTAAGGGTGGGAGACCCTTTTAGAAGAGGGGGAGGCCAGTCATAGGATGAGGCGGAAACAGAAGAAGACACAGAAGAAGAAGTAAATGATGACGAAGAAGACCAATTGCAAATGCTGAAACTTACCACACTCTCCACTGAAAACCCCCTGATAGAAATTGAAATACTGTGTAACAAAATTCCATAGCTAGTAGATACTGGTCTGTTCCCGTTCTGATGAGATCTGTCACGAGGACACCATGGCCCTATTGATCTTTATGGCAGAGAATGGTCGCAAAGTTTCCCCTTCTAAAAACAGCTGTGTAGTTCAGTTAAGTATTTGGGTCATGACATTACTTCTGAGGGTTGCGCTCTCTCACAGGACAGATTAGAGGCAATAAAGACCTTGCCTAAACCTGTCACTAAACAACACATGATGTCCCTGTTGGGAGTGGCTGGTTACTGTCATCTATGGTTGAAACACTATGCGGAGATAGTCCAGCCCTAGCAGGATTGTATCTATGGGAGAAAGATGGAGGTGTCAGAGGTTTTTGTTTGGACTGATGAGGCTGAAATTGCCCTTGTAAGGTTAAAGCAAACCCCCTGTTTAGGGTTGCCAGACCATACTAAACCTTTTCATCTCTTTTTTTCTGAAACGGATGGCTTTATGTCAGCTGTGCTGACTCAATACCATGGGGTTGGTTATAGACCAGTGGGGTACTACTAAGCGTCTTGACACTGTTATTAGAGGAATGGTTTCGTGCCTTCGCTCTGTTGCTGCAGCTACAGAGGCTGTTTTGGCGTGTTCTGATATTGTTGCAATGACTGAGCTGACTGTGCATGTTCCCCATGCGGTACATGCGATTATTACTCAGGCCAACACTGCACACCTGACCCCAGCCAGATTGCTTGACTATCAGAACATTCTACTAACTATGTCACGTCTCACTGAAAAGGTGTACTGTACTTAACCCCACCACCTGACTAACTTGTACTGTGAAGTGCTGTTTGTCTGTAATCTCTCCGCTGGTGTGAATAAACATGAATTCATTTAAGCTTGACTTTGGGGTCCTTAGTGGTAATTTCAACGACACCTACATGAAAAAATACTATATGGTATAAATACTGTAGTATTACTATATTTATATACTATAGTATTCACAGTAGTGTTTCTGTGGACATTACTGTAGTATACTGTAGTATTGAATGTAGTGTTTTTACAGACATTACTGTAGTATTTACTATAGTGTTTTTGTTTTATTATCTTTTACATTGAAGTTGGGGGTTTCTCCTTGACAAAAACTAGTGGAGAAATATCAAAAGAACACATTTTCCATAACCTGTAAGTAGGTAGGACTGGGGTCTGAATAGATAGGTTCAGTGCTTCTACTCTTTTCTATAACCTGTATAGACAACATCAAACTTTGTGACCTGTAGGGACATCTCAAGGCTTTATGCCCTACTCTATCCCCCTTCTCCATGGATCTGTCTGGTGAAGGTCAGGTTTGGCAAGGTACAAGGGTTCTCCTTTTTTCTTCCTCAACTTGATTTGGTTAAAACAAACTTCAATGGATTTAAAATATTAAATTAAATTAATAATTATAATAATATAACCTGTAGGGAACGCAATATATGGTCCATACTTGACATGTAGGTTTCTTACTCATGGGTGGCACAAATTGGGATATGGGGAGGGGAATGCATGACACATCCATATATCTGTATACCTGGGCTTGTTTGGGCATTTATTATTTGTTTTCATCAAACATAATGTGAATATGTAGTAAACAAATAACAGACTTGAGTACTGCACACTAATGCACTAATCAATGTACACCTGTGATCATTGATGAGGGATGCTATTTATTTAAGAATTACTAAAAGTTGTAAAAGTTTGACATAGGACCTACAGTGGGGAAAAAAAGTATTTAGTCAGCCACCAATTGTGCAAGTTCTCCCACTTAAAAAGATGAGAGAGGCCTGTAATTTTCATCATAGGTACACGTCAACTATGACAGACAAAATGAGAAAAAAAATTCCAGAAAATCACATTGTAGGATTTTTTATGAATTTATTTGCAAATTATTGTGGAAAATAAGTATTTGGTCAATAACGAAAGTTTCTCAATACTTTGTTGGCAATGACACAGGTCAAACGTTTTCTGTAAGTCTTCACAAGGTTTTCACACACTGTTGCTGCTATTTTGGCCCATTCCTCCATGCAGATCTCCTCTAGAGCAGTGATGTTTTGGGGCTGTCGCTGGCCAACACGGACTTTCAACTCCCTCCAAAGATTTTCTATGGGGTTGAGATCTGGAGACTGGCTAGGCCACTCCAGGACCTTGAAATGCTTCTTACGAAGCCACTCCTTCGTTGCCCGGGCGGTGTGTTTGGGATCATTGTCATTGTCATCTTCAATGCCCTTGCTGATGGAAGGAGGTTTTCACTCAAAATCTCACGATACATGGCCCCATTCATTCTTTCCTTTACACGGATCAGTCATCCTGGTCCCTTTGCAGAAAAACAGCCCCAAAGCATGATGTTTCCACCCCCATGCTTCACAGTAGGTATGGTGTTCTTTGGATGCAACTCAGCATTCTTTGTCCTCCAAACACGACGAGTTGAGTTTTTACCAAAAAGTTCTATTTTTGTTTCATCTGACCATATGACATTCTCCCAATCCTCTTCTGGATCATCCAAATGCACTCTAGCAAACTTCAGACGGGCCTGGACATGTACTGGCTTAAGCAGGGGGACACGTCTGGCACTGCAGGATTTGAGTCCCTGGCGGCGTAGTGTGTTACTGATGGTAGGCTTTGTTACTTTGGTCCCAGCTCTCTGCAGGTCATTCACTAGGTCCCCCCGTGTGGTTCTGGGATTTTTGCTCACCGTTCTTGTGATCATTTTGACCCCACGGGGTGAGATCTTGCGTGGAGCCCCAGATCGAGGGAGATTATCAGTGGTCTTGTATGTCTTCCATTTCCTAATAATTGCTCCCACAGTTGATTTCTTCAAACCAAGCTGCTTACCTATTGCAGATTCAGTCTTCCCAGCCTGGTGCAGGTCTACAATTTTGTTTCTGGTGTCCTTTGACAGCTCTTTGGTCTTGGCCATAGTGGAGTTTGGAGTGTGACTGTTTGAGGTTGTGGACAGGTGTCTTTTATACTGATAACAAGTTCAAACAGGTGCCATTAATACAGGTAACGAGTGGAGGACAGAGGAGCCTCTTAAAAAAGAAGTTACAGGTCTGTGAGAGCCAGAAATCTTGCTTGTTTGTAGGTGACCAAATACTTATTTTCCACCATAATTTGCAAATAAATTCATTAAAAATCCTACAATGTGATTTTCTGGAGAAAAAAAATCTCAATTTGTCTGTCATAGTTGACGTGTACCTATGATGAAAATTACAGGCCTCTCTCATCTTTTTAAGTGGGAGAACTTGCACAATTGGTGGCTGACTAAATAAATGTTTTCCCCACTGTACCACTAGTCCATACACACCGTATGAAAACACTTACATTTTACTTACCGATAATAAACAGTATGGAGACCACGTGCAACCTGAAAGACAAAGCGAGAGAGAGTCACATGCTTTGAAATCGTCTTCTAATAATCCATGGACTGACTTTATCCTGTATTTCCTTTATCCTATATGATGCATTATAAAGCCTATTAAGCATAGGGATTCAATTATACATACACCCCTTAGTTTTTAAACCTTTGTAAACATTTGAGTGAAGGAATGAAATGTTAGCGCATACCCCATGATCCAAAGAAACAAGGGACAAATTAAGTACAGCAGATAGTGAAGGAAAAGTCCCTCTCTTTTTCTTCTTCTTCTTCTTCTTCTTCTATGGCTTTTATATTGCGGTTGGCAACCAACTGTAAAGGTGCCTTACCGCCACCAACTGGACTGGAGTGTGGACCAGGGACAGGAAAGGTCTAAATCCTACCCATGAGTCCTGTCTCCCTAAGGAAACAAAATACGCAATGAAATATCACATCACGTGAAGGTTGCCTTAACAGTACAATTAAACTTGTCTCTTCAACACCATTATTCCTTGAATCTAATAATAATATATCCATTTCCCTCTCATAGTGCTGGAACTGAAATAGAACGTGTTCCACTGTCTCCATCTCCTCCCGAAGGTGATCACACTTCCCAGTTGGATGTTTTCCTACCAATTTCAATGTGTGTTTCAGACTTGTTTGTCCCAATCACAGCCTTGTTATTACACTTTCCTCCCTTCTCTCTTGACCTGAGGAAATCCCTGTCCCCACCTTTTCCTGGATCTTATACAGGTGTCTTCCCTTTCCCTCCCTGTTCCACATTTGTTGTCATTTGTTTTTAACCACTGTTCTTATTAACCCCTTGGCTTCTGCTTTTCTTATTGGCATTTCCATTTCAACATTAGGATGTTTGAGAACCTGCTTGGCAAGAACGTCCACCTCCTCATTCTCCTCTACTCCCACATGAGCTGTCACCCAGAGGAACCTCACAAATACCCCGATATGTGTCTCAATCTAAACAAGCATTGCAAAATCTCATACATGACATCTTGTCTGCTTTGTGACACAAATGATTTTAAGCTCATCAGTGCTGCACAGGAGTCAGAACAGATGACTACCCTGTCTGGCCTCACCTCCTCCACCCACCTGTCTGGCCTCACCTCCTCCACCCACCTGTCTGGCCTCACCTCTTCCACCCACCTGTCTGGCCTCACCTCTTCCACCCACCTGTCTGGCCTCACCTCTTCCACCCACCTGTCTGGCCTCACCTCCTCCACCCACTCTGCAGCCAAGAGTATGGCCAGCAACTCCATTGTGTATACAGATACATGATCCGTTGCTTTTTTTGTCACTGCAACCTTAAATTGAGCAACACTAAAAGCTGCACCAATCCTCCCTGTTTTAGGGTCCTTAGATCCATCATCGAATACAGTATATTCAAGAAAGCATAGTACTGTGTTCTTAAGTGTTCACTTACAATATTTACTGGATCTACTCTTTCCTCACCAACCCTTACCCTCTCAAGCAACCCTAGGTCTATCATTGGCTGAGGTATCAACCAATGTGGGATAGTAGAAAGCACCACAGAGGGGCTGAACTCCTTCTCAAACAGTCCCATCTCTCTCGCCATGCCAATACCTACCAATCCACCCAAAATTGTATTCAGCGCCATATATAGCATTTTCAGCGCCATTCTATCCAGCCCCCACTCCATTCCAGACAGGCAATATTTTATTTCCTTTGAAAGCTACTCTGTCAATGTGCTCCCCCCACGTAATTCAAGTGTCAAAACAGACCCTGAGGAACCTAAACACTCCCACCCTCTCTAGATTCCGCCCATACAGCTTCAGGCATATTTCCTCCCCAACCTTCCCTCTAGTAAAAAACAGTCTGTGTTTTCTCAACGGAGAATTTGAAGACCCACCTGAGGGAGCACTGATCAACTTGTCTTATGGCTTCTTGAACTCTCCCGGCTGTATCGAGAATATTTCTCCCTCTCTTCCACAGTGCCCCGTCATCGGCAAACAATGACCTCCCAATATCTGTTCTCACCTTGGGGAATACACCATCTATCAAAATGGAGAACAACAAAGGACTAATGACACTTCCCTGGGGGATACCATTATACACCTCATACCTTTCTGACATAGAGCTACCCACCTTCACTTGTATTGATTGTCCAAAAAGAAAGTCCTTTATCCAGTTAAAACTCTTACTCCAACGCCCATGATTTCCAGTTTGATAAGCAGACCTTCCTTCCACATCATATCATAGTCCTTCTGTATATCCGACTCTAGGCACAGTACAGGATCCATCATTCCCCTGCCTTTTCTAAACCCACTTTGGTCTGATGACAATAGGCCTCTGCTCTCCAGGAAGTAAGTGAGCCTTTCCGTTATCATCCTTTCCATACATTTACAGACATGAGAAGTCAACGCTTTCGGCCTATAGCTTGATGGATTGGTAGGGTCTTTCCTTGGTGTCCGTATCAGCACCACCACAGCCTGGTCCCTTCCTGACACACCTTATTGTAACGGCCCAATACGTTTCCCATTGCAGTGTCACTGAGTTGAGCCATCATGAGGTAACACATCTCATCCTTCCCAGCCAATGTAAAAGGGGAATTCAATGCCTCCTCCATCACCTCTCTGATCCAGGACCCACAGATGTTCTCTTCTGACCCTCTCTCTCTCACGCTGTCCCTTCTCTGCCAAATTATTTGAGCTTTGCACCTTCACAAATGGATGGGCTAAAATCTCTGCCTTCATCACGTTTCTCAATGCAACAGTTTTCCCCACTTTTCAGCACAGGGAGATCCCAATCTTGCCTGTCCCCACTCCCCACTCTTAATCATCCCCCATACCACTCCCACAGGGGTAGTCCTGCCTATGTTTCCTCAGAACCGGTGCCAATACGCTCTCTTTGCTGTCCTAATGGTCCTCCTTACTACTGCTTGTGCTTACTGTATCAGGTGCTAGTAGTTATTGGACCTTTTCAACATCCTGAAAGAACCGTTCCTACTCTTTACAGCTTCTCTGCACTCTTCAGTCCACCAGGGAACTGCCTTTCTCCTTCTCCCCACTGTACCTGTGGGTATCACCTGCCTTGAGGCCTTTACTATTGCTCCTCTTACTACATCATTCACTGTTTCCATATCTGCACAGAAATCAACCATGTTCACTCAACTCCTGAAACTGACCCCAGTCCGCTTTACCAAATCTCCTCAATCCATTTCCTGTTGTATCTTCCACTCTCATTCCTACAGTACATTAATGATAGGGTAGTGATCACTGCCCCCTGTAGGTTCCTCCCATACCTCTCAACTGCATCTGCCTGCCATTGAACTTGAGAACTTCCAGTTACTGGGTCAATCCTGGTTCCCCAGCCATCATTAAGGCACATAAACCCTTTCTCATCCAGGAGTTCCTCAAACACTTGTCCATTTACATCAATCCAAAACCCTCCCCAGAGCATACTGTGGGCATTCAAATCCCCACACCATATCACCCGTCTCCTATCTTGACCTTTTACACTCCCAAGAGCCATCAACTCTAGTCTCTTACACGGGTTGTAACAGTTCACTATTACCAGATTCCCTCCTCCCAACCACACTTCTACCACTACATACTAATGCTCAACTCTCTCTCCCATAAGCCTATATGGGATCCCCCACTTTATAAAGGTAGCACACCCTCCCCTGCCACCCTATCTCTACGGACTACAACTTAACCTTGTATTACAAAATCTAGAGTCGTTTTAAGCCATGTCTACTGGAGACATATCACATCTGGTTTAGCTGGTAAATCCTCAAGAAACAGTTTGAACTCTTGCCCATTGGCTATCAAACTTCTCGCATTCCATTGGAGGATAACACCATTATAAAATTAACCAAGACATGATTCCTGGCTGGATCGATTCTCAATCTCATTGAGGTCATCCTGTACATTTTCCCATGTCAGTCCTGTGATCACAAGATACTTCACTGCCTCTTCCACAACGATCTGTATCTAAGTCTTAGATTGCTCTTTTTTCTGTGCAATTGATAGCTGCTGTTACAAATGTAACAACCGTTCTTATATCTACCATTCTTGTGGTCTCCCCCATTCTGCTCCCTATATCACGCCCAACCTGCATCCCGCTCTGTCCTGGAAGACCCGATCTTCTAGGTGCCCCGCTTGTCTCTGGGTGAACTACCTTCACTGCTTCTGAATATGAGATTTTACGCTCACTTCTCTTTTGCTTCACTTCCACCTGTTTTTCCATCACTGCACAACCCCCATAGAAACAGCACTTTAACTAGACCTCGTCTCCACATTCCCCATATGCATGTTCTCCAAGGTGGTGAAGGGCTTTGTAGGTCAGGAGGATGTTATAAACACTTATGGGAGATTCTGAAGCAGCGCCTGAGACAGCGTTTCCCACCACCATCAACAAAAAAAGAAATGGCTCGTGGTGGCCCAACGCCCTATTAAGACAACTTATGTTGGTGTTTCCTTTATTTTGGCAGTTACCTGTTAGTGGGCAGGGCATACAGGCTGACATTTATCAATTTACAAAATGGATGGAAACACTTTAACCACTTCATATTTATTCGCATCTACTAGCCATGCAAACTTTCTAAATGTCAACAAAAATCACTGGACAAGTTCATGGAAACCTAGCTTATGACATTTCATATTTAGATATAATTTTTCACAAAGTAGTTTTGATGTAGTGAACTACTTTTTCAGATAAACTAGTTAAGTAAACTATATTTTACTTAGACTTGCTCTGATATTTTTGCGACAAATAAAGTATTTTTCAACCTGCCTCTTTGGGCTGGATGTGTCAATCTGTAGTTCATACATGCATAATCTATGAGCAGATGTACTGTCTAACTTCAATTAGCCACGAAATCCCTAGTTTGAAAGCGACTGTTTTCTTGAAGCTGTGCTGAGCCATTTTCCCTACATATCCTCCCATGTGGGCCAGCACCTTAGCAATTCGAGTTCTAGCCCTTCACATTTGAGTGACAGCTAGCAAGAGGGCTGCCTAGCGTTATCCAATGAGGTTGCAGGGCAGGCCCAATGGCTCAGTGGACACAGCAGAGAGAGAGCAATGATGTGGTGCCAATATCTGCACATTTGTGGCGTAGTACACAATTTTCTGGGGCCACTTTTGGCTTGTGAGTGCTACATTCAGAACTACTTGTTAAAAAGTATTTAAAAGTACAGGAGAATCTCTTTAAGGGTAGCTCTTTAAGGGTAGCTCATGGTTTCCCAAACTTGGTCCTGGGGATAATAATCAACTATTCATCAATCTTTGGTTATTTGAACCAGCTCTGTAGTGCTTGGGCAAAAACCAAAATGTGGGAAATGCTGGTGTAGCTTAACTTCTTCCAGTGAGAAGTAATTGGTAGCTTGGTAAACTATATCTTTCTGCTTTTTAGGTGATGGGTACTGTACATCATGCTGCTACAGTGGAAAACACATCCAGGATAATCACAGTGCGTCCACATGAATTGGGAATTTCCCCTGTGCAGTCTAAGCCCATGAGAATGGGAAATCCCCTGGATTTGATCAATGTCGCCCTCTGCATCCCACAGGAACACCAAAACAAAACAATTTGCTCTGGGTGTAATGAAATAAAATTATACAGTTTCATGTCATTATTTGACCAAAAGGAATCTACTAAAATATGAAATGTTACAGGAGAAAATGACACTCTCCCTGTACTGCTGGTATAATGCCAACATGCAAGTTCTTTCCTGTTAAAGAGATTTAGCAAAAAGACATCGCAATTGGGGGTTCATCTCCTTTTATTACAAAATAACACATTCTGGAATGTATGATACATTGACTGGAACACACGTAACAATTGTCATTAGATGCTATAGCTGCCATCATTTCAATCAGATCAAAGGTCCTCTGTAGCTCAATTGGTAGAGCATGGTGCTTGTGAAGCCAGGGTAGTGGGTTCGATCCCCGGGACCACCCATACATAAATATGTATGCACGCATGACTGTAAGTCGCTTTGGATAAAAATGACTTATTATTAAATACATTTTATTTATTAAGCCCAGTAAGAAAACTGCGGATGTAAAGGTGATTTACACAGTAACCTGAGCTAAACCCCTGAGAAAGTTGCAGCAAGCAAAAACTCCCTACAAGGAAGAAACCTTAAGAGGAACCAGATTTGGAGTAGAGGTACATATGACCATCTAGTGGTGTGGTGTGCAACTCCCACTGTCCTATAGTGAGTGTGTCAACTGTATTGTGTTGAACTTTGTGTATAATGTATTGTAGTGTAGTTCTGATTTTACAAAATAACTTTCCATGAAAATGACTTTAGTCTAAAAGGCTGTCCTCCCTTTATGTTCTTTCTTTGTAAACAAGCAATGATAGTTGCTCTGGCATAAAGCCTGTTGAGTGACCATGGACTGAAGGTCATTCTATATTTCTGTTTTCTTATCCTTTTAGGTCTCCTGCTCAGACCTCTCCCTGGATAACAGGAGCACCAATCCCAGCAGCATTAGCAGCAGGGGATACGTCAACCATCTGCTCCTCTGCTCAGCAGGCATCACACAGCACACTGTGGAAGGGAGGAGAAGAAAGGAGCACTCAACCTCAGTCACTGAAATAAGCAACATTTCCCTCTATATCTGACTAGTACTTTATCATGAACAGCAGTAGAGTATTGTGAACAACACTCACAGCTTGCTCTGGAGAAGGGCATGTTCAATGGGGGGTGGATGTGGTGGTGGAGCCAGCTGCAGTCAGCTTAGCTTCGCACAATAACATTTACATTTACATTTTAGTCATTTAGCAGACGCTCTTATCCAGAGCGACTTACAGTTAGTGAATACATATTTTTTTATACTGGCCCCCCGTGGAAATCGAACCCACAACCCTGGCGTTGCAAACGCCATGCTCTATCAACTGAGCTACATCCCTGCCGGCCATTCCCTCCCCTACCCTGGACGACGCTGGGCCAATTGTGCGCCGCCCATGAGTCTCCCGGTCGCGGCCGGCTGCGACAGAGCCTGGATTCGAACCAGGATCTCTAGTGGCAGTTAGCACTGCGATGCAGTGCCTTAGACCACTGCGCCACTCATAACATCACCACCTCTGAGACCTGCAGCTCCCCCGAAACATTTTGTGCAAGTATGGTATCACATCTCGATGGACTGTGTTAGGTACATACTGCACCAGAAGAATAAACACATGGATGATCAATAATCCAAAATATCCAATCGTAAAAAAACTCTAAATAAAAGATCTGAAAACAACATTGTAGTCAAAGAACAAACCTTGGAAACCTGATCTTTTACCTGGTGGTGGGTGGAGTGTGAGAGACTTGGTGAAACTCTGGTCCAGAACCCTCAGTTTCAGATCTGCTGTAACAGTCAGAGTGCTGTTCAACCTCAGGGTCACCTCACTCGCCAGCTCATAGCGCCCCCTGCTGTCCAACTCCATAGTGGTGTTACAGCCCATCACACCTCCCCACAGTACCTCTGGCTGGGGAAACCCCTGAGAGGCACGGAGAGTGACAACAAAGCAGTCACAAGTGGCTTGGACGGACATCCTGGGCTCATCATAAGGGGCTGTTTTGAAATATTATAAATACTTTTGTAGGTGCAGTTATCATTTAAACTACACAATATAGATGCAGCAACAATGGAACTTACCTGCCACTAGAAGTTGTAGACTTTCCTGGGTGCTTCTCTGTTCATCTGTCACATCACAGGTGTACTGAACCTGGTCACTCGGCTGCACACCACTCAGTCTAAGTGAGGCATTTCCCACAGCGAGCTGGTCTTCAAACAGATGAGTGCGTCCCTTGTAAACACCACTCTGTCTTTCCAGCTGATCTCTCCCATGGTAATAGCTGTGGACCACCTCTGATTCTCCATGCTGCCAGTTGACGATCAGGTATTTGAGGTTCAGGTTTTTAGACGGAGGGAAAGAGCAGCTAAGGGTGATGTCACTGCCCGGAGCTGCCACTTCTCGGGGTTGTAGACTGGTTGTAGTTACCACTGATGATATCACTGATATGGAATAGGTAGAAAGAGAGAAGGATGATGTGGGAGAGAGTGGTATTGGTAATAATTACAGCAAATCAATCATTGTTCTAATATGTTATTGTATCCTTACTTCTTTGCTGTGTAACCATGAAAGGACAGAATGGATGAAATGACAATCCATACAGTGCCTATAGAAAGTCTACACCCGCTTGAACTTTTTTCACATTTTATTGTGTTACAAAGGGGGATTGAAATATATTTAATTGTAATTTTTGGTCATTGATCTACACAAAATACTCCATAACGTAATGTTTACAAATGAATAAAAATGTAATAACTAGAATAGTCATTGCATAAGTATTCACCCCCTTTGTTTAGGCAAGCCTAAATTAGTTCAGAAGTAACATTTGGCTTAACAATTCACATAAGTTATATGGACTCACTGTATGAAATAATAGGAGTTGACATGATTTTTGAATGACTACCCCTTCCTCTGTCCCACATACAGTACATAGAAAATCTGTAAGGTCCCTCAGTCAAGTATTACATTTCAAGCACAGATTAAACTACAAAGACCTGGGAGATTTTCGAAAGCCTCAAAGAAGGCCAGTGATTGGTAGATGGGTAACAATAACAAATCAGACATTTAATATATATTTAAGCATGGTCAAGTTAATAATTACGCTGTGGATGATGTATTAAACCACTCATACACATCAGAGATACAGACATCCTTCTGAACTGAGCTGCAGGACATGAAAGAAACTGCTTATGGATGTCACTGAAAATAAGAAGAATATACAGAAAAAAAGTATTCCAAAAAAGGCACTAAAGTAATACTTCAACAAAAAAAAAACACAGCAAAGAAATACACATTTTGGCCTAAATGCATAGCCTTATGTTTGGGGCAAATCCAACACAACACATCACTGAGTAACTACCTCCTTATTTTCAAACATGGTAGTGGCTGCATCATCAATCAATCAAATGTATTTATAAAGCCCTTTTTACATCAGCAGATGTCACAAAGTGCTATACAGAAACCCAGCCTAAAACCCCAAACAGCAAGCAATGCAGATGTAGAAGCATGGTATGGGTATGCTTGACATCATCAAAGACTGGGGAGTTTTTCCAGGATGAAAAGAAACATGATGGAACTAAGCACAGGCAAAATCCTTGAGGAAAACCTGCTTCACACCAGACACTGGGAGAGGAATTCACATTTCAACAGCCCAATAACCTACAACACAAAGCCAAATATAACTGGAGTTGCTTACCAAGAAGACAATGAATGTTCCTAAGTGGCCAAATTACAGTTTTGACTTAAATCTGCTCTTATGAGACTTACCGGGGTGGGGTGAAAACTTATCTAATCTAATGAAGGTACATTACTGTTCTATTTTTCATTGATCTTCAAAAAAAAAAGGTTAGAATTTTCCTTCCACTTCGACATTAGAGTATTTCGTGTAGATCATTGACAAAAAAAATATACAATTAAATACATTATAATCCCACTTTGTAACACAATAAAATGAAGAAATCCAAGGAGGGTGTAGACTTTCTATAAGCACATATATGTTTACCTGGGCTTGTTTAGGCATTTATTATTTGTTTTCATCAAATAGTGTTGAATATGTATTAAACAAGACTTGAGGTCTGCACACTAATGCACTAATCAATGTACACCTGTGATCACTGATGAGGGATTCCATTTATTTAAGAATTACTCAAAGTTGTAAAAGTTTGACATAGGACCTACCACTTGTCCATACACACCATATGAAAACACTTCGAGTTTACTTACTGATAATAAACGGTATGGAGACCACGTGCAACCTGAAAGACAAAGCGAGAGAGAGACACATGCTCTTTGAAATTGGCTTCTAATAATCCATGGACTGACTTTATCCTGTATTTCCTTTATCCTATGTGATGCATTATAGAGCCTATTAAGCATGGGGATCCAATTATACATACACCCCTTAGTTTCTAAACTTTGTTAAACATTTGAGTGAATGAATGAAAAGTTAGCGCGTACCCCATGTTCCGAGAACAAGGGAAAAAGAAAGTAAAGCAGATTGTGCAGCAAAGTCCCAACTCCCTTTGTTTTTTTGTTTTTTTGTTTGTTTCTTAGCTGCGGTTGGCATCCAACTTTAAAGTTGCATTACCGCCACCAACTGGATTGGAGTGTAGACCAGAGACAGGAAAGGTCTAAATCCTACCCATTAATATTTTCTCCGTAAGGAAACGAAATACGCAAAGAAATACCACATCATGTGAAGTTGCATTAACAGTACAATTAAACCTGTCTCTTCAACACCATTACTCTTTGAATCTAATAACAATCTCTCCCTTTCCCTCTCATAGTGCTGGAACTGAAATAGAACGTGTTCCACTGTCTCCATACCCTCCTGAAAGTGATCACACTTCCCAGTTGGATGTTTTCCTACCAATGTCAATGTGCGGTTCAGCCTTGTATGACTCAGCCTTGTTATTAGACTTTCCTCCCTTCTCTCTTGACCTGAGGACCTCCCTGCCCCCACCTTTTCCTGGATCTTATACAGGTGTCTTCCCTTTCCCTCCCTGTTCCACAATTGTTGCCATTTGTTTTTAACCACTGTTCTTATTAACCCCTTGGCTTCTGCTTTTCTTATTGACATTTCCATTTCAATATTAGGATGTTTGAGAGCCTGCTTGGCAAGAACATCCACCTCCTCATTCCCCTCTACTCCCATATGAGCTGGCACCCAGAGGAACCTCACAAATACCCACGTGTTTCTATCTAAACAGGCACTGCAAAATCTCATACAAGACATCTTGTCTGCTTTGTGACACAAATGAATTTAAGCTCATCAGTGCTGCACAGGAGTCAGAACAGATGACTACCCTGTCTGGCCTCACCTCTTCCACCCACCTGTCTGGCCTCACCTCCTCCACACACTCTGCAGCCAAGAGTATGGCCAGCAACTCCATTGTGTATACAGATACATGATCCGTTGCTCTTTTTGTCACTGCAACCTTAAACTGAGCAACACTAAAAGCTGCAACTATCCTCCCTGTTTTAGGGTCCTTAGATCTATCAGCGAATAAAGTACATTCAAGAAAGCATAGTACTGTGTTCTTAAATGTTCACTTACAATATTTACTGGATCTACTCATTCCTCACCAGCTCTTGCCCTCTCAAGCAACCCTAGGTCTATCATTGGCTGAGATATCAACCAAGATGGGATAGCAGGAAGCACCACAGAAGGGCTGAACTCGTTCTCAAACAGTGCCATCTCTTTCGCCATGCCAATATCAATCCAATGCAATGCATCACATTCAATATTTTCTTTCCTTTGAAAACGACTCTGTTAATATGCTCCCCCCACGTCATTCAAGTGTCAAAACAGACCCCCAGGAACCTAAACACTCCCACCCTCTCTATATTCCGCCCATACAGCTTCAGGCATATTTCCTCCCCAACCTTCCCTCTAGTAAAAAACAGTCTGTGTTTTCTCAATGGAGAATTTGAAGACCCACCTGATGGAGCACTGATCAACTTGTCTTATCGCTTCTTGAACTCTCCCGGCTGTATCAGGAATATTTCTCCCTCTCTTCCACAGTGCCCCGTCATTGGCAAACAATGACCTCCCAATATCTGGTCTCACCTTGGAGAATACATTGTCTATCATAATGCAGAACAACAAAGGACTAATGACACTTCCCTGGGGGATGCCATTATCCACTTCATACCTTTCTGACATAAAACTCCCCACCCTCACTTGTATTGATGGTCCAAAAAGAAAGTCCTTTATCCAGTTAAAACTCTTCCTCCAACCCCCCATGATTTCCAGTTTGATAAGCAGACCTTCCTTCCACATCATGTCATAGTCCTCTGTATATCCGACTCTAGGCACAATACAGGATCAATGGTTCCACTGCCTATCCTGAACCCACTTTGGTCTGATGACAATAGGCCTCTGCTCTCCAGGAAGTAAGTGAGCCTTTCTGTTACTATCCTTTCCATACGTTTACAGCCATGAGATGTCAACGCTATCGGCTTATAGCTTGATGGATGAGTAGGGTCTTTCCCTGGTGTCCATATCGGCACCACCACAGCCTGGTCCCTTCCTGACACACCTTATTGTAAGGGCCCAATAATTTCCCCAATTACAGTGTCACTAGTGGCTGGGGACTTTAATGCAGGGAAACTTAAGTCCGTTTTACATCATTTCTACCAGCATGCTAAATGTGCAACTAGAGGAAAAAAAACTCTAGACCACCTTTTCAACACACAGAGACGCGTACAAAGCTCTCCCCCGCCCTCCATTTGGCAAATCTGACCATAATTATATCCCCCTGATTCCTGTTTACAAGCAAAAACTAAAGCAGGAAGCACCAGTGACTCTGTCAATAAAGAAGTGGTCAGATGACGCAGATGCTAAGCTACAGGACTGTTTTGCTAGCACAGACTGGAACACCTGGAATATGTTCCGGGATTCTTCCGATGGCATTGAGGAGTACACCACATCAGTCACTGGCTTCATCAATAAGTGCATCGATGACGTCGTCCCCACAGTGACTGTACGTACATACCCCAACCAGAAGCCATGGATTACATGCAACATCTGCACTGAGCTAAAGGGTAGAGCTGCCGCTTTCAAGGAGCAGGACTCTAACCCGGACGCTTACAAGAAATCCCGCTATGCCCTCCGACGAACCATCAAACAGGCAAAGTGTCAATAGAGGACTAAGATTTAATCGTACTACACCGTCTCCGACGCTCATCAGATGTGGCAGGGCCTGCAAACTATTACAGACTACAAAGGGAAGCACAGCCGCGAGCTGCCCCGTGACACAAGCCTACCAGACGAGCTAAATTACTTCTATGCTCGCTTCGAGGCAAGCAACACTAAAGCATGCATGAGAGGATCAGCTGTACCTGACGACTGTGTGATCACGCTCTCCGTAGCCGATGTGAGTAAGACTTTTAAACAGGTCAACATTCACAAGGCCGCAGGGCCAGACGGCTTACCAGGACGTGTACTCTGAGCATGCGCTGACCAACTGGCAAGTGTCTTCACTGACATTTTCAGCCTGTCCCTGACTGAGTCTGTAATACCAACATGTTTCAAGCAGACCACCATAGTCCCTGTGCCCAAGAACACTAAGGTAACCTGCCTACATCACTACCGACCCGTAGCACTCACATCTGTAGCCATGAAGTGCTTTGAAAGGCTGGTCATGGCTCACATCAACACCATTATCCCAGAAACCCTAGACCCACCCAATTTGCATACCGCCCCAACAGATCCACAGATGATGCAATCTCTATTGCACTCCACACTGCCCTTTCACACCTGGACAAAAGGAACACCTACATGAAAATGATATTCATTGACTACAGCTCAGCGTTCAACACCATAGTGCCCTCAAAGCTCATCACTAAGCTAAGGACCCTGGGACTAAACACCTCCCACTGCAACTTGATCCAGGATTTCCTGACGGGCCGCCCCCAGGTGGTAAGGGTAGGTAATAACACATCTGCCACGCTGATGCTCAACACGGGGGCCCCTCAGGAGTGCGTGCTCAGTCCCCTCCTGTACTCCCTGTTCACCCATGACTGCATGGCCAGGCAAGACTCCAACACCATCATTAAGTTTGCCGACGACACATGTTGTGGAAAATAACCACCATACTTTATTACAAATAAGGTCTTACAGAGTTTTTGTTGCATTAAGAAATGACTTTATTAAAGTTCTCAACAAAACCGATACCCGTCTGCAGAGGGGCACACCTTCTTAAGGTCCCTCTTCATCTTATATAGTCCTCTTCAGTTTTCCCGCTCTTTTATTGCTCCGCCCACTTCCTTTGTCCCTGAGGGCGGCTGAACTATTACTCCAACCAATCACCCGCTCTCCTGTGCCTCACCCCCTCAAGCTGTAATCAATCAAGAAGATACCAAGGAGACAAAGGTCTAGCCCAAACTCTATTCAACCCTGGTGCCGCTCCCTTCACTGTGTTCTAAGAGAGAGACAAAAGGCAGCCATGGATTCAAGTAAGAGCAAGCACCTTGACCCTAGGGCAGTTTCTCTCTACTCCCCCACACACACAGTGAAATGCCCCAATAAAATTCCTAGCCCAGTAACAAACAATTCTAACTCAATGTTCGTGATTAACCCAGTTCTATCTTCTAATTTATTAAAGAATATACATCATATCCCTCCTAATGGGATTACTAATCTCATAAATTTACACAAGTATATAATGTTTATGCTACCAATCACAATCTTTGCATTCAAAGTTATACTCATAATAAAAAAATCACTATTTCTACTCAAAATAATTCCAACATAAGTGTTAGTCTCCTAACACATTAAAACTAATGTAGCATTGTTTTAACCATACTACCTAGGACATGTTTAAGAATAGTGTCAACATCTTTAACTCACATATCTTCATTCAGATCAATCAGTCAGCTTACAATTCATAATCATACTCAAATTAATTACCCAAAACAAATGTAGAATGACAATTCTGAGTCAGTCACCTTGGTTCCATCATTCAAAGTTAAAACTCTCACCTTGGCACATATTGACACTAACAGAATGTACCTTTATATTATCCATAATTTTAGCGTTACCTTCCTCATAATTAGAATTACAACAGATCAGTATCTCAATGCATTCCTAGTCTAAATTACTATCAATTTAGCAGTGTATAATAACTCCTCAATCCAACATACTACCTCAACTAACACTCCCTTCCTCTACCGGCACTCAATCTTCTGGCGTCCTCCTTATGTCCTTCAGATAGCTTCATAGTTAATCTTGGATTGCCCATGGCAATGCCCCAATTCCAATGTCACACCTGAGCCGCCCCACCTCCACCATCATTCTGTTTTGTCCATTTTGCCAACCAGTTACTATGAAGAATGTTGTATTGGCATAGATCCCTAGTTTCACATTCTCCCTTGAATTCTCCCAAATTATATAACCCAATTGTTTTATTGTAACATTCCTATATTTCCTCATAATCTATTTGATATTACTCTGGTGTTTCCCTTTTCCTTGTTCCTATTCTAACAATTGCTTACACTTCTCTCCTCATCCTGGTTGATCATAAAATTGTTTATAGTTAGAATTCCCTAAATATTACAAAAGTTGTGATTGAATCCTAGCACACAGTCCTGGTAACTGTGAAGATTTTGAACTACTGTTAATTCTTTAAACGGAGATGTGGTGCATATTAGACTATTTTCTTTCTTTAATTGTAATGTAATATATTGTACTCATCTATACCAATCATTGTTTAACGGCTCCTTCCATTCCCTTTCTTCTGTATTTGGTATGGCTCTAACATGTACAAGGTTTAGTGCACTTTCCCAAGGAATAATTACTTCAACAACCCTATCCCCTGGAAATGTAGCACTTATAAGTACTACATCCAATTGTTTATCTAAGTCCTGGGCTGTTATTCTTATGTCTATGATCCATCTGTCTTTTTCTTTTATTATCTTAAGGTCACAGTTACCCCATGTGATTTCCCCATAATCCTTGTGTTGGTTCCTCCCACACCAATAACCAGTTGACCCTCGTACTTTAATAGCGATCCCTTTCTGTATTTTAGTTATGCTTCCTGCCTGTGCAGGAATATACATTTTAATCCTATCTGCTTCCCTTCTCTGCCTTACTATTTTGCTCTTTACTATTGTCAGTATGCCATTCCCCTTATCCTCAGGGAAATTAGTCAAGGGCAGAGAAATCAATGATGGGGATATCTGGTGCATCTCGGAGGTCTGGAATCTCTCGGTGGTCTCGAAGGTCTTGGAGGTCTGGAATCTCTCGGGGTCTGGAATGTCTTGGAGGTCTGGAATCTCTTGGAGGTCTGGAATCTCTCGGCGGTCTCTTGTCATCAGTTCCCTCACTCTGGTACAATGGTTTAGATGATACCCGATCGCGCTCCCCTCTATCCGTGCACGTTGGTGTAACCGGGACGATGATGTATGGTCACTTTAGCTGTTAACCTTCTCCCCGTCACTAGGGTCTCCGGATCAGCCAGAGTCCCTCTCAATCTATCGACATCGGTCTGCGAAGAGTGTCCTTCTACCAGCCTAACCATAAGGAAGCTCTGAGTTACTGCTGCAAGGACACACAAGCACAGACACACACAAAAGACAACAATGCTACCCAATGGCTGGGGTTGGAACACTCCTATAGTGGGAAACATGGATCTAAGTATCTGTCTCCGCCACTTTTACCATCATTGAGGTAGCCAACAACACCTGGTACAGGCCCCTCCACATAGGGTCTTTCCAACTCTTTCTTCCGTAGTCTTTTACCATCACATAGTCTCCAGGGCGCAGAAAACACTCAGATTCTCCTACTCCGTTGGGTAGGAGTTCTCTTCACCCATGGGAAAAAAATCTTAAGAACATTGTTTGGTTAGGTGAGACACAGTATTCTACTTATGTCCTCTCATCCGTCAGGAGAAGCCTAGAGATTATGAAGCGCACCTCCTTCCAGCTCGTTGTAGTCCCCTCAATTCATAGACAGACCTCTACACCCTGCCTCCTATCACAAAAAAAAATTTTTTAACCTAACCCATAACACATTATTACTACTGCTCATATCCTTAATACAATTTGCATATCTTACCACAAAAACATTAAAAATATTAAAACCATTAAAAACCATTAAAACTCCTGTAAACCCAAAAATCATTAAAACACCTTTAAAACCCCTGTAAGCCCTAAATCAAAATCGTTAACACCTTCTCCCCTTTGGACACATGCATCACATCGTGATTCATGTGTTCAAAAAACAAAACAACAACATTGCTTGTTAAACCAAAGATAATAACTGAACTTAAAAATGACAACCCTTGATGATATCTTAACCCAATTGCATTCGTTATTCAAGGATATCTCTCCTTCAAGACTAACTCTCCCACTTCATCTTTGTCCTGTTTGGGATGATATATAGGATTAATGCCAAATTATATACCTCTTTACAATTGCTTATTATAATTAAGCATGCCTCCAAGATTTATAGTGTGGATGATCAGATCACACTATAAAGCCAGGATAGATTGCGGAGGTAATTGAAATCATTCAATTAATTGTTCCATCAAATAGTATACTATTCATTAACAACCGTCAAAACATTTCATAAATGTTGTATTCCAAGTGTACAGTATGTCTTTAGTACAGCTCTTTTCAAAATAAATCACACGTATTTACTTATCCCTCAGTAAATAAAAGCCCAAATTACATGTGTTTGCCCCTTAAAGATATTTCACTTCCATCCCGTGAAAAAACCCAAAATACAAATAAAAATCCTATACAGCTAACATTTCATACTAAGTGGTTTGTTTGTGGTTATTTGAACACCATATAGTAAAACAATAAACAAACAAAAAAAGGGCCAGGCCTTATTTATAATCTCAGCAAATATTTCAAAGAAAAGAGAATCACTCCCCCCTTTTTCCTGGAAGAAAAAGTACACATTTAGTTAGTTTCCATTTTGATACCTCTTAATCAGTCCACACAATCTAAATTCGAAATTCTCACTCTCTTGCCACATCTCCTGATCCCTCCTTTCAGACAACCCTCAAGAACATCACTTGTGACTGCTCCCTTCTCCAGTGAATTCCACAATCTAGTGCACATAAAACGAAATAAAATCCCATATGATTTAAACCCCTAGGGTTTTCCTTAGCTGCACTGCTACCACTCAATCACCCCCAACATGCTTCGTGACGTCGGAAACTCAAATATGCTATCTCTTACCTCGTTGGTTGTACTCTCCCACATGCCCTGTGGCCCCCCTCCTATACAATTGTTTACTAATGTGATGATGGTTTCCCCCATTAGCGTCATCGTCATTCGACGCCCATTACACTCAAATTCAACCCCTCTAGCGATTGTTTGAATGCCACATGATATACTGTAGTGTCGAGTAAACGTTGCTAACTATGCTGTGCGACAAGGAGGACCCGCTGACGCTGTATTTTCATCATAAGGTTTATTCATAACAAAGGGTTACAGCGTCGATTTACAGATACCTGCAGATACGCGGAGAATAATCGCCCCATCTCTAATATGATTATTCTGACCTCCTTTCTCCCAACTGTGGTATATATGCTATGTAATCTGATATGGGTGTTCCCCTACAGACCAATCCCAGGAGGACACCTAACAGACTTCCTCTGTTCTATGGTGTCACTCTAAAACGGCTCCCTCTAAAACTGAATAAACCTCCTCTCAGGTTCCACTTGAAAACATTAGCAAAGTCATAATTCTTCATACACTACATATTCCCCCCTTCGAGACTAACTAAAAGTCTCGAAACAAAAGGAATAGGATTATGACAAGTAACAATCTCTCTTATTGATTATTTTTAACAATAAACCAAAAACACTTTTCTCTGGAGTGTAAATACCTTTCTATGAAATATGAACAAATCTTTATGGCGTGTGAATAAATTACTATGAAATATGAACAAATCTCTATGGAGTGTGAGAGCGAAAAACCTGTATGGCAGCCTTCTTTCCAAATATCCATCCATCAATCAAGACAGTAAAATTCTCTCACGGCCCCTCTGCCCCAGGCAACCACTTAAGTATTCCAGATTCAATTCATAAATCTTTATCAATGCATTTGAAACTATGATGCAACTAAATACACATGAAAGCCTCAGCAAACAAAATACTATCCAAAATGTCCACACTCAGGCTGGTCGACCCATCGGACCCTACTGTGGATTCTCTCTATCTCTGCCTAGACTCCATATCCCTAAGCATTCACGAAATAAACAAAAACATCTGAGATCCCCACATGTATCCAATAACATCAAATATCATTCTACAAAAATTAATACCAAAGAATATGACACAAATTATGTATTCCACATGCAAATATGTCTATATATCATTGCAGACACTGGAATGTAGTCCACTACACTTCATCTCCTCAGCAATGTCGACTTCCAATGCATCTTCGATGATGGAATCGGAACCTTTCCACACCTTCCTTGTTCCATTTCCTCCAGTCCCTTCATATTCACCTTTCATATTGTCCCTTCATATTGTCCTTGTTTGAGTATTTCAATCTCTACATATTCCCCCATATGCTTCTGGAAGAAAAGAAAAGACCAAACAGTATCTTTTGCAAAACAACACATTCAAATTAAAACATCAATATCAACTAAGAATATAAAAATGATATATAAAATGAATCACATTATTCTATTTCCCCCCTTTGATTCATAACAAAATACTAAAATCACCCTAATATTGAAACCTCTGAAATATATCTATCAATACTCCTTTGAGTCTTCACAGAAGGTTAAACCCTCTTATCGTTTCATTTGCAAAACCCTTCAAATTATAGGTAATATTATCTATATTATCTTCTCAATTTTACACCATACCATGGAAAAAGTCCCAGTCCCCACTTCTCTCCTAGACTTATCCTCCAATGGTAGGCTTCCCAGACTATGAAACTTCTCTCTTTCAGAATCAGATTTATCTCTTTCCCTGTGCTTCCCCTCTTTTAATTTTAAAAACCTCATATGGAAGCTTCAACTTCTAACAATATCCTTTCCATCCATAGGTAAGAATATATACTCTCTCACCACAAACCCCTAAATAACTCTAAAATTCCCCCATAGTCACTTTATCATTCAAAACTTCTCTCCACATGAGAGGAATCTCACCTCTACACATTCATTCTCTCACATCTACAAGAAAATGAGCTTTAGCACTCATCCTAACCCTAATAACAGTCTTTTCCTCTAAAATTGGTGCTGGAGCTATTGGCTCCCTTGTAATCAAATGTGATATATTTATGGCTTTAATAACTGTCAATGTTGAAAGAGTTAAATTCTTCTCACTGTTGTTATAATAGGCTGAAGTGTTGATGTCATTGTTGTTAATTCATCCATTCTCCCTAAGGCTTTGAACTCTTGACTTGTATTTCCATCTATCACCACTAGTGTCACTACATTAACTCTCAGTCCTAACTCTAATCCCTCACTTTCAAACTTTTCATTATAAAAAATACACGTATAATCACCTTGATCTTCCTGCTGGGAATTGTAAATATAGATAATCAGTCACCCTCAATCTTCTCTTATCATTCAGCAACGCATACTTTCTCAATGCATCTGCTCCTAACAGATCTAAACTCCTGCCATATCTATCTTCCCACTGAACTCTACATTTCCCTTCACCACTGTTCTCTCTCTCTTACTACTAACTTTGAAACTTAGCTAACTGTCCTAGAGTTCCTTCAACCCTAGTTCTCTTAACTTTTTAATCAGACTTTTCTCCTAACTTTTAAAAACCCCTTCCACTGATTCATTCACAAAATCCTTTACCACTAATTTTTTTAATATGTGATCGGGAAGTCCCCACCTGCTTACGATTTCTTTACACATAGACTTGGCAAACGATTGAGCATCTTTTAGCTTAGTTTGAAATCTCTTGGTGTAGGAATGTAACCAAGAATGACAGTCACCCTTTTAACATTATTTTTCAAACAGATTGGGCTCCTTCCTATGATATAATCTTTTCAAGCAAATATGATTCCCAAAAACCCTACTCTTTCATAATCTTCTACCAGACAGCCGTCTGGTGTACATCTTATTGTACAGTTCAACTTACACAATGCATCTCTTCCCAACAATGCAATAGGTGATGTTCTGATACCAGTATGGGTATTTTAATTTTCTTGATTTTTATAGCAGAGCTCAATTGGTTCCTTAAGAGTAATCAGCTGTTTTACTCTCTCGAATCCCTATCCTAATTAGTTAATTTTACATAGTGAGATGTGTAACCTCTTCAGGCTGAACACAGATAAAAGCTTTTCCACTATCCATCATCACTTCTCATAGTCCTTTGTTTTCACTTCAATTGTTGGATCTTTTTCCTAATTGGTGCTACCAGCTGACACCCCCCTTCGGATCTTCTAGGCACTCTAGAATCCTTGCTCCTTTAAGGGTTCACCTGTCCTCCAGATGATCTTCACTTGCTCCTGTATCTTCCTCTGAAATTCCCTCTTGTGTTTCCAGAAACTATCTATGGATATGAAACAACTTGTACCACTAGTTGTGGCTGGTACAATTGCATTTGACCTCGTTCAGTTGAAGCTGTGGCAGTGATTGTTGATTCGGTGCACACTGATTCTTCATAACCAAAGCTTTTCTTCTCCTTCTTCTTCTCCCCCCAGTTGTATTTGATCAAGTTTTCTGAGTTTCTTGGTCCTGTTCTTTCTTGTTGTTGACATATCGGTATTCTTCAAAAGCTTATATTCTAAGTTCTGTCCTCGAAATATCATCTTCCATCATCTTCTTACTTGTGCTCTCTTTCCTTTCCTCAATGTATTCTTCTTCAATTCTTGGGATCCTTTTCTCAGCAGTTTTTTCCTCACTTCTGTATCTTCAGCTTCTTGAGTTGTTGTTCCAGTTCTCGTTGTCTCTTCTAAATTATTCCCCTTATCCAGGCATAATACACATCAGTCTATATCTCTTTCTATTTCTTCTTTACTAATCATTGTAGAATAAAATCCTCTTGAATATGAAGCACCTTTAATCTCCAGATCTTCATCTTTGTCTTCATCTTTGCTTTCATCAGAACTGAAATATCTTGTATTCTTCTTCTTCCTTCTAATCACAGAGTCATATCCACCCATGATCTCTTCTCAATCACTCTGATCATCATCTTCTTCTTCTTCATCTTCATCATCTTCTTCTTCCAGACATCTCATTTTCTCTTCCTACTTTTGGAGTTTTGGATTAATCTTTATGGTGGTTTCTGCTTCTCTCTCTCTATTATTCAATCACTTTCATCATGTTGATGACGTCAGGGTTAAAATTCCCTCCACTAGCTATGTTTGTTCAATGTCAGGCCAACTTTTATTCCCTTTTCCAGATAACCTTTAGTTAATAGTATTGCAAGGTTTACTATTTTCAACTATATCAACAGGTGTAATTACTTTCATAGTTCTGATGTCCTTTTTCCCCCTTGTAACAACTATTTTATATTCCTTTATTGTAGATTATTTCATTATTTTAGACTATATAGCCTATGGCTTCCTCCCTATTTTTTCTCTTTCTAATTTTTTTTTTCTCTTCCCCAACTTAATTAATTAATTAATTAATCAATTAATTTATTCATCCATTTATTTATTTATTCATTTTATTTTATTTTACCAAATTATTGATTAATGGCAATCTTACCAAATCCAATCAGGAAATTAAATGAAAGTAGTCAACTTCAGAGCAATCCAAAAAATAAAGACCTCTAATCCAGCAACACTACAGTACTCATAAACCAATTGCTTAATAAGCACCCAATGACCTCAATTTTACAGAATAATGTCAGTACTCGATTCCCAACACAACTCTAATCAAACCCACTCATGCACAAACACTCTAATACGCAATTACATCAATTGATCAGTCTGTTGCCAAGTCCCTGTCAAATTGTCATAACATCAAATATCCTGTAGGGGAAGGTAGGTTTTTGTAAACAAAACAGTACTAGCCTTGATTTTTTTGACTTGATCCTGTCGCAGCAGACTCTTGTCGCATCACACCCTGTCACATGATGTACACGTCAGCACTTCCGCTCTCTCTCTCTCTCTCTCTCTCTCCTCCCTCTTATCGTCTCTCATATGACAGAATAACAAAGAAACAGACAAGAATTTAGTAGTTCATGCAGTCACTGAATTATTTCAACCATTCAATATTCCTCTAGTCACATTCGCGCTAAGAATTAACTCAGGAATAATATAAATAGCTCAATAACATTTTATTTATTTTATTTATTTATTTAATTATTTTTATTTTTAATCCGTCAACATCTCTCTCTCATTTATCAATTCAATAGGTCTCAAGAAAACAGTTTCATCGTCAAACAACCAATTTAACAACCAGAATACACTCTTAGCCTCTAAATGTCTATCTCTTTGTTCGTTCCTTCATTCGTCTGCGTCTCCCCGCAGCACAGTGTAGCAGAGGAGTGGCATATTTACCCCTACGTCACTCTAGTGTCATAAAATAAAGGATAGGATAAAGGATAAAGGATAGGATAAAGTAATCCTTCTAACCCCCCCCCCCCCCCCCCCCCCCCCAAATTGTAAAGTGGTTATCCCACTGGCTATAGGGTGAACGCACCAATTTGTGAGTCGCTCTGGCTAAGAGCGTCTGCTAAATGACGTTAATGTGCCCTTGAGCAAGGCACTTAACCCTAATTGCTCCTGTAAGTCGCTCTGGATAAGAGCGTCTGCTAAATGACTAAAATGTAAATGTAAATGTAATAAAATCACGCGCATGCGCAGTTCAAACATCACTGCGATTTCACCATGGAAGGAGCTCTCTCCCAGCTCTCTCCACGCTAGGCAACAGAAAGTTAACAGTCCCGCTGTATTTCCCCTCTTTTACCCCTCATATACAAACAATAACACTTAACAGAGCTCACAAATCATAGGGCACAAAACCCACGCTATCCTAAACACAGTTCTGGAGGCTCGATCCATTCCAATGGACCTCCAAGGTAAAAATACTGCACGTAGCACGCATCAAATTAGCATGTAGCATGTATAAATTAGCAATTAGCATGTAGCATGTATCATTTCAACCTCCGCCGTGTCGTAAAATTCCTTTGTTCCTAAATTTCTGCTACCACGAGGTCCCGCCGGAAATCTAATGAGCGGTTACGTCAATCAAAATGATTCGTCAACCACAAGCTGAGAGGTAACATACAATCAAATTTACACCACAGCCTCAAGTCCCCTGGACTTACCTACTTCACCTAACATGTTATATGATGTTTTGGCCCATCATAATGATCGCCTCCTAAAGATGGCTACCGTAGATTCACAGCGGTTCTAAGTTACACACATATTCCTAGGCCTTATTCCTCTCAACCTATTCTTCTTGAACTTCATTCAAGCAAAATATCCCTATAGACACTCCCCCCTTTTTGCGTTGTTTACCAGCCCAAACAAATTTAGAACGGACTCCTATCTCACAGCACATCAGCAACGCACACACGCAAGTTCTTTAACGGTGCATTCTTTCAACGCACACACACAGACACACGAACTGACCAGAGCCCAAAGTTGAGAGCAAACTCACCCTTATATGCCTCTGGAGCTAGAGTCAGCTCGGCGCCCATGAATGAAACGCTGAGGAAAAACGCAATACCTTCCAAATCCTCGCCGCCATTTTGTAGTGTCGAGTAAACGTTGCTAATTATGCTGTGCGACAAGGAGGACCCGCTGACGCTGTATTTTCATCAAAAGGTTTATTCATAACAAAGGGTTACAGCGTCGATTTACAGATACCTGCAGATACCCGGAGAATAATCGCCCCATCTCTAATATGATTATTCTGACCTCCTTTCTCACAACTGTGGTATATATGCTATGTAATCTGATATGGGTGTTCCCCTACAGACCAATCCCAGGAGGACACCTAACAGACTTCCTCTGTTCTATGGTGTCACTCTAAAACGGCTCCCTCTAAAACTGAATAAACCTCCTCTCAGGTTCCACTTGAAAACATTAGCAAAGTCATAATTCTTCATACACTACAATACCATTTGACCATTTGTAACCCTCATTCGCGCTGTCACCCATACATACTGTCAATTTACATTTCACCTTTCAGAATGTATTATCTTTGACCCTCGGAAGTATTCTTTAACCCCACTGAATGTAATACTTCTCCCTCTCACAAATTCAGTCAATTCCTCAGTGTAAGGAATCAGTGATATTTGATCCCAAGTATCTATTAAAATGTTGTTTGAGACGTGGTCTCCTACATCTCCCTCATCATTCATACTGTAGGGGATTTCCATCAATCCGTGAAAAAAAGACCCAATCAAGACACATCAGACTTTTTAATGTTTCATTAAGTGGAATACACCTATATCATAACAAACCCATAACCACTTTCCAGTATTCTAATCATTTCAATCTGCTGCCTTGATTTGAGTAAAAATATAAATTGTTGTGTAATCAATCCAGAACCTACAAAAAGTTAGTCCTGTCCCCTGGTCCAAAATAAATGCTTCTCTAGCTACCCTGTTGTGGTCCTCCCCGTGAGTTCTAAGACTGCTGCCATTCATCTTAGCTGGTTCCATTTCTTTGCCAATTTTCCTGTTGTGGTTGCCTAGGCAGCCATTGGTTGGTAGGACAATCCCTTCTCACATGTCCTAATTGATTGCACCTCCAGCAGACACCTGGTCTTCTTGGTCCTCCACTCTGGTGTGTTTGATGCTGTGGTTGGTACCATTGATTCTTGGGTCCATTTTCATTATTCTTGTTTTGCCACTGCCCAGGGGATTGGTGTGTATACACATTCACTACTGGTAAGGCAGGAGCTCTTTGGCCTTGCTGCTGAGTCAGTGGTTGTTGACCTCCCTGGATGACAGTTGCCATGCCCCCCTAATCATTGGAGCTTGTGTTCTCTTTTTGTCCTTTCTTGTCAGCTATTCCAGCTGCATCTGTGTCAGTTTTCTTTGAATGTCTCTCCCTTGATCTGTCAGTTTCTGTTCGTCCTTCCTGTATTTCTCCACTGCGTGGATAACATGGTCGCAGAACTCTTTGTGTGACTTTGACGTTAGTCCCACCACATCTTCTAGTCTGCTTCTGACAGGCGTTGGCATTGCCTCCATCAGTGATGTCCTAAACAGTGTTGTCATCAGTGGTATGGCAACTGCTTGGCCTCCGACCGCAAGGCACTACAGAGGGTAGTGCGTACGGCCCAGTACATCACTGGGGCCAAGCTTCCTGCCATCCAGGACCTCTATACCAGGCGGTTGTCAAAGACTCCAGCCACCCTAGTCATAGACTGTTCTCTCTACTACGGCACGGCAAGCGGTACCGGAGTGCCAAGTCTAGGTCCAAAAGACTTCTCAACAGCTTCTACCCACAAGCCATAAGACTCCTGAACAGCTAATCATGGCTACCCGGACTATTTGCACTGCCCCCTCACCCACATCTTTTTACGCTGCTACTACTCTGTTAATTATTTATGCATAGTCACTTTAACTCTACCCACATGTATATATTACTTCAACTACCTCAACTAGCCGGTGCCCCCGCACATTGACTCTGCACCGGTACCCCCCTACTGTTATTTTATTTTACTTCTGCTCTTTTTTTCTCAACACTTTTTTGTTGTTGTTTTATTTTACTTTTAATTAAAAATAAATGCACTGTTGGTTAAGGGCTGTAAGTAAGCATTTCACTGTAATGTCTGCACATGTTGTATTCGGCGCATGTGGCCAATAAAATGTGATTTGATTTGATTTGATTTGATTTGATCCCCCTCCGGATCCCTTTCTGTTTCTTGTCGCCACCTCTTGAGCTGATCCTCCAGATAACCTGCCAGGTTTTCTTTATCCCCCAATGGCTCCCCTCTTAGTGCTTTAGGGTCTATTTTGGCTGGATACTCTATTATCAGAGTGTGCCACAGTCCTGGCCTATAATTTTCCAAGGCCACTCCATCCAGTATCGTTCTCCGCACCACCAGTGTGAGGCCATCCACCTGTATGAAAATAATTGGTGATTTGTAAAACAATAATCTGTTTATGGTACGTTGAGCAATGGGATATAGTTGTGACTATTAGGATGATGGATTGAATAAACATTGGTTATAAGTATGAAGATATTAAACAATAGGTTTATATTTTAAAAACATCAATGCAACAGGTTGCGATGATTAAATGAATAGAAAGGGGTTATAGGGTTATATTAGAAGGTGTAGTGAACTTAATGAAACGTGGTATTTTATAGTGTCTTCCAGGATTGATGGAAGTCTCCTATAGCATTATGTTAAGGGGATGCCTGGGATAAAATATAATGTCTTACTTACACGGAGTATGTGATTGTATTGGCAAATGAATGACATTTCTGAGTGGTTTTATGGATTAGTTATGAGGAATTAGATTGATACAAACGATTATTGATGAGTTAGGACTGGGGATATCTGTATCATGTGTTGTGTGTACTTACCATCTTTAGATTACTGATGGTAATTGAAGGTTAACAAAAGGTATAACCAGGAGAAAGAGATTAGCTTATCTCATTGGAATGTTGCCCAGGGCTAGGGGGAGCAGTAGTGAAGTTAGGCAGTATTTAGGTCGTAAAAGTGAACTACCAAAGTAAGTGGGGCCTGGCTATTTTTGGTTGTTGTTTTTCAATTGGGTTTTTCAAATAAAAAACAACACACCTAGTTTGATGTTTATAAAGGGTTGTTATGTTGAATTTAGGGGTTTTTCAACAGTTCATAGGTGATACGTCTTAAAGGAGCACACACATTGAATTTTATGGAGTTTTTCGGTTTTTGACTGAGTTTAGGGTATACATGATTTCTTGTGAGAATAAATGTCATGAGGACTTAATGAACACTTGGGATAAGTAACATTTATGAAATATTTAGAGTGATGGTAATGTTTACTGTACTATGGGATGGAATAGTTTGTTGAATGATTTCAATGGCCTCTGAACTCTGTTTTGACTTTCTGGTGTTAATTATTCATCCACACTGGTAATTCTAAAGGCATGAGAAGAGGACTTTAAGATAGTTTATTTTACCAAGTTGAGGGTCATTTATAATACTGTGAAAAGTGTGAAGAAGATTATAATTTGGTAATAAGATATATATATACCATAAAATAACAGAAGAGAGATAGAGCTTTCCCTGAATGAGGGATACCTGTTGCTAGTCAATTGTACTAATCTTGGATTACTTTACGGGATAGAAGTAAGTTGAGGTATTATCAGATGTTGTCATTTTAATTTCATTTTTATTATGGTTTAATAAACAATGTTGGTATTTTGTTTTTGAAAGCATGAGTGACGTTGTGACTCATGTGTTCAGAAAAGGAGGTAGTAATGATGGTAAGAGAATGTATTGGTACATTTGCAGATTGTAGCAAGAAAATGAGCAGTAGTAAATAATGTGTCATGGGTTAGATTAAATGTTTTAGAGGTGTGTAAGTGAAATGGGAATCCATGGCTGTCCTACGGCTGTCCTACGTTATCAGTGAAAGAAAGCAGAAGGGAGCCTTTTGCTTCTCTCCTCAAACAGAGAGGAAAAAGCTGCCAGGGTTGAGCAGAGTTCAGGCTAAAACCTTTGTCTCTCCTTTGCTATCTTCTTGATTGATTACAGCATGAAGGGGGGTTTGTGTTAGGTTTGAAAGATTTAAGTATGGACCTGTCATGTCCAACCATCAGTCTTCAGGTCAAGCCCGGGAGGGCCGGGGTAGAACAGAGTTTGAACTAAACATGAGTGTTTTTACAAGATAAGGGATTGATTGATTGGATTACTATTGATTCTGAACTGAATGAAAGTCGAATTTAGCCGCCATAAAAGCCAAAGGAAGTGGGAGGAGCAATAAAGAAGCAAGGGACAGTCTCAAAAATAAATAAGGGATGGCAGTTGGATGATAAATTACCAATATTACCTAAGTGATTGTTTAGGTCGGTGGTAATATTAACACATGGGCAGTGACATGTGACAAGAGGGGGGATGATAGTAGATGGTAGAATTAAATAATAAATATACGAAGGAGAGGACAAGATACTTAAAATAAACATTTTTTTTAGATACAGTCTAGAAAGAGAATACTGATGTGAACGGTATGATTAGAGAGGGGTTAAGGAAAAAACACAGGAGAGCAGGAAGAAATGGGGTACAAGGTCTACCGATAGTATTAATGACGATCAGAAGAACTCCAGATGAAGAAGGGTTATTGCCATTGGAGAAGGGATTTGGTAGACCATACAGAATGCCCGAGTTAGGAGGACCAAAGCAGGCAGAAATATAAATTAAGAACACCCTCGCAGAAAATGTGAGAAGGTAGTTTATTAACCACACCGGTATGTCAGAGGTTTTGTGCCCCACAGGTGAACTATAGGAGAAGGTGACCCACTCTATCTAACCAGGTGACTGGTGAGCATCCAGTCCCTAAAGAAGAAAGACTGGAAGCAGGCCTGTTGGGAAGGGCCCTATCAGGTTATATTGGTCACTGCCTTTGCCATTAGGATAGCAAAAAGAGCAACCTGGGTCCACGTTACCCACTGCAAAAAGGTAAGAACACATACAAGCACCACTGAACACACGCAGAGTTAGAGAGAAGAACTGGACCAATAGGGTCTGGGGATCACCTCTGTTAACGAAGATCTCCTACCCCGACCTATCATCACTGTAGTGTGTTCTCAGGGTGTGAGTATGGGGTAATACCAAGCAGAAAGACTGAGGACAGGAGAGGGTTGGCGGTTTTTGGGAATATGGGTGACTTGAGCTGCATCATAGTCTCGGCAATGGTCTTGATATGTTTATTAGTTCTGACGTATGAAGATCAGATTGGTCATGCTTGTAAATACATTTATCCTAAGGGTGTAAAAATGTAGTCAAAGGGTGGACTGATAGAGGAATTATGATTATGACTAAAATTGTTAACCCCAATACTGATGATTACTGTGTGAACTGTGTTAGGGTTATCATTATAAACCCACTAACAGAGGGGGTGAGTTAGCAACTGCTGAGACAAACATTCCAGGGTGAAGGGGACTAAGAAACTGGTTAAAGGCCTCCTAAAGGTGGGCGGAGCAAAGTGTCTTTGTGTGTCAAGGGGTATAAAAGCTGTATATGTGTTTTTTGGCAGCAGAGCTCTCCATGATTAAACATACAGATCATTCTTGCTGGTTGTGGACCTTTGTTTAATTCATGATTAAACCAGAGCCTTACACCCTCTGGGAATTATTCAGAGCATTAAGTTTGATTAATTAGAGATAGAAATTCTCGTGACAGAAACAAAAAAGAACTGTCAATCTCCCTCGGCCTGGGGCTCCATGCAAGATCTCACCCCGTGGAGTTGCAATGATCATGAGAACGGTGAGGAATCAGCCCAGAACTACACGGGAGGATCTTGTCAATGATCTCAAGGCAGCTGGGACCATAGTCACCAAGAAAACATTTACATTTACGTCATTTAGCAGACGCTCTTATCCAGAGCGACTTACAAATTGGTGCATTCACCTTATGATAGCCAATGGGACAACCATTTAAAACAATTGATAACACACTACGCCGTGAAGGACTGAAATCCTGCAGCGCCCGCAAGGTCCCCCTGCTCAAGAAAGCACATATTCAGGCCCGTCTGAAGTTTGCCAATGAACATCTGAATAATTCAGAGGAGAACTGGGTGAAAGTGTTGTGGTCAGATGAGACCAAAATCAAGCTCTTTGGCATCAACTCAACTCGCCGTGTTTGGAGGAGGAGGAATGCTGCCTATGACCCCAAGAACACCATCCTCACAGTCAAACATGGAGGTGGAAACATTATGCTTTGGGGGTGTTTTTCTGCTAAGGGGACAGGACAACTTCACCGCATCAAAGGGATGATGGACGGCGCCATGTACCATCAAATCTTGGGTGAGAACCTCCTTCCCTCAGCCAGGTCATTGAAAATGGGTCGTGGATGGGTATTCCAGCATGACAATGACCCAAAACACACGGCCAAGGCAACAAAGGAGTGGCTCAAGAAGAAGCACATTAAGGTCCTGGAGTGGCCTAGCCAGTCTCCATACCTTAATCCCATAGAAAATCTGTGGAGGGAGCTGAAGGTTCGAGTTGCCAAACGTCAGGCTCGAAACCTTAATGACTTGGAGAAGATCTGCAAAGAGGAGTGGGACAAAATCCCTCTTGAGATGTGTGCAAACCTGGTGGCCAACTACAAGAAACGTCTGACCTCTGTGATTGCCAACAAGTGTTTTGCCACCAAGTACTAAGTCATGTTTTGCAGAGGGGTCAAATACTTATTTCCCTCATTATGCAAATGCAAATCAATTCATAACATTTTTGACATGCGTTTTTCTGGATTTTCTTGTTGTTATTCTGTCTCTCACTGTTCAAATAAACCTACCATTAAAATTATAGACTGGTCATGTCTTTGTGATAGAATAATTTGGTAATGACTAATTATTACACTCCACTTTATGAAATGTGTTAGAATCCTGAGACTATAATCGAATAATGTGTGTAGGACCAGTAAAGATTATGACATTGTGTTACTATTTAGCAATTTGAATAGGACTTAGACCAGACAACAAAGGAGAAGGAGAACTGTCTACAGACAACTGAGAAACCAAGATAAAGAGGCCTCCCAATTTAGGGAGGAGAGAAACCGTTAGGCTTGGAAGAGTGCATGTGTGTGTGCGTGTGACCTAAAGAGGGGTGGGATTTTTCCTCTGATGTGTGCGTATAAAAATATTGTATGACCATTTTGTTTCAGAGCGCTCTCATGAACAAATATGCTGACCATTGCAGGATTGAGTCTTTGTTTAATTTATTTAAACTAAGAGATTTACAACCTTTTGGGAATTATTCAGAGATTTAAGAAGTAGTTGACTTCAACCATTGAGATAACAAAATTCTCGTGACAGCTTGATCCTTTCGAGCCGGATATCAATACCCGTCCTCTGTCGTTCCGGGGGAAACCGAAAACCATGCACGGGCGGATGATACATCCGTATAGACAAAGACCTGCCCCCGAAATTGGGGGTTCAAATACAGGCCGGTGACAACCTGGAAATGACAGAAACGGTGACGATATCCAACCAAAATTGAGCTGCAAAAATAAGGTCAGTAATCTTTATTCATTGGATTTTGGGGGAATTGAACTGTAACCTGCAGTAAGGATTTATGGAGTTTAAATGTGCTGTAGTGAGGTTCCGTCAATATTCCACAAAGGGATTTATCTACCGCCAGTATTCTAGATAAATATAAAACGGGGGGGGGGGGGTAAGATAAAAAAAAGGGGGGGTCTGAAATAGACTCCGGGTAGAGAGGCCATTACCAAACATAAACTAGCCTTGTGTTGAGACAATCAAGGATTGTCAAAAGTATACAAGAAGGGAGTAAACTTTAGCATTTTTTAGACGTTTATCTAGAGAATACCACACGCGAGTATTCTAGATAAATTGAAAAACGGGGGTAAAACTTCAAGTGAGACGGTCTGGGATCGTCAATAAATATCAAGTAAAGGGAATTTAAAATAGTATGTGTGAGAAATACAATATTATAAGTCATAAACAACTGTAGATTAGCAGTAACTCTATCCGTTCCATGAAACTGGAGCCGTAATTTGTCTTAGTACAAACTCCAAGTCATGGAACTGGAGCCGTAATTTGTCTAAGTACAAACTCCAAGTCAAGAAACTGGGGCCGTAATTTGTCTAAGTACAAACTCCAAGTTACCGATAGTGTTAACCAATAATCTTGTGTGAGACTTAATATTTTCTCAAAAGTCACATCTAAGAATAAATTCCAAAGAAAGGGACTAAAATAGGTCATGTGAGAAAGAATGGTTGCCCCATCCGTTTCATGAAACTGGGGTCTTAAAACACTCTGGGTTACGGGTTGAATAATTTAAATGGCTAATTACAAAAGTTTATCATAATATTTGCTCAAAAGTCGCACCTAATAATAAGTCCAAAGGAGAATAATTATTGAGTGAATTATTACAAGATTTATGAAGTCCAGTGATAGGAGAAACCTCCATTATGTGACCAGGTGGAGGGAGAGGCATGGTTTTAAGGGACGTCTGGACGCAGGTAAACTTGAATCCATGCTTAAACAGATACATAAGGTGTGTAAAGGGAGAAGAGAGAGAGAGCGAGTGGAAGGGATAGATACAGCCAAGGTGTGGCTGTCCGGAGTCTCGAAAGAGAGAGGGTAAGAGACAGAAAAAGAAAGTCAGAAAGGAAGGTCTAAGACAGAACCCACAGCTCCCCCTGTAGAAAGGTCTAGATCAAGACTATACACCTCCCTGGCAGATCAGGCCTGGAGGAAAAATCCAGACGATAAGGTGGTGGTGGTAAGGGGAAGGTGCCACAGCAGGCTGCCGTTTTGGAGTTTCCACCCCCTTACCAGAACCAAGGAGAAGCTGAGGGAGCACAGAGGGGGGTTGAGGATAAGGCAAAGGAAGATAGTACAGTTGAGGTTCTAAGGAAATTTTTGGAACAACAGCAGCAACCCAATTGCTCATTGCAGAAATTAGAAAGAGAGAGAGAGAGACGGAGAGAGAAGGCTAAGAAAGTAACTAGAGTACTAGGGTACAATAGGGGGGTCAAGGGACCGAAGGGTGGAAGACCCAGGTCCCTGAGGAGACTTGAACCCCACAACAAAAGTCCAGTTAGGAGCTGAGCTCAGGAGGGAGTCAGTATGAGTCAGGAGATGAGAGAGTAGGAGGGGGCCAGTACCCAATGATAGCCTTACCTAATCTATTGGCAGGGAATGAAGGGGCCCCAGCAACCTTAGATGTATACAGGCCCGAGCGGTAGAAGGAATGACCCACCCCAAAACAGGAATAGTAAGGTTTGGGCTGCCGTTAGTGGGCAGTAGGTTTCAGGGGATGCCCGGAGGGCACTTTTGCCATGGGCCGATCACGGAGAGTATGTTGGGAAAGTAACTGAATTGTGTAATAGCCTCAGAGAACATTACCATCGTCATGCAGACTTCTCTAAAGTACATGAGTGTAAACAAGAGGATAGTGAGACTGTCAGCCAGTACTTAGAGAGGCTTAAATATGTGTTTAACGCAAACAGTGGCATACCCGAGCCAGACCAGAGACAGGGGAGTGATACGCCCTACCATCAGCAACTAAAGATAGCGTTCCTCAGTGGAATGAGAGCAGAGATAAGCAGAACCATTAAAAAGACCCTGATTGGCTGGGGCACAGCAACACTCATTAAGAGAGACCTAAAGGGAGTTCAGTCATGCCAACTCTCGGGGAGATAGTGAGGCCAGAATGAAAGGGGCAGTGTCCTGGAAATCACAGTCTGTTTAGTTTTTTTGTCAGTTCTGCTGGGAGTAGATTCTAGAGAGGAAGAGACTGAGGAGACCATTGATCCAAGTTGTGAGGTGTTTGAATTGGCTACTATTGACCTAGCACTTCAACAGGAACAGAAACCTAATTTGACATTGACAGTAATAGGTAAGAAAATTAAAGGCTACAAGGCTTGCAGGACAGCAATCTGTTCAGCAGACAAACCAAAGGGAGTGAGGATTGATGGGGAGAAAATCATAGTGCGATCTGCCTCTGGTCACCAATTTATTGAAAGGTTATCAGCCCCAATAACCCTAAAATATGACCAATCAGGAGGAGAGGCAACCATACCCGTCCTGATATCTAAGCTGTTGTTGTGTCGAGCAAACGTTGCTAATTATGCTGTGTGACCAAGGAGAACCGCTGACGCTGTATTTTCATCATAAAGGTTTATTCATAACAAAGGGTTACAGCGTCGATTTACAGATACCTGCAGATACCTGGAGAATTATCGGACCATCTCAAATCTGATTATTCTGTCGTCCTTTGTCCCAACTGTTGTATATATCCTATGTAATCTGATATGGGTGTTCCCCTACAGACCAATCCCCTGTCTCCACACAACATACTTCCTCTGTTCTATGGTGTGTCCCCACAAAACTGCTCCCCAGATGCTCCCTCTAAGCTGAATAAACCTCCTCTCAGGCACTATTAACAACCACAGAAAGGACTGTAGCCTTGAAATGGTTTCACTATGACAACACCCACGCAGCAGTGGAAGTGGAACTAGGGCCCCAAAGTCAGAGACTGTTCAGGGAGAGATGGAGCCCACATGTGTCCCTAGCAAAGGAGCCAGCAGAGGACTGGAAAGTAATGGGCCAGTGGGTATCCAAGGGTAAGAGGATCACTGATTGGGTCAACATTGTGAATGGAGATCAGCACAGCACATCCACGGATAGGTATCGTCGGAAATTGAATTGGAGAGCCATTTAGATGAGGGTAGAGATTGTAGAGGATTTCCTGTGTGAAAAAAAGTAATAGAAATTGGGTGATGAGAAATGCTGAATTGCATTGTTTAAGCAAGAATGGTATTAAATTCATGCTTTCTAGTTATGTGTATGCAAATTTGCTATTCGTTTTTGGTGGTGTGTGGATAGAATTTACTAATGCCAGGATTTAGTAAATGAAGCAGAGGATAATGTGAAGCGGAAGTCTGAATAGTTTGTTTAAACAACAGTGAGTTATGCAGACAGTTCAAGTTGAACAATGGGAGGTCGTTTTTACTATTAGGCTGGTGGCGTAGTAAACATTTTTAGAAGGTTCTGGATTTATTAAACAATAGGTTTATATTTTAATAAATTAATGCAACAGGTTTAAATCAGTAGATTACCGGAAGGTGGTTATGGGTTTGTTATTTATAGGTTTAGTGAATTTAATGAAAAATTGAGTTATCCGATGTGTTCTGAGGGGGGAGTTTTTCGTTTTTCGTTTTTTCCCAGGATGGAGGGAAATCTCCTACAGTATATGTTAAGGGACAGTAGGAGACAACGTATCAAACTTTTTTTTAAATAGATGCCTGGAATAAAATATCACTGCTTACTTATACGAAGTAAGGGATTATATTGACAGTGAAATATGACACTAAGAAGGGTGACAGGAACAATATACGGGGAAACAGATATTTCCTATGTTCTTGATTACATTTTGCATTTTTGCCATTTGGCAGGCGCTCTTATCCGGAGCGACTTGCAGTTGGTGAGTGCATACATTTTCATACTGTAAAGAAAGGGGCAATCCTACGAGATAATGTCTGGCATAAGGATAAATTATAAAATGTATTAAAGTCACTGTTTTGATATGCGGAAATATTGACATATGGGTAAAGCAATGTGTCAATAGGGGGGATGGTAGAGCAGGTTAGGAAAAACTTTGGTAGAGCAGGAACAGGTTACTTTGGTAGAGCAGGAACAGGTTAGGAAACACTTTAAAACTTTGGTAGAGCAGGGACAGGTTAGGAGACACTTAGGAAACACTTTGTGGCCTAGGGAATAACGAATTACTAAAAAAAAATGTTTTTGTTCCAGATGTGTCATCTGTGCACAGAATAATCACCAAGGTAGAGAGAGCACCCCAGGGGGAATATCCCCTGGCAAAATATCCAGTCCAGCAATTGGAAATTGATTTTATAGAGTTATCACGGAGTGAAGGGAAGAAATTGGGTACAATGCCTACCAATAGTGTTGATCACGATTAGGATAACCCCAGATAAAGAGGGACTATCTCCCTTTGAAAAGGTAGAAGACACTCTAGCAGAACATATGAGGAGACTGTTCATTAACCAAACACGTAGGTCAAAGATTTTGTGCCCAACAGGAGAACTAAAGAAGAAGATAACCCACTCAATCCAACCAGGTGACTGGGTGTGGATCCAATTCCCGTTGGGAAGGTCCATATCAGGTCCTGTTGGTGATGGCCTTTGCTGTAAGAATCGCCGAAAGATCCACCTGGGTGCATGTCACACACTGCAAAAAGGTAAACCCAGCTACACCTGACGAACAAACACAGAGTTAGGAGAAAGAACCGATCACCACTAGGGCTTGGGGGTTGGCTCCTTAATGAAGATTCCCCTACCCTGTCTGATGATCCCTGGGTGATTTCGATAGAAGGTAAAGCAATGGGTTGGCCTCTGGCGTCTGACATGTTCGCAGGACGAGGGTGGGGATTCACAGGTATGCTGACGGTAGGTGGCTGTCTGATTGTGGGGGCCATACTCCTAGCACACTCAAACCCGCTGACCAGCCAGAAGTGGTAGTTAATTTAACTCAAGTCAGTAAGGACAGGCCCGAGGAAGGTAAGAGCAGGCAGAGAAGGCAGCTTAACGTAGGGAAAGGGTAAGTACTGTCTGAAAGTCCGAATCACGCTAAAACAGGTAAAGGCTACTGATGAGGGTATATTGGATTTGACTGCAAATGCTGTGAAGATCCATTAGTGGCTTTCCGGGTAGAGATCAACCCAGCGGATGTTACAGTCCCGACCAGTGAAATATCTCCTTCAACTGAAGTGAGTGAGACTGGGGCTGTGGTGAAGATAGTGCAAACTATAGATTTGAAGGAAGTAGTGGAGGTGGAAACTGGGTTGGAATGGATACAGTATACGGCAAGAACTATGTCCAAAAAGGACTGTTACGCCTGTGGGACAGCTAAACCTAGATTGACCACTACTCCGTTACCCTTGACGGGCCTTAACTCTCCGTCAGGTTTATCTTGCATGGTTAAATTGTCCAAGTCACCTGGGAATGTGGTGATGGAGTCTTGTATTGACTTGCAATATCTGTATCCCCCGGTAACGACGTCCCCCCGACCTAGATTACCTCCGTTTGAAGTCTCAGGGGAATCTTATTATTGTTTTTCTAGGATTTACAAAATAGAATACGGGGTAGGGCATCTTAGCTCCTGCTCCCACATCGAGAATGTCACAACTAAAGAGACCATGACCAATCTCTCCTCTTTGTTGCAGCCAGAGGATTTTAGTAACCAAAATCAGGCCCGTGCTGACATCTGGTGGTTGTGTGGTGGTAACAGATTATGGCCTAATCTACATGCGAATTGGACCGGAACCTGTGTGTTGGCCCAGCTGGTAATGCCTTTCACTCTCATCAAACGATCCAACATGTCAAAAACTGGTGGGTTGTCACGTAGAAGGCGAGACCTCCTCCCAGGATCCTTTGATGAGAGGGTGTATATCGATGGGATAGGAGTACCTCGAGGGGTTCCAGAAGAATTCAAAGATAGGAATCAGATTGCAGCTGGTTTTGAATCAAGTCTTTTCTGGTGGGCAACAATTAATAAGAATGTGGATTGGATAAACTACATCTACTATAACCAACAGAGGTTTGTTAATCACACTCGTGATGCAATAAAGGGATTGGCTGAGCAGACAGCGGCAACTAGTTTAATGGCATGGCAGAATAGGATAGCTTTGGATATGCTTTTGGCTGAACGGGGCAGGGTTTGTGTTTTGTTTGGATCTATGTGCTGTACTTTCATCCCCAATAATACAACACCTGATGGGTCAGTGACTAAGGCCCTCCAGGGACTCACCACACTGGCAAAGGAACTGGCTGAGAACTCTGGCATTGACAACTCATTAACTGGTTGGTTTGATAATATGTTTGGAAAATGGAAACAGATTGTGGCAACAGTGGTGGGGGGCAGTTCTGGTGGGAATGTTCAGTTTGGTGTTATGTGGATGCTGTTTAATCCTGTGTGTGCGAGGTCTTGTGTTAAGGTCTTTGGAAAAGGCAGCATCCCTGCAGATGGTGAGGTGTGGACCTGTCCCAAACTCAGACTGATGGAACGACTACCTATATCCTCCCACTCTAGTGGAAGATGCAGAACATTTAAATCCTGATGAATCTGTATTAAATTAGACAATTTTTGATGTTTAAGTATACTATCTTTTCAATGAAAGTTATAGTGAAAATCTAAACAAGAAGTGTTATGGTTGGAAGTAAAATTTGGTAGCATGCCAGGCAAATTGTGTTATTATAGGGTGTTTTGTACTAGTGATTCATTTTATATGCAAATCAATTTATATGCTTCAATGTGTGTGATTCATTTTTATAACAAGATATAATTTGGGAGTATGTGTGTAATATTTAGTCAAAGGGTGGATTGATAGAATAATTTGGTAATGACTAATTATTACACTCCACTTTATGAAATGTGTTAGAATCCTGAGACTATAATCGAATAATGTGTGTAGGACCAGTAAAGATTATGACATTGTGTTACTATTTAGCAATTTGAATAGGAGTTAGACCAGACAACAAAGGAGAAGGAGAACTGTCTACAGACAACTGAGAAACCAAGATAAAGAGGCCGTTAGGCTTGGAAGAGTGGTGCATGTGTGTGTGTGTGTGTGTGTGTGTGTATGTGTGTGTGTGTGTGTGTGTGTGTGTGTGTGTGTGTGTGTGTGTGTGTGTGTGTGTGTGTGTGTGTGTGTGTGTGTGTGTGTGTGTGTGTGTGTGTGTGTGTGTGTGTGTGTGTGTGTGTGTGTGTGTGTGTGTGTGTGTGTGTGTGTGTGACCTGATGGTCAGGAGAGCAGTTTTCCAGTGGAAAACTACAGCCCGCCTAAAGAGGGGTGGGATTTTTACGTATAAAAATATTGTATGACCATTTTGTTTCAGAGCGCTCTCATTAATAAATATGCTGACCATTGCAGGATTGAGTCTTTGTTTAATTTATTTAAACTAAGAGATTTACAACCTTTTGGGAATTATTCTGAGATTTAAGAAGTAGTTGACTTCAACCATTGAGATAACAAAATTCTCGTGACACTTTGTCAGTAGGCAAACGTACAATATAAACTTTGTTAAACATTTGAGTGAATGAATGAAACGTTAGCGCATACCCCATGATCCGAAGAAATAAGGGACAAAAATAGTGAAGGAAAAGTCCCTCTCTTCTTCTTCTTCTTCGTCTTCTTCTGTGGCTTTTATATGGCGGTTGGCAACTAACTTTAATGGAGCCTTACCGCCACCAACTGGACTGGAGTGTGGACCAGGGACAGGAAAGGTCTAAATCCTACCCATTAGTCTTGTCTTCCTAAGGAAACAAAATACGCAATGAAATATCACATCACGTGAAGGTTGCCATAACAGTACAATTAAACTTGTCTCTTCAACACCATTACTCCTTCAATCTAATAATAATATATCCCTTTCCCTCAACTTGTGCTGGCACTGAAAAAGAACGTGTTCCACTGTCTCCATACCCTCGTGAAAGTGATCACACTTCCCAGTTGGATGTTTTCCTACCAATTTCAATGTGTGTTTCAGACTTGTTTGTCCCAATCACAGCCTTGTTATTACACTTTCCTCCCTTCTCTCTTGACCTGAGGACCTCCCTGCCCCCACCTTTTCCTGGATCTTATACAGGTGTCTTCCCTTTCCCTCCCTGTTCCACATTTGTTGCCATTTGTTTTTAACCACTGTTCTTATTAACCCCTTGGCTTCTGCTTTTCTTATTGGCATTTCCATGTCAACATAAGGATGTTTGAGAGCCTGCTTGGCAAGAACATCCACCTCCTCATTCCCCTCTACTCCCATATGAGCTGGCACCCAGAGAAACCTCACAAATACCCCCATGTGTCTCAATCTAAACAGGCACTGCAAAATCTCATACAAGACATTACCCCCAATAACCTAAACACTCCCACCCTCTCTAGATTCCCCCCATACAGCTTCAGGCATATTTCCTCCCCAACCTTCCTTCTAGTAAAAAAAAGTATGTGTTTTCTCAATGGAGAACTTGAAGACCCACCTGAGGGACCACTGATCAACTTGTCTTATCGCTTCTTGAACTCTCCCGGCTGTATCAGGAATATTTCTCCCTCTCTTCCACAGTGCCCCGTCATCGGCAAACAATGACCTCCCAATATCTGGTCTCACCTTGGAGAATACACTGTCTATCATGATGGAGAACAACAAAGGACTAATGACACTTCCCTGGGGGATACCATTATACACCTCATACCTTTCTGACATAGAGCTACCCACCTTCACTTGTATTGATTGTCCAAAAAAAAGTCCTTCATCGCCCATGATGTCCAGTTTGATAAGCAGACCTTCCTTCCACATCATATCATAGTCCTTCCGTATGTCCGACTCTAGGCACAGTACAGGATCCATCATTCCCCTGTCTTTTCTAAACCCACTTTGGTCTGATGACAATAGGCCTCTGCTCTCCAGGAAGTAAGTGAGCCTTTCCGTTATCATCCTTTCCATACGTTTACAGACATGAGATGTCAACACTATCGGCCTATAGCTTGATGGATTAGTAGGGTCTTTCCCTGGTGTCCATATCGGCACCACCACAGCCTGGTCCCTTCCTGACACACCTTATTGTAAGGGCCTCAATACGTTTCCCATTGCAGTGTCACTGAGTTGAGCCATCATGATGTAACACATCTCATCCTTCCCAGGAGATGCTCTCTTCATCTCAGCCAATGTAAAAGGGGAATTCAATGCCTCCTCCACCACCTCTCTGATCCAGGACCCCCAGATGTTCTCTTCTGACCCTCTCTCTCCCACGCTGTCCCTTCTCTGCCAAATTATTTGAGCTTTGCACCTTCACAAATGCCTGGGCTAAAATCTCTGCCTTCATCGTGTTTCTCAATGCAACAGTTTTCCCCACTTTTCAGCACAGGGAGATCCCAATCTTGTTTGTCCCCACTCCCCACTCTTAATCATCCCCCATACCTCTCCCACAGGGGTAGTCCTGCCTATGTTTCCTCAGAACCGGTGCCAATACTCTGTCTTTGCTGTCCTAATGGTCCTCCTTACTACTGCTTGTGCTCACTGCACAACCCCCATAGTAACAGCACTTTAACTAGACCTCGTCTCCACATTCCCCATATGCATGTTCTCCAAGGTGGTGAAGGACTTTGTAGGTCAGGAGGATCTTGTAACACTTATGGGAGATTCTAAAGCAGCGCCTGAGACAGCGTTTTCCACCACCATCAACAAAAAAAGAAATTATAAATCCCTCCAATAGTTCTAGACACTTATAGAATCTGTGCCAAAGTGCATTGAAGCTCTTCTCGCTCATGGTGGCCCAACGCCCTATTAAGACACATTTTTACATTTACATTTTAGTCATTTAGCAGACGCTCTTATCCAGAGCGACTTACAGTTAGTGAGTGCATACATTATTTTTTATACTGGCCCCCCGTGGGAATCAAACCCACAACCCTGGCGTTGCAAACGCCATGCTCTACCAACTGAGCTACATCCCTGCCGGCCATTCCCTCCCCTACCCTGGACGACGCTAGGCCAATTGTGCGCCGCCCCATGGGTCTCCCGGTCGCGGCCGGCTACGACAGAGCCTGGACACCTTATGTTTGTGTTTCCTTTATTTTGGCAGTTACTGTCACACTCTGGCTCTGGGACTTTGTATGTTGAGTCAGGGTGTGTTCGTTTTGTTGTGTTTTTGGGTATGTTGGCTGTGTAGTCATATGACTCCCAATCGGAGGTAACGAGTGTCAGCTGTCGGCTCGTTATCTCTGATTGGGAGCCATATATATACTGGGTGTTTTCACTTTGTCTTTGTGGGTTATTGTTCCGTTTCAGTCATTGCGACTGTGGACTTCACTTCGTCATTTGTTTGTTGTTTTTTCGTGGTTGCTTTAATAAATAAAGTCATCATGTTCACTCCACGCGCTGCGTATTGGTCCGCTCCTTTCGACGATCGTGACAGAATAACCCACCATAAAGGAACCAAGCAGCGCGTCCAGGAACAAAGGGTCTGGACATGGAAGGAACTGGTGGACGGAAAAGGGTCCTGGACTTGGGAGGAGATCCTCGATGGGATGGATCGCCGTCCATGGAGCGAGACGGTGGAGAGGCGACGGCGAGAGGAGCAACGGCGTCAGCAGGGCCATCGCCGGAAGGATGCGGAGGCAACCCCAAAAAGTTTTTTGGGGGGGGCACATGGCTTGGGCAACTGAGCAGCAGGAGGCTGCCACAAGGCAGATACAGAAGGCTACCAGGTTAAGGGGGCTGACGGAGGCAGAGAAGGGACGGATTCAGGAGGCTACCAGGTTAAGGGGGTCACTGGCCAAAGTAGGGAAAGGAGATGTAGAGGCACGGCGTGAGAGACTGAGGTGTGTATCCAGTCCGGTCCGGCCCGTTCCTAATCCCGAGGTACAGCCAGTAGTGTGTGTCCCCAGTACGGGACGGCCTGTTCCGGCTCCTCGCACTAAGTGTACGGTGCGCGTCGCCAGCCCAGCCCGGCCTGTTCCTGAGCCTCATACGAAGCCTACGGTGCGCGTCGCCAGCCCAGCCCGGCCTGTTCTTACTCCACGCACCAGGGATACGGTGCGCCCGCCAGCCGGCCCGGCCTGTTCCGGCCACTCGCACCAGGGATACGGTGCGCGTCGCCAGCCCAGCCCGGCCTGTTCCTACTCCACGCACCAGGGATACGGTGCGTTTCGCCCAGCCCGGCCCGGCCTGTTCCGGCCACTCGCACCAGGGATACGGTGCGCGTCGCCAGCCCAGCCTGGCCTGTTCCTACTCCACGCACCAGGGATACGGTGCGCTTCGCCAGCCCGGCCCGGCCTGTTCCGGCCTCTCGCACCAGGGATACGGTGCGCGTCGCCAGCCCAGCCCGGCCTGTTCCTGCTCTCCGCACTAGGCCTACGGTGCGTCCCCCAGGGCCAAGCATGCCCTGTTGCTGCTCTCCGCACTAGGGCCTTCTGTGCGTCCCCAGGGCCAAGCATGCCCTGTTGCTGCTTCCCGCACTAGCCCTGAGATGCGTGTCCTCAGCCCGGTACCTCCAGTTCCGGCACCACGCATCAGGCCTACGGTGCGTCCCCCAGGGCCAAGCATGCCCTGTTGCTTCTCCCCGCACTAGCCCTGAGATCGTGTCCTCAGCCCGGTACCTCCAGTTCCGGCACCACGCACCAGGCCGACGGTGCGCCTCAGACGGCCAGAGTCTGCCGTCTGCCCAACGGGGCCTGAACTGCCCGTCTGCCCAACGGCGCCTGAACTGTCCATCTGCCCAACGCCGTCTGAACTGCCCGTCTGCCCACCGGCGCCTGAACTGCCCGTCTGCCCAACGCCGTCTGAACTGCCCGTCTGTACTGAGCCTGCAAAGCCGCCCGTCTGCCATGAGCCTTCAGAGCCGTCCGCCAGACCGGAGCCGCTAGAGCCTTCCGCCAGACAGGAGCAGCCAGAGCTTTCTGCCAGACAGGATCAGCCAGAGCCTTCCGCCAGACAGGAGCAGCCAGAGCCTTCTGTCAGACCGGATCAGCCTGAGTCGTCCGCCAGACAGGATCAGCCAGAGCCTTCCGCCAGAAGGGAGCAGCCAGAGCCTTCCGTCAGACCGGATCAGCCTGAGTCGTCCGCCAGACAGGATCAGCCAGAGCCTTCCGCCAGACGGGAGCAGCCAGAGCCTTCCGTCAGACCGGAGCAGCCAGAGCCTTCCGTCAGACCGGATCAGCCAGAGCCTTCCATCAGACAGGAGCAGCCAGAGCCTTCTGCCAGACAGGATCAGCCAGAGCCTTCCGCCAGACAGGAGCAGCCAGAGCCTTCTGTCAGACCGGATCAGCCTGAGTCGTCCGCCAGACAGGATCAGCCAGAGCCTTCCGCCAGAAGGGAGCAGCCAGAGCCTTCCGTCAGACCGGATCAGCCTGAGTCGTCCGCCAGACAGGATCAGCCAGAGCCTTCCGCCAGACGGGAGCAGCCAGAGCCTTCCGTCAGACCGGAGCAGCCAGAGCCTTCCGTCAGACCGGAGCAGCCAGAGCCTTCCGTCAGACAGGAGCAGCCAGAGCCTTCTGCCAGACAGGATCAGCCAGAGCCTTCTGCCAGACAGGATCAGCCAGAGCCTTCTGCCAGACAGGATCAGCCAGAGCCTTCCGCCAGCCAGGATCCGCCAGAGCCGTCCAGCCAGGATCCGCCAGAGCCAGCCAGCCAGGATCCGCCATTTAGGCCGGTGCTGCCCCTTAGTCAGGTACTGTTCCTTAGTCCGGTGCTGCCCCTTAGTCCGGTGCTGCCCCTTAGTCCGGTGCCGCCCCTTAATCCAGTGGGGTTTAGTTGGGGGTGGTCATATGGAGGAGGCGACGTAAGCGGGGAGTGACTATGGTGGGGTGGTGGTCTAGGCCGGAGCCAGAGCCACCGCCGAGGAGGTATGCCCGCCCAGCCCTCCCTTGTTTAGCCTGGATTGAGGCGCGGTCGCAGTCCGCGCCTTTAGGGGGGGGTACTGTCACACTCTGGCTCTGGGACTTTGTATGTTGAGTCAGGGTGTGTTCGTTTTGTTGTGTTTTTGGGTATGTTGGCTGTGTAGTCATATGACTCCCAATCGGAGGTAACGAGTGTCAGCTGTCGGCTCGTTATCTCTGATTGGGAGCCATATATATACTGGGTGTTTTCACTTTGTCTTTGTGGGTTATTGTTCCGTTTCAGTCATTGCGACTGTGGACTTCACTTCGTCATTTGTTTGTTGTTTTTTCGTGGTTGCTTTAATAAATAAAGTCATCATGTTCACTCCACGCGCTGCGTATTGGTCCGCTCCTTTCGACGATCGTGACAGTTACCTGTTAGTGGGCAGGGTTATACAGGCTGACATTTATCAATTTACCAAAATGGATGGAAACACTTTAACCACTTCATATTTATTCGACATTCTAGGTTTTGAGAAAAATGTTGTTGTTTTTTAGGTATGATGTAATTACGTCCAACTGTTTGTATAGACACAAGACAGTTCAATGGAAACATACTGTGAACAGGCAATTGTTGCATCTACTAGCCATGCAAACTTTCTAAATGTCGACAAAAATGACCGGACAAGTTAATGGAAACCTAGCTTATGACATTTCATATTTAGATATAATTTTTCACTAAGTAGTTTTGATGTAGTGAACTATTTTTTCAGATAAACTATAAGTAAACTAAGTAAACTATATTTTACTTAAAGACTTGCTCTGGTATTTTTGCGACAAATAAAGTATTTTTCAACCTGCCTCTTTGGGCTGGATGTGTCAATCTGTAGTTCATACATGCATAATCTATGAGCAGATGTACTGTCTAACTTCAATTAGCCACGAAATCCCTAGTTTGAAAGCGACTGTTTTCTTGAAGCTGTGCTGAGCCATTTTCCCTACATATCCTCCCATGTGGGCCATAGCAATTCGAGTTCTAGCCCTTCACATTTGAGTGACAGCTAGCAAGAGGGCTGCCTAGCGTTATCCAATGAGGTTGCAGGGCGGGCCCAATGGCTCAGTAGACACAGCAGAGAGAGCAATGATGTGGTGCACATATCTGCACATTTGTGACGTAGTACGCAATGTTCGGAAGATACTTTTGACTTGTGAGTGCTACATTCAGAACTACTTGTTAAAAAGTATATAAAAGTACAAGAGAATCTCTTGAAGGGTAGCTCAGGGTATCCCAAACTTGGTCCTGGGGATAATAATAAACTATTCAATTATTTGAACCAGCTCTGTAGTGCTAGGGCAAAAACCAGAAGATGGGAAATGCTGGTGTAGCTTAACTTCTTCCAGTGAGAAGTTATTGGTAGCTCGGTAAACTATAGAGTAGCTGTTGGAGGCTATGTTGGACTATCTTTCTGCTTTTTAGGTGATGGGTACTGTACATCATGCTGCTACAGTAGAAAACACATCCAGGCTACTCACAGTGCGTCCACATGAATTGGGAATCTCCCCTGTGCAGTCTAAGCCTATGAGAATGGGAAATCACCTGGCTTTGATCAATGTCGCCCTCTGCATCCCACTGGAACACCAAAACACTACTATTTGCTCTGGGTGTAATGAAATAAAATTATAGTTTCATGTCAGTATTTGACCAAGAGGATTCTACTAAAATAAGAAAATGTTACAGGAGAAAATGACACTCCCTGTACTGCTGGAATACTGTCAACATGCCAGTTCCCTCCTGTAAAAGAGATTTAGCAAAAATACATCACAATTGGGGGTTCATCTCCTTTTATTACAATACAACAAATTCTGGAATGTATGATACATTGACTGGAACACACATGTAACAATTTTCATTAGACGTTATAGCTGCCATCATTTCAATAAATAAATACATTTTAATTATAAAGCCCGGTAAAACAACTGCAGATGTCAAAGGTGATTTACACAGTAACCTGGGCTAAACCCCTGAGCAAGTAGCAGCAAGCAAAAACTCCCTACAAGAAGAAATCTTAAGAGGAACCAGATTTGGAGTAGAGGTACATATGACCATCTAGTGGTGTGGTGTGAAACTCTCACTGTCTGAGTACTATAGTGAGTGTGGCAACTGTAGGGGGTCAACTGTATTTTGTTGAACTTTGTGTATAATGTAGTTCTGATTTTACAAAATTACATTCCATGAAAATGTACTTTAGTGTAAAAGGCTGTCATCCCTTTATATTTTATCTCTGTAAGCAAATTGCTCTGGCATAAAGCCTGTTGAGTGACCATGGACTGAAGGTCATATTATTCTTCTGTTTTCTTATCCTTTTTGGTCTCCTGGTCAGACCACTTCCTGGATAACAGGAGCACCAATCCCAGCAGCATTAGCAGCAGGGGATACATCAACAATCTGCTCCTCTGCTCAGCAGGCATCACACAGCACACTGTGGAAGGGAGGAGAAGAAAGGAGCACTCAACCTCAGTCACTGAAATAAGCAACATTTCCCTCTATATCGGACTAGTACTTTATCATGAACTGTAGTAGAGTATTGTGAACAACACTCACAGCTTGCTCCAGGAAGCCCATGGTGAAAGGCCATTGTGCAAGTGTGGTATCATCATTCATCACATCCCAATGGACTAGGTACAAACTACACCAGAAGAATGAGAATAAGAACACATGCATGATCAATAATCCAAAATACCCAATAAAAAAAAACTCTGGAACAAACACTGGAACCCTGATCTTTTACCTGGTGGTGGGTGGAGTGTGAGAGACTTGGTGAAGCTCTGGTCCAGAACCCTCAGTCTCAGCTCGGCTGTAACAGTCAGAGTGCTGTTCAGCCTCAGGGTCAACTCACTCTTGACATCATACCGCCCTCTGCTGTCCAACTCCATAGTGGTGTTACTGCCCATCACACCTCCCCACAGTACCTCTGGCTGGGGAAACCCATGAGAGGCATGGAGGGTGACAATGAAGCCATCACAAGTGGCTTGCGCAGATATCATTGGCTCATCATAAGGGCCTGGTTTGAAAAATAATAAATACTTTTGTAGGGGCAGTTAACATCATTTAAACTATACAATGCAGCAACAATGGAACTTACCTGCCACTAGAAGTAGTAGCTTTTCCTGGGTGCTTCTCTGTTCATCTGTCACATCACAGGTGTACTGGCCCTGGTCACTCGGCTGTACCCCACTCAGTCTAAGTGAGGCATTTCCCACAGTGAGCTGGTCTTCAAACAGATGAGTGCGTCCCTTGTAAACAACACTCTGTCTTTCCAGCTGATCTCTCCCATAGTAATAGCTGTGGACCACCTCTGATTCTCCATGCTGCCAGTTGACGATCAAGTTGAGGTTCTGGTTTTTAGATGGAGGGAAAGAGCAGCTAAGGGTGATGTCACTGCCCGGAGCTGCCACTTCTCGGGTTTGTAGACTGGTTGTAATTACCACTGATATATGGAATAAGTGGAAAGAGAGGTGTGGGAGAGAGAGTGGTATTGGCAATGTAATACGCTGTTTGGAGGGTTCAGAGTAGAAGGTCAACTATAATGAAAGTTAAGCCTAGCTATCTAGCCGACTAAAATCAACTCCACAATTTAAGATGGAATTGAGTGATGACTCGTTTGAGCGGACTGGAGCTCCAACTTCACATTAAATGTTTTTATAAAAACGACTGATTTCAGCACCCAAAGAATAGCCCACAATTGCACAGACAAATGTTGGGGTCCTGAAATCAGTCTTTTGATAAAAACGTCATTTTATGTGACATCGGAGCTCCAGTTTGCCCACTCTAGTCTCAGCTCAACTCCATCGTAAATCGTGGAGTTGAGTTTAATCGGCAAAATTAAGACCAGACAGAGGCAGCATACAGGAGCTCTACATAATGGGTCTTTATTCTCTAGAAGCAACCACCATCTCAATAATTTCACGCAGGGGTGCAATTTTGGTTTTAGACATGACGCTTTTTTATTGTTTTATTATCCAGTCGGATAAACACTCCAAACAGCCTACCCGACCACTCGGAAGAGCCCGCATGGTCCTAAAGCACACCGTTGCCTATTTTGTGTCACATTCCAATGATAAAACTGGGGGGCCAAAAATGCATTTTCAGAATGTGAAAAGTTGCGCCCCCGATTTCCAGTGTAAGAACTGAATTCATAGACACATGCCAGGCATTAGCCTACTAATGAATGATCCTCACCTCCAATTCTCGCTCTTAATAGCGCTGGGATTATAAAACTGTAGGCCTACTTATGTTACTTTTCTGAGTCAATTCAGGTAGCGTTAAATGTATTTTATTTTTATTTTTTAACACAATTTATTTCAATCTCTAGTTGAGAGACCGAGTTTGGGAAACCTTGGTCTATAGGCCTTGTTTGTGAGTGGTAGTGACTCCTGCTATGAAGGTATCTGCCCGTCTCCGTTTCGCTGTCGGGAGCCACTAAACTCCTTCTTGCACTGTGCACACAAAGAAATTGAATGATACAAAGAAGCAGGAGCAACCTCAGGTTGTCAAAAAAACACACATTGAAATGTGACGTTTGGCGCAACTTTGACATTGCACCTCTTGAGAAACATGGATAAAAGTCAGAATATGTCGTCATATTGGTAAAACCGTGAGTTCTTGTTGTACATCAAATAGCCTAGGCCTGGAAAGTTTTTGTAGGACATTAGCCTACATTTACTGATAAATTATCCTACATGTATAGCAACATATTTATTGTGAGTAAGCAATCTAGCTAGTGTTTTGAGGTCCGACTTCCTCAGGTGGTGAATAATATAGCCTATAGCATATATGCACAAAGATGTCAGCAAATTCTATGAAGAGCAAAAAATGAATCTGATCATTCTGGATCCTATTTTGGCAGGTTGCACATCAAAATATAAATCATGCATTCCCTGGATATGTTAGATGAAACAGCTTACTTTTAAAATATTAGGCTACCATCTCAGTTGACTTAGCACTGGGAAAGAAATGTGTAGAGACCTGCCATTAATAATGTAATGTAACTGTCCGTTAAAAAAATAATTTCATCATTGTAGGCCATTTATTGTTATCGAGCAAAATAGTTACATTTATCATGACATTACTTTTTGCGCACACATTCTCACTTAGAGTATTAATAACAGAAAATCAATCATTGTTCCAATATTGTATCCCTACTTCTTTGCTGTGTAACCAAGAAAGGAGGAAATGAATGAAATGTCACAATCTATGATATATGTTTACCTGGGCTTGTTTATTATTTGTTTTCATCAAACAATGTGAATATGTAGTAAACAAATAACAGACTTGAGTACTGCACAGATGCACTAATCAATGTACCCATGTGATCATTGTTGAGGGATCCCATTTACCAACACACCATATGAAAATACTTAGTTTTTACTTACTGGTAATACATAGTACGGAGACCACATGCAGCCTGAAAAACAAATATATACAGAGATACACATACTGTTTGAAATCTGCTTCTAATAATCCATGGACTGACTTTATAATTTAATAAACTTTGTGTGAGGGAATGACATGTTAGCGCATACCCCATGTGCTGAGAGCGAGGCATAAAGGAAGTAGTGTCGTGGGTGAGTTTGTTTTACAAGGCCGGGTGGGAGGGTTTTGCACATTTTAAACAATTCCATTGGTCCTTAAGTTAACTCTCAAGAGGGAGGGACTTGAACATGAAACCATGTAAAAATGATTTGCATCGCAAATAACTGGTATTTTGACTGAAAGGGATGCTGAAAGAGATATAATACTGTACAAAGTATTGCAGCAGCTGATGCGCCACCCTTGATAGCTGCTTTTAGCAACGGGGGTGTATTTACATAGACTAGCATTCCTCCTTATTGTATTGGGTTGCACAGAAAACAGTCCACGGGAAGTCAGAAGTTAAACAAAATTATATTTCAACATACTGTGCTGGTGGGCAGGACGGTTGGTCATTAAGATGGGGCAAATGAGACAGAATATCTAAAGGAACTTATTATTATATAGACTTTCCAAACGTGGGTCTGTCATAGACCCACTTCCTCTCTGCTTACCTCATGTCAATATAAAAATAAAATAACATCTAATTTTATTTGTCACAAACATGTGTTTAGCAGATGTTTTAGCGAGTGTAGCGAAATGCTTGTGCTTCTAGCTCCGACAGTAATATCTAACAAGTAATATCTAACAATTTCACAACATATACCCAATACACACAAAACTAGTAAGGAATGGAATTTAAGAAAATATACATATATGGACAAGCAATGACAGAGCGGCATGGACTAAAATACAGTAGAATATTATAGAATAGGATGCAGTATATACAAATGAGATGAGTAGTGCAAGATACGTAACCATTATTAAAGTGACTAGTGTTCCATTTCTTAAAGTGGCCAGTGATTTCAATAGGCAGCAGCAGCCTCTAATGTGCTGGTGATGACTATTTAACAGTCTGATGGCCTTGAGATAGAAGCTGTTTTTCATTCTCTCAGTCCCAGCTTTGATGCACCTGTACTGACCTCGCCTTCTGGATGATAGCGGGGTGAACAGGCAGTGGCTGAGGTGGTTGATGTCCTTGATGATCTTTTTGGTTTTCCTGTGACATCGGGTGCTGTATGTGTCTTGGAGGGCGGGTAGTTTGCCCCTGGTAATGCGTTCGGCAAACCGCACCACCCTCTGGAGAGCCCTGCGGTTGCGGGCGGTGCAGTTGCCGTACCAGGCGGTGATACAGCCCGACAGGATGCTCTCAATTGTGCATCAAATACCCCACAAGTTATTAATTTTTTGTTCACATATGGCGCAAGTGCAGGACCTTTAATTTGACGTGAGGAAGTCGGTCTACAACAGACCAACGTTTGGAAAGTCTGTTTGATAATACGTTCCTTTAGATATTTTGTCTCAGTTCCACTCTGCTCTTTGAAGGGGGGGAAGATGGCAGAAGTGGGACATTCTGTTTGAATCAGATGTGAGGGAGAAGAATTGGATTACAGTGGGGAATACAAAAGGATATAAGAGAAGTCAAGTGGTAGTGCAATCTAGTAAATCCAAGCCTAGTTCTGAAAAAACAATTTGTCGGAGTAAGGTTTTTGGATCGATGTTACCTGAGAGACCTGTCTCTATAAAAATCGTGGATGCGTTAGATAAGGTGGCGTCGGTGAGAGTAATGAGAAGTGGGCTTATTTTGGTTTTCTGTGTATCTATGGAACAGAAGGAGCATGCTCTGCACCTTAAGAAGATATCAGATTGGAATGTGTCATGTTGATTTTGGAAGCAGGGCACCTATCAAGGGTGTTATCTCTGGTGAATGCAAAGGATATACGTGAAGAATTGGATCAAGCGGTTGGTGCACACCGACTGACCCGCATGGGCTTCCTCACTCCATCCATTCTATTGTTTTTTTAAGAACAGTCTTTCCCGTCTCACGTGTATTTGGGTTTTATGAGATACCCTGTGAGAGCTTTCATATCCAAACCCATGCCCATGTGACAAGTGTATGTAGACAGGAGAAGTATTGTATGCCAGCTGAGCCTAAATGCTGCAATTGTGGTGATGAACATGCGCCCGAATTCCTGAAGTTCCCTGTTAGGATGTAGGAGATGGAGGAGGCAAGAATAAGGGCTGTCCAGCATGTCTCCTATCCGGAGGTATTGAGAGAAGTAGAAGAAAGGAGTGATGTTGAAGAAATAATGGTAGTAGGAGCAGAGACACCAGAGAATATTCCTTGTCAAGAGAGGGATCCTGACATGTTGCATGTTAAGAAGGTGGACTTTGTAGCGTTTATTGCATTGGTTATCAACTGCACAGCGCAAACAGAGAGGAAATCTGTGGAAATAGGCATTGTTGTGAGTGCGGCTGAACATTTTGTGGGACTCAGGGATTTTATGGTGGGGCGGCAGGTAGCTTAGTGGTTAAGAGCGTTGTGCCAGTAACCGAAAGGTCGCTGGTTCTAATCCCCGAGCCGACTAGGTGAAAAATCTGTCGATGTGCCCTTGAGCAAGGCACTTAACCCTAATTGCTCCTGTAAGTCGCTCTGGATAAGAGCGTCTGCTAAATGACGTAAATGTACATAAGGAATCCTGTCGATGAATGATCTGTCCTCACAGGCCCCGGAGCCTGTGTAGGAATGTGATTTGAACTGTGACTGAAGAAATGGGATGTATTTTTAAAAAACATTTTGTGTATTTTGTATGATGTCAGTGTCGTGTATTAGGATTATGCCTTTGTTAAATGTTTTTATGAAGAAATGGAATGTTGTTTATCTTAGTTCAAATGTAGCCGTTTGGAGGGTGACGCCCCAGGGGAGACCGGTGATTGGACGAAAGAGGGAGCAACCCATTTTTGCCATTGTTTATAAGTAGGAGCTAGACAAAGGAGGGGTCAGAAGCATTCAGATTAATTTGGGACGGTGCTTCTCCAGACACTGCGGGTCTGTAACTTATGCTGTAAACTTGTGATACGAATAAAAACTTCTAATCAAGGTACAGCCTAAGCGGACTCTTTGATTGACAGCAATAACCACCAACTTCCGACGGGACACGATATCAGAGTCCACAAAGTTAACTTCTGGCTTCCCACAAACTGTTTTTCTGCAACCCCATACAAAAGGGAGCAACGCTAGTGTATGTATACACCGGCATTGCTAAAAGAAGCTACACCCTCGACATGTATTTCAGTTTTATGTTTCATTGACTGCCATGTGTATATCAATACAAACTTGAATAAAAGCTGTCATCAAGGCAAAAGGTGGCTATTTGAAGAATCTCAAATATAAAGTATATTTTGATTTGTTTAACACTTTTTTGGTTACTACATGATTCCATATGTGTTATTTCATAGTTTTGATGTCTTCATGATTATTCTACAATGTAAAAAATAGTAAAAATAAAGAAAAACCCTTGAATGAGTAGGTGTGTCCAAACTTTTGACTGGTACTGTATATATAGGGTTAGATGGTGGTGCAAGTTCCCTTTTTTTGTGAACAAATGTGCAATGAACTTTCCGAACAGGGAAAGACAGCAATATTCAACAAAGTGTCTAGTCTGCCGGAAAACCACACGAAACAAGAAGAAGAAGATCAGACCCCCTGGAACGGACCCAATCACACAGTCGGGATGGAACGCAACCAAGACTCATAACAACGTCATAATAATGCGACTGGCCATTTTGGACAACGTTGGCCTCAGTTTGCAGCGACGGACAAATACAACAATTCATGCTTTATTTAAATAGCTAGTTAAGATTGAATACTTTTGGAACGTCACGACTTAGGGTAATAACGTTTTGTACATATACGTGCTGTACTAGCATGCTGATTTTTACATTTTGTCATCCTGGCTAACGTTAACCAGACAACTAGCGATAACGTTTGCTAACAGTTACTACCCAATAACGTAAACAAGCCAACTATCAATGTCTTTAGTGTTAGCCAAACGTTAACTGTACACATTTAGTAGCTAGCTAGATGTGTTTACCACAAAATAATGGACTACCAACAACTTTTATGTCTTTGCAGTAAGTATGGCGATGAAATCCGGAGAGGAGCGGTTGAAGGAGATGGAGGCGGAAATGGCTCTGTGAGTACAAGAGCTGAGACATGACACTTCGGTTACCTTCAATAAGATTGCATTGACGTGTGTGGTGACTATGCCAAAACAACCCCTACTAAATGGGCTTACTTCTCTATCAGGACAGGCAAACAATATCTCATGACAGTCGTCATCTGTTGGTAACTCTTGTTGGTTCTGATCCAGGTTTGAGCAGGAGGTCCTGGGGGGTCCAGTGGCAATGACTGCAGGAGACCCTGCAGTGATGGAGGTGGTCCCTATGGGTGTTCCTATGGCTGTACCTATGATCCGACCCATCATCGGCACCAACACCTACCGACAGGTACTTAGATCCTGAGGAAAGAATGATTGAACATTTATATACGAAAGCTCAATAGTAGAATGAGCGAACTCAAACCTAAAAGCAAACAGAATGTGTTGTTAGCCGGATGTATCCAACTCCTTCAAATCCCCTTTTCTCTCAGGTCCAGCAAACCTTGGATGCAAGGGCTGCCACTTTCGTGGGACCTCCACCCCCTGCATTTGTAGGCCCAGGTGACATGGTTTGATTCACGTTTATTAACATAATACAGTGCATTCAGAAATTGTTCAGACCCCTTCCCTTTTTCCACATTTTGTTACAGCCTTATTCTAAAATGGATTACATATTTTTCCCCCCTCATCAATCTACACACAATACCACATAATGACAAAGCGAAAACAGGTTTTTGAAATTTTAGCAAATGTATAAATAAAATAAAGCAGATACCTTATTTACATAAGTATTCAGACCCTTTGCTATGAGACTCGGAATTGAGCTCAGGTGCATCCTGTTTCCATTGATGATCCTTGAGATGTTTCTACAACTGGATTGGAGTCCACCTGTGGTAAATTCAATTGATTGGACATGATTTGGAAAGGCACACACCTGTCTATATAAGGTCCCACAGTTGACAGTGCAAAAACCAAGCCATGAGGTCGAAGGAATTGTCCGTAGAGCTCCGAGAAAGGATTGTGTCAAGGCACAGATCTGGGGAAGGGTAGGAAAAAAATTCTGCAGCATTGAACATCCCCAAGAACACAGTGGCCTCCATCATTCTTAAATGGAAGAAGCTTGGAACCACCAAGACTCTTCCTAGAGCTGGCCTCCCGGCCAAACTGATTAAATGGGGGGAGAAGGGCTTTGGTCAGGGAGGTGACCAAGAACTCGATGGTCACTCTGACAGAGCTCCAGTTCCTCTGTGGAGATGGGAGAACCTTCCAGAAGGACAACCATCTCTGCCGCACTCCACCAATCAGGCCTTTATTGTAGAGTGGCCAGATGGAAGCCACTCCTCAAAAAAAGGCACATAACAGCCAGCTTGGAGTCTAAGTACACAGCCAAGTCAGCACAGGAGTGGCTTCGGGACAAATCTCTGAATGTTTTTGAGTGGCCCAGCCAGAGCCCGGACTTGAACCCGATCGAGCATCTCTGGAGAAACCTGAAAATAGCTGTGAAGTGTCGCTCCCCATCCAACCTGACAGAGCTTGAGAGGATCTGCAGAGAAGAATGGGAGAAACTCCCTAAATACAGGTGTGCCAGGCTTGTAGCGTCATACCCAAGAAGACTTGAGGCTGTAATCGCTGCCAAAGGTGCTTCAGCAAAGTACTGAGTAAAAGGTCTGAATTCTTATGTAAATGTGATATTTCCGTTTTTTAAATTAAATTTCAAAAAATTCTAAACCTGTTTTTGCTTTGTCATTATGGGGTATTGTGTGTAGATTGATGAGGACATTTTAGAATAAGGCAAATGTGGAAAAAGTCAAGGAGTCTGAATACTTTCCGAATGCCATTTAGCAGACGCATTTATCCAAAGCGACTTAGTCATGCGTGAATACATTTTTCATTATGGGTGGTCCCGGGAATCGAACCCACTATCCTGGCATTGCAAGCACCATGCTCTACCAACTGAGCTACAGAGGACCACATATTGTTACATTAGTTGACATTTAAACAATTTATTTTACCCAATAACAATGTTGATCATTTCTGCTCTTCAGCTATAACCCCAGGTGTCAGACCACCGCCAATGATGAGACCAGCGTTTATGCCGCACATCCTGCAGAGACCAGGTAATCTATCTCTACTGTTGCTGACTTCACCTCAGTGCTAGCTAAACAGCGATTCAGTCTTCAAATGAAAAACAATGTGTTGGGAGGCTAATTGGAAATCTCTCTTTCAGGGGGTCCGAGGATGCCTATGATGCGTGGTCCCCCTCCACAGGGTATGATGGCTCCCCCACTGCCACGCCCCCCCCTCCCCGCCCATGATGATGGCACCCCCATGCAAGGACCCCCTCAGCATCCTCAGCATCCCATGGACCCAATGGGACATATGAGCTCAGGAGGACCCCCGGTTAGTTGCTATAGTGCCTTTTTATCCCTCATAGAGGCCCCTAGGACAACTAATATCAATGGTCTGCCTAAAGGCCCACACAGACTGTACGATTTTAGACGTCTTATACTACGATTTGTCGGTCGCAGACAACATTTTCATGTTGTGGGAAAATCATTTTCTTGGCTCGTTCAGTGTGACATGGTGTAGGTCTGCTGATTGAGTACCACTACATGCGGTCGTAGGCTCAGACAAAGTTCTGGCAGTGTCAGAAATGTTGAGCCTTTATCGTGTAGTGTGGCTGGTGTTACGAGCCGATCCCGGTGACTTACCAATAGGAACACGGCCGGCACTGAGTATGCACACAACACTACGATTATTGTGAATAGTCCGATTTAATATACAGTGAATGCCCATGAATGTGGATGCTACCATGATTACGGATAATCTTGAATGAATGATGAATAATGATAAGTGAGAAAGAAAAATGCTAACCTCCCGTTATTGTAAAGGTGAGAGGTTAGCATGTCTTGGAGGTATGATATTTGTGCGTCTAACTTTCTCACTCATCATTATTCACGATTCATTCAGGATGTTTCGTAATGATGGTATCATCCACATTAATGTAGAAGTACTTCGAAACATTCATTCTTATTTACAATAAATTCCATTAATTTCTATTGGGCACAACATCATCTGAAACAACCAAAACAAAGAGCAAATGCATCCAACAAATTTAAGTCACAAGCTTGATGTAGTCATTGCGTGCTATGAACATGGGAACAAATACTTAACTTTTTACTTTAATACACAAGTGAATTTGTCCCAAAACTTTTGCTCCCCTAAAATGGGGGGACTATGTACAAAAAGTGGTGTAATTTCTAAACAGTTCATGTATGAAAATACCCTCAAATTAAAGCTGACAGTGTGCACTTTAACCTCCATAGTAAAATCCAAACTTTGAGTATAGAGCCAAAAGAAGAAAAGATGCTTCACTGTCCCTGTAATAGTTTGATTTAAACATTTAAATGCTTTGCAAGAAGAATGATTTCCCTAATCTTGTTTAGGCTATATCTAAAAATGCTAAAAAGGCTACCTGATGGGATTTTGATAAATGCACAAAATCAGCAATCAAAATAAACGTTCTATCACAGTGGCCGTGTTATTTTTGGGAAGCGTGTTTGATTCTGAGTTCCGACATATAACGTTTGTATGTAAAACTATTTCTAAGTTGCATACTTTCCGTTTTTTCTGAACTCACTTCACTCATGCATAAGCACAGAGGGAGGCTTGCTCTGCTAGTGCTGGCTCATGTGCAGATCAAATACACCGCTGCAGTTGACATCGCATACATCAACAGACATAGCCTCGCAAGCCAATCACAGAATGTGTTAACAGAACTGAAGCAAATCGTACAATCTGGCCAGCAAGATATCAAGATTTTAATTAGGTAAGATCGCACAGTGTGACATGTAATAATCGTAAAAGACTGAATCCAACGTACAGTGTGGGAAGACCTTTAAGGAAATTCAGTGTTAACTGTGTCTTCAATTATGAATGTGAGCAGGCTTGGTCAATCTTGCTCAGTTCTGTTGTGCTTCATGATCTCCATTTTTCTATATGCTGTTACCATTTCTCACCATCTACAGGTGGGGTCGACCCATGGGACACCCATGGGACACTCCATGGTGTCAGCACCCTCCAGGCCTGTGACCCAGGCCCCTCCCAAGCTCACCCCCTCGATCATCTCCGCGGCCCCCACTGTCTACACAGCTCCCCCTGGGCCCAAGATACCAGACATCCATGCCCAGAGAAAGGCTCGCATGGTAAGCACACTCACTTCTACTCTTTAGTTTTCAATGCTTTTGCATTCATTTTTTTCAACGACTACTTAAAATGTGCATTTGACATACTTGCCAAATCTGCTGATGTTTGCTGGAAATTCACACTGAATCTTATCTATCATCATGTCTCTGATAGTTTTTTTTTCCCTCTCTGTTCTCCCTCTGACCTCATCAGGAGGAGCTGGCAGCGTCTGTAGCAGAGCAGCAGGCAGCAGTGATGGCTGCCGGACTGCTGGAGGCTAAGAAGGAGGCCAGCCTTGCCGCCTCAGATGACAACGTTATCGGACCCAGCATGCCAGAGCCCGAGCCCGTCCACACTGAGGTACAGAATTCTCTGCCTTGTTTATCAGCCCTGGCTCAAGTTAAAGGGTTTAAACTTTTCGGCATTCAAAATGCTTGTACAATTAAATTGGTGGATTGAAATAGACTTGACCCAAACCCTACAAAGGGCCAGTATTGCAGCAATCTCTAGAATATGTCTGACTCTAGAATCTTGTGTTTCTCTGCAGCCAGTGGATAGCACAGCAGAGGAGAAGAAGAAGGGTAAGCAAGAGAAGGCGAAGAAGTGTATCCGTACAGCCGCAGGCACCAGCTGGGAGGACCAGAGTCTACTGGAGTGGGATTCAGGTAAGATAGCTAATGACTTCAGATTACACTGAGACGATTAATTCCTAGTTACTAGCTGCTTTTTTTTAGCAATGCTAGTATTTACACAGTAGATTTGCTAGGGAATTAGCGTGCAAAAAAACTGAATAGCCCGCCGGATGCCAGAAGTTCAATCAAATCCAATTGTCCATAGGGTTGGTCCTTATGCAGGGGGGAAATTGAGAAAAAACATCTAATAGAACATAAATTAACCCTAGGATGCATAGTAAACATGACGCCCCAAGAATGCATATGCCGGGTCAAAATGACCCGATAATGTAATATCTGTGTGTTATTTATATGGGTCTAAAATATTATAAATTTTTTGGAACATCATTATTTTGAGTGATGATTTGGACCTTTCAATAATTATTTTATTGTTTGAAATGTTTTTAGTTGCTCTTCAACAGTTTGATACACATTTCAAAAAATAATGTATGCACTCTGGATAAGAGCGTCTGCTAAATGACTAAAATGTAAATGTAACATTATGAAAATATTAGCATATTTTTCTTACAATCAATCTTACAATCAAAGTTTCACATTCAACCTTTTAGTGTGAAGAACAAATTAAAACCACCTTAAGCATGTTTTTATAATATTTCAAAAATTGTATTTGAAAATCCAAAGTTCATCATCAATATAAACGACAACATTAACAATTGTGAATTTAGAAAACATAAACACTAAAAGGAACAAAGTGTGTGTGCGTGTCATGCTTACTTATGCCGTCTTACTCCATGCATTTGTTACAAACCAAAAGCATGTGACTGTACTCTTTGCAGACAGGTGTGTTGCACTGAGAACACCAGCAGCTGACTTTTCTATCCTTTGTGCTTGGGCAGAGCTGGCACCATCTTCCTCTTCTGGCCCTGGCTGCTCTGAGTGGTGGTGGCATGGCTCTCTTTCATCACCCCACATTTTTCCATTGCCTCAGTTCTTCTGTGGAGATGGGAGAACCTTCCAGAAGGACAACTGTCTCTGCAGCACTCCAACAATCAGGCCTTTATGGTAGAATGGCCAGACGGAAGCCACTCTTCAGTAAAACGCACATGACAGCCCGCTTGGAGTTTGCCAAAAGGCACCTAAAGGACTCTCAGACCATGAGAATCATGATTCTCTGGTCTGATGAAACCAAGATTGAACGCTTTGGCCGGAATGCCAAGCGTCACGTCTGGAGGAAACCTGCTCATCTACTGTGACGCAGTCGCTGGGGATGAACCTTCCTCTACAGTGTGCTAGGAAAAGGTCCCACACATGCCGGAAGGCTGCCAGGTGGTCTGTTGCTTCTCTGAACACTCTGGTCCTCTTGTCGTCAAGCCTCAGGTAGCGATGGATATCTTCCGACCAACATGGTGGCCTTATACATTGGATTCTGCAGTGGATCCAAAATAGTCCCAGCTTTTCTCCACGCCGGCGAGGAGGGTTAAACCAATAAAGGCCTTTAGTTCCTCTTTGTTGACCTCTCTCCACTCTTTCCCTTTTGCTGTCGCTGTTCTCCGTCCTTCTAAATTTGTACACTTTAGGACCTCCTCAATGATGTTGAACAGCTCCCAGTTATCTTTTGGTGACACAACTGTTGACCCTGGCACAGGCCCTGGGCAGCTCCTCAGGATGTTATGGCTTCTGGTCCTGCCTTTAGTGGGGGATGTTCACTCCAGTAAGACCCCTTTTTACTCAGTCTATTTGACTGGTTTTCACTCTCCTCAGGGGAGGACTCCTCCCCATCTGTAGAATCATCTAGGACAGCTGGACTACCAGGTGCATCCACAACTCCAACTTGACCAACAGGCACATAGTCTGTGTCATCTGAATTGGATACCTCAGATTCTGAGTCGGAGGTACCAATGACTTCCTCATCCAGCATCTGTAAAACCATTTTGGTTGTATATCTGGCAACATTCTTATGAGCCTCCTTATTAAACTAATTTTACTCAATGAGTTAAAAAGGTTAAATTAAAACGGTGATTAATGAACATTTAAAAACAAGATATTTAATAAATACTTTATTAATTACATTGATTTTATTGTTGTAGCGAAAAGAAAGGTCAGTTTGACGAGTGCAATGCAGTGAATTCCATATGAAATACATACGGGTCATATTTGACCCACATGAAAACTTGGTAGTGATGCAAAAACTATTTTTACTTAAAAAATAAGAAATTAAACAACAAAACTAGGATGTTGGAACATTAAAGACACATTATTTAAGGAATTCCTGGAATATTAGATGACTTTTTTTTTTTTGGGGGGGGGTCTATTCAGCAAAAAAAACATTAGGCCAGGTCATTTTGACCCGGCATATGCATCCTAGGGTTAAAGACTTTCCAAACGTGGGTCTGTTGTAGACCCGCTTACCTCATGAAAATAAGTCCTGCACATGCGCTATACCTGCAAAAAAAATAAGCTAGATCTTGTCGCAGACTTATTTTGACATGAGGTAAGCAGAGGAACTGACCTCTGAGGAACTGCAGGGTCTACAACAGACCCACTTTTGGAAATTCTGTTTAATTATGCGTTCCATTAACATCTGAAGGAATGTATAATTAAACAGAATTTCGAAAGGTGGGTCTGTTGTAGACCCATGCAGTTCCTCAGAGAGATCAGTTCCTCTGCTTACCTCATGTCAAAATAAAAGTCCCCCACAAGTTCTTGATTATATATTTTTTGCAGGTATGGTACACGTGCAGGACTTATTTTTTCTCAAATTGCCCACTGCATAAGGACCATAAGGACAATTAACAGAGTAAGTTTCATTTAATTTTTTTAAATTGCAAGCAAATTCCCAGCAACACTAGTGTGTAAATACTAGCATTGCTAAAAGCAGCTACCTAGTTACCTGTATTGAGAATAGTATAATTTGTTTTCACTACAAACAGGCGACTGTCCCATTCCCTTTTTGTCCCTCCCTCTTTGCTCAGCCTCACACCTCATCTTCTGACTTTCCCTCCTCCATCCAGATGATTTCAGAATCTTCTGTGGAGACCTTGGCAATGAGGTAAACGACGACATCCTGGCAAGGGCATTCAGCCGCTACCCCTCCTACCTGAAAGCCAAGGTGGTGCGGGACAAACGCACAGGCAAGACCAAGGGCTACGGCTTTGTCAGCTTCAAGGACCCCAATGACTATGTCCGTGCCATGAGGGAGATGAACGGTGAGCAATAGTGTGCGTGTGTAAAATGTACCAACAATTTTGTATCCAAGATGTCATTTTAAAATGGGGAGTAACTCCTGATCCGGATCTTTTAATTCTGAGTCTCCGTAGTCATGAGTAATATCTCGCTGGAACATGGACTTTTCTTTTTTCATGCAAAAACAGGATTAGCTGCATAATTAGCAAGAAAGCATAGTTAGAAAGCTAAGAAAGGTGACAAATGCACGGCCAAGGGCTACAGCTTTGTCAGCTTCAAGGACCCTAACGATTACATCCGCATCATGAGAGAGATGAATGGTGAGAAATTGTGTGTGTGGGGGGAATGGCATAGTCTTCTCCTTTCCTAACACCTTTGTGGTGGCGCCAGTCCAATTCTCAACTGATCTTAGACTGTTTTTGTCCACAGGGAAGTATGTGGGCAGCAGACCCATCAAACTGAGAAAGAGCATGTGGAAGGACAGGAATATGGAAGTTGTACGCAAGAAACAGAAGGAGAAAAAGAAACTGGGACTGAGATAGACAGTGTTTCCCTTGTGTATGTATGTGCGAGTGTTGTTTTTTGACTGGGAGTGTGCGTGTGAGAATAACACTGATGGCAGAACACAGTTGCCATCGCCCAGTTGAAGGCCACTCATCCAGCTATGATCTATGGCGTCTCGGCTCATCTGACATGTTTTCAATTATCACGGAATAGGGATGTCATTTTACTCATGGAACATGGTTAAACTAGGCTACAAAACACTGTACATGGCACTGGCCCTGGTTGTAATGGTTAGACATTAACCTTTCCAAATGTACCGTGCCCTTCTGAAGTTTAGAATATACTGCTCTCCTGTTTTTTATTTTATTTTAACATTTTAGTTTGTACAAAAAAATTCTGAACATCACTCAGATTTTCATAGTTGGTATGGCTCCCATGCATCTCAGATGTTTTTTGTCTGAAATGTGAGATTGGTGATCTCATTTATGTATATGCTATTGTGGAAACTACTTCCAATGGCAATTATGTATTTCCGGACAGCCTCTGTTATTCATACAGCAAACATTTTTTAAATAAAATCTAAACGTTTGTACATTAAAGTGGATTATTTTGAAGAAGCAGAGAACAATGCAAATGTTTTAAATAAAAACCAAATGTCTTAACAAGCTTGACATATTTGCCAGGCAATCACCTTTCCTGTCTTCTCCAGCCCAGGCAATGATAGCATTTGCTGAGGTGAGGTGGGATAGTTCATAAATTGGTCACAAGATGGGGCTCCAAAACAATCTATTGATTATTTACTCAACCGACCATTGAAAGGTAAGGTTGATATACATACCTTGCTTTAAATTATAAAGGTATACAAAATAGAAGGTAAGGTCAGCTTTTAAAATAAAAACTAATATAGAATATTTTGGCCAACTACCATTTGGAGTATTCAATGTTACCATAGCCAGAGGGATAAGGCATTCTCAATTGTGCCATACAATGGGGGAATATTGGATAATACTGTTGCGGATTCGATTTGAGGCTAGAAGTATAGTGGAACTTAAACATTTTGCCCTCACAGCGCACAATTTCTAGGAAATAACAATGTGTTAAAGCTGATTAGGATGTCTGTCTAGGAAATTAATTGGATGATTAACAAAGAATGATTGTATCAAGTCTCACCAATATAAATATAATGCGAGGAAAAAGACAGTGAGCTAGTTGAATAGATTTGATTGAAACTTGAAAGCATAAAGACAGGAGAGCCAGTCTGCTTCTTATGTCTTTGTCCGACCGGGGGCATCAACTGGACCTCAGCATTCACACAAAATAGGGGAGCTCTATCGCTTCTTTCTAAACGAGTATTTTTGGCTGCTCAATGAAGATACAAAAAAATGGTTGATTTATCATTGTTGGCGTCGTTAAAATAATGTTATCTTATTTACGGTTAGCTAGAGCATTTCAGTCAATCTTTGCGTTTCCATAAAATACGCATATCCCTTTGAGTTTTGGTATCGGCGGATAGACACTGCTTATCCACATTTCAACCACACGTGTTGAAACGTCTCATCATTGCCTGAACTGAGGCAATGAATGCAGCCTACTAACAATGTAGAAAGGACGATTTTGCATGAACCGATAACTTATCTTCATATTTCTAACTAGCAAATTATGTCGTCGATAATATGGAGACAGTTGTCTACATTTTCACGAGGATCTCGCTGAAAATAAGTGTTTTTGCCAAGTCAACGAACTAGATTTCGCCACCCCCTCGTGGTCCCCGTCCCTCCACCCAGTCCTGCCTTGGAGGGGCTAGTGACGAGTGGTTTGGTCCTTTTTCTTGTCAGATTCACATCAACTAGCAATGATGCTTCGACATTTTCTAAATGTGAGGTAAACTGTTGGCATAGCTTGCTAACGTTACATATCAATGTAAGAAAAGGAGGGCCACTTTAACGAATGCATCAATCAAACATTAATTTAAGTGAGACTCGAATTTGAAGACGGAGTCCCTCCGACCCTTTCCCCCGAACCTGGATATCGGAATGGTGGTAAGTCATCATTTTGTTTCATTTCAGGCTGCATATTTCTGTAGACGTGACACTAGTGAAAAACATTGTTTATTTTTGGCCACAGAACGTGGTAGCAAATTTTTCGTACCACGTCTGTCACAGATAGCTAGTCTGTGTGGCAAACTGAAGATGCTGTTCAGTCCGTTGTTGCCATTAGTTACAGGGACACTGCTGAACCCTATCACTGCTTCGCTCAAGTCATTTGACATGGTTATTGTCCTTATCTGACCGACTAATAATCTTATAGCTAATGTAATTCAGCCAGATCACATGTGGCTATACCATTTGTTAGCTCAATTTAGCTAGCTAACGAGTTATGTTATTTATTTCCTCTAGTTTGCTAGCTAGCTAACGTTAGCTAACTCCAATTAGCCACATCGCGCGCCCCTCCCTTGAAATGCAAGTATGAATGGCCGTGTCTGTCAGGCAGGGTGATTCGGTTTTACGGGGCATTCATCACTTGCCTTAATACGAATAGTTACGTGCTGTCCACAACGTGTCATCGTTTAACACAATCTAGCAAGTCTAGCTAATATTATTATGATTGCCTTGTTACTGTTGCTAGATTGCCAGCTCAAAACAGTTTTGAAAACTGACGATCTTTTGTCTATTCCGACCAGGGCTTCCATTTCATTAATTGCGCGCATGCCACAGTGATAAACAGCGTGCAGCTCTTTGCCTACTAACGTCAGGCTCACAACAAAGGCACGGCATACTACAGTAATGTAGCGAATATGATTTTAAATGAGTTAGTACTAAAGAAACTGTTATATGCGCAACACAATACAACTAATCTGTTTCCCATTGTCTGGGCTGCAACGTTTTCAGATATAAGATTGTTAATGTTCCTATCCTCCGCGTGTGTATACAATTACAGTCCAATGGGAAAACAATCGGTTCCAGGTAACTGTCAGGGTCAGCGTGATGAAGTATCACTTCAGACCGTTTCAACGCTGTGCTGTCGTCTCGCACTATAACATCACTTCACTGAGTTCATGGTTTCCTAAGGTTAAAGCGCTTTAGACTCGCTTTAGTCATAACTGTGCTGTGCAACTTGAAATATTGTCTTTGAATGAATGGAGAGATTGGCCTGCCAACTCCATTTTGCTATCTTGTCTACTCCCCTGGAGTTATGCTTCGTTCACATGCTAGTCTGAACTATGAAACTCGGAAATTTCCGAGTTCCTTGTTCTGACTAGCACGTGAACATGCCATTATTCTTACATACATCTGTGTTTGCAATAGACATGGGTTTTGCATACCAGTGGAACATGTCGTTCTACCAGAGAATAGGGTGGTTTATGATCAGAGGACACAAATCCCCCTCAGTCCATGAGTCTCCTGCTCTCAAGACTGACAATGAGTAATCTGGGTTAGGTTCCAAGACTGGCTCTTAGCCACAGCACAGGGTATTTCTGTCATTAATGATCAGTCCCTCATTAATCTACCCAACTGCAGTGGACCCAGTATGTTACAGCTGAAACAGTCTGAACTGGTGCTTAGCTTCGGATTATGTCACCAAAGTTTATTCTTACATTTACGTTTTACATTTACGTCATTTAGCAGACGCTCTTATCCAGAGCGACTTACAAATTGGTGCATTCAACTTATGATAGCCAGTGGGACAACCACTTTATTTTTTTTGTTTTTGTTTTTACTATACATTACATTTTCCTTGGAAAACTAGGAATAGCCAGGCCTATTTTATGTTTCTGTTTCTGTATTCTCTCATGCCTGGCCAAACAAGGTATGTATGTCATTACTGCTTTTTCCTTTATGGAACTAAATCTTATGGTCATCATTGTGGCTCTGTTGGATAGACTCACTGGCTTCAGATAGAAAGTTGGTTCCATGTTCTAGAGAAGCATTTCTGTGTTGTCAGTCCTGAGTCTAATGCTTCGCTCAAGGATATAGTTTAGCCTCCATCTCACAATCTCAAGACCCATTGGTTATGTTTACCTCCTTAATCTGAACCCTTTCCAGTATCCTTGAATGTTGTCGTTCTGATTCCATGTCCAGCTGGTGTAGCTTATCTTGGCCTGCTCTCCCCAATAGTCACTTTGAGGATTAGCTCTGCCTCCAGTGTGAGCAGCAGTGGGCGATCAAGGTGTTTAATTACAAACCCAGCATCTTCATAACACTGTCTGGCAGGAGCTGTGTGTGTGTTTCAGAGATTGAATGAGACTAAGACTGAGGGCCAGAGACAGTGTGTGTATACCATACAGAGACGGAGCAACTGAGACAGAAAAAGACAGTGTGTGTGTCTTTCGGTTGGACTGTTTGTTTACAGCTGTTGGATGGACTCACTGGCTACATACCTAATTGATTTCGATTTAATTGTCTCATGTACGGTCACTTGCAATGTCCGGAAAGAGGAAAATCAATGATCAATGCAGACTGATGGTAATGTTGTGTTAAGAGCCTTTTACGCTTGGACATTACATTTGCTGAGCAAGAGTTATTCTGTTTCCTTCTCGTTGTTGGCACAGTGTGCAGCCAGTTGCAGTTCAATGTGTGTGTTTTTAATGTACGTATTTGGATTGTAGTAAGACTATTATAAAGATAAGGCTTCCGTTGCAGCACAATTTAACCTATTCCAGCCCCAACTGAACTCAAATGCCAATTGTTTTCAACACACTTGATTTAATGTAAACGCTCCCCTGGGATGCTCACTTGCCAACAGCAGAACAAAACGTTGGGCCTGTAGCTGCCAACAGCTGAATGATAGGGGGGGTCTTACTGTACAGAAAGGAACTCAATAATAATACGTCCTTTCTTTGTATTTATGCATCAAGTTCCATGTTAGAGTTGTGTTGCTCTGATGTGCTCTGGCTAATTTAATCCTATTGAAGCTTGTTCCCAGCTGTGGTCCCTTCTTGCACCCCTTGATGGCCTGAGGTGGTGGGGTGGTAGGGGAGTGCCTTAGTACACACTCACTCACCCACACAGACATACTCCCTCCCTCTCCTCGGCGCACCAGCGTTATTATAACAAGAAAACAACATGAGAGGAATGGTGATTTTGATGTTTGTCAAAATCAGCACTGCTGTTACATAACCTCACATTCTATTCCTCTATTCCCTTCCCCCTCCTCCTCTGCCACCTGGGCTGCACAAATTGCGTAAAGATGTCCTCAATGCACAAATGCAATCAGGTAGAGATAGAAAGAGACCCTAGACAGGAAGATGGAGAGAAAGGTAGAAAGGAAAGAGAGAGAGAGTTGGACAGCAGGGGCATGTCCACCAATAATCTTCTCCATCTCTCCCAGCTTCCTGTTTACTGTGAGCCCCTCCTCTCTCTACCCTCATATCTCTCACTCTTGCTCTCTCTCTCTCTTCCCTAGAGATAGACACCTGTGTGTGGATCTGCCAGTAATGGAGCACAAACACAGAATACACACACACACAAATCAATGGCTGCTTACTGACTCTGTAACACTAGCTGTTCTGGCCACCTCCTCTGTCATTGGCCACTGGTTTGGTTCTTCACTGATAGACCATTATTTTATCACATACCGTATACTGAAAAAGGAAACAAACATGGCTGCATTAACAACAACATTCTGTCACAAAGCAAGCGGTTTATGTTTGAGGATGTGGAGAGACCCAGGGGGGGAATGGTTTAGGCAGCGCACAGCTTGTTGTCAGGGGCAACGGTCAGACAGTCCTCCTGTGTGCTCAGTGCTTCTGCTCTCTGCTCGTCTCTACTTCCCCCTGCATGTGGACTCACCGTGAGGACAGATATTTAGAAAAATCTAGTTTGACAACCTCTGAGCACTACTACGCCTATTGTTTGTCCTGTGTGATTATTCTGTGGTATATTATTCAAGCAGCTCGCCAAAATGTGCATTCTGCATGTAGCCTAGTGTAGGCTATATTACGGACTCATAACCCCAAACGACACGCAATGCAGATCAACACCTCAACAAGCTGTCTGCTAGTTTTATTGATTAAATTAAAAGGCTTTTTTCCTACAGTGAAAATTGTGAATTTAATTACCGCTAGGCTACAGCCTGGGGGCTGTTTAGCTGAGCATGTTAACATGTTGAGCATCTCTCAAGCTGCTCTCAAAGCAGGCCCTTTAGAGGTGCTGCATCTCATGTGAGCCATTACTATGTTATTACCAGGCACTAACTGTTGTACCTCATGCCATGTTAGGTTTAGAGAGGTGAGCTGAGGAGCTGTACGCTGAGCTAATGAGGCCTGACTGGGGACACCAGCCCTGTCCCTGACCCCTTTCCCAGGGCCTAAAGCCTGAACGGCTGGAGCTAGAGAGCTGGAGCTGGGTTCACAGTGCTGCTGCTGACAGCTTGGGGCCAAGGGGCGTCACAGAGTCCCGCCTCAGGCCGGAGAAGGGCTGGTCTGATCTGGGCGAGGGCACTGCCTCACCCTGTCACCCCTCATCTCCTCTAACGTCCTCATAGAGGAGCAGCCAGCCAGCACCAGCCACGCCCAACACACACACACACACACTATACTCTTTAATGGGTGCTTAACATTAGATCTCTGTGCTAATACTGTGTAGGATCATATATGGTTTATTTACAGTACGTTAAGCTGTATACAAACCTACCACTTTCCTCCCTTCCCCTCTCACTACTCTGTCTGTTTTGGCCTGGAGGCAGGAATGTGTGCTATGCCAATATGTTTGCCTCATGGATCACCCTTCTATCTATGACTTACAGTACAGTCAGTGCCTACATACTGGTTTTGCATTATGATTCATATCCTGGTTGCCAAGCCCTTATACAGCAGCTTTAAGAGAGACTAAACAGACAGTATGCCTGCCTATGCAGTACACAGACACCAAGTCACTATCCTGGAGTGTAGCCCTCTGTCCGTCCATATACTCAGCCGCTATACATGCTAGCTCTATAGTTTCAAATCTTTCATGTTGCCTTGACATCCTCCACTCACTGCTGAAGCATGTCTTTAGAACCCCTTCCCTCCCCTTTTACCATGGCTAGCGACCTTCCTTGTTCTTCCCCCACCAGACCTCGGCTCCACATATGGATGTGTTTTTTCTGTTAGTGTTTTCATTCAGCCATTTTTCCTTTCCCTCATTCCTTTATGGTTTTTCTCTCTCTCCGCTGCAGTCAGATGCTCTGGGTGCTAGCTGCCTGCCTCTATAGAAACATATGTTCTGAAGCCATACCAACACAAACGGCCCCCTCGTCCACTGTCCCTCGTGTCTCGCCACACACACACACCACACACTTGTCCACAACAGTCAGGTTTCTGACGAATTCACCCGCTTTCTTTTTCTTTCCTCCACTTCTTCTTTCTTCCCCCATCTCGCTCTCTCCCTCTCTTGTGTCTCTGTATCTCACATGGCTGCAGCTGGGATGAGGGCAGTGTGTGGTGTTTAGTATGCTGCCGGTGGCTCTGTGTCTTTCCTGTCGCGTGGAAGAAAGAGGACGGAGCTCCCAGAGAGAGGCGCTTTTTGGGTAATGGGGGGGGCGGTGGGGGGTGACGGGGACTGTAAGAGGGCTGTCTGTTTCCCAGGGACCCTCTTCTGGAATGTCCATGATAGAGCCCACCTTGCTCCATTCTTACACAGCCCTGACCCTCCCCAGCCTTCCATGTCAGCAAGCCTTCCCTATGGCTTCCCATGCCAACTCGGAGAGGATTTGGGGGGCAGCAGTGTTTGCTGCATTAGCCTGAAGGAGTACAGGGAGGGAGGGACCGGAGTGGTAGATGGGTGAATGCGGTTCCTTTTTTGGGGTGTTGTTGGGGGTTGGGTGGGATCTATAGGGGGTGAGGGGACGGCGGGGCATGGCTGAATGGGAAGGCCTGTTTTGTTCTGTGAAAGGTCAGAGGGTAGTGGGGGGGCTAACGGAGCTCATGCATTAGAAACACACACCCAGTAAAGTTGTATTGAGGCTGAGAGACAGAGGAAGCACCCCTCTGGTACACCTCTACAGTGCTAGTGATGGCATACTACATCAATAAACAAGGGGCCTAATGTTGCGTGAAACATGAAAAGTAATCATGTGCAGTCTATCGTTGTGTTGTGACTAGCTAGCTGTACCTCACTGAGTGTGTTTACATGGGCCGTCAACCTGCAGAATGACTTGGCCTCTTGTGTCTAGATTCAGACTGATGCTTCAACCCAATCCCAGTCGCCAAGCTCCTGTCACCGTAGTAGCCCCTGGATTTGGAAGGATTTGAACAACACCGTCATCCCCTCCCCCCACGTGTGCAGTGTGTCCGTCGTGACAGATCACCACTTGTAGCCACCACTGTACTTCGCCCACACTGGCCCAGCCACGTCACACTGGCCCAGCCACGTCACACTGGCCCAGCCACGTCACACTGGCCCAGCCACGTCACACTGGCCCAGCCACGTCACACTGGCCCAGCCACGTCACACTGGCCCAGCCACGTCACACTGGCCCAGCCACGTCACACTGGCCCAGCCACGTCACACTGGCCCAGCCACGTCACACTGGCCCAGCCACGTCACACTGGCCCAGCCACTTCACACTGGCCCAGCCGCGACCACTTGCAGATGATGACAATAATGAAAAGAGCAGATTTGTGATGTCGTTCCTCCTCACCCCCGCCTCCCCCGAATTCTCCCAAGACCCGTCTCCCAACATTACCCACTTATTCAGTCCTCAGAGAAAGAGGGGCTGACACTTCTATTACACTGTGTCGCTACGAAAGAGAGGAGGAGGGAGAGAGTGAGCATGAAAGGACACTCTTTGAACCTATTCTTCCCCCTGGAGAAAGAGGGAAGGAAAGAAGGGTGGAAAAGCGTGGGGGATGCTCATTGCCCCCTTTCATACAGAAAGTGAGTGAAATGGAGGAGGAGGTGTGAGAGAATCAGGGGATGGAGCATGGAGGAGTAGCAGGGGGAGTTCTAGGCCACAACAAGCAAAACTGTTGGAGCAACTGGGTTACGCAAACAGACATTCACCTTTTGAGCTGTAGTATTCTCTGTTGGCAAGCTTGTCCCTCAGTTAGAAACCAGAAGTAGTCAAGTCTTCCACTTATCTATGTTTGATGGAACATGCAGCCAGGCTTCCTCTTATGGGTTTTCCCATTATCATCATCCCACTCAACCCAAGCCAGACCCAGCCAACCAACCCAAGCCAGACACAACCAACCCAAGCCAGACCCAACCAACCCAAGCCAGCATTGTGCTGTGACCTGACGAGGACAGACCCAAGACTCCAAGGTTGGAGTGGGGGGTTTACTGACCGTGGGAGACGAGGGAAAATAACAAATGGCTCTTCTGCTTGACTGACCCACTATCCTATTGTCTTCTTTTGGGGTCAAGATCCAGGACACCTGCTGAGCCTCAGAGAGCAGAGAGGCAGAGACAAAACAATCATAGTAATCATATCTAGCCAGGGATTTAGTTATGAGAGATTTGTCAGGATTGATTTACGCAGAGTGGTTTTGAGCTTGTTGCTTTTTAGTCGTCATAAGTATATGGTGCATATGTGTGTTACATCTCTGTGTGTGTGAGACCCACTTTACTCAACACACCTACGGGAATGAGAGGGTTGCTGGCCACTGTCGCCACCTCCTTCTGTGCCAAGTTCAGGGTGCCCGCCATCTGTAGAGGAATGTGAGAAACACACTCATGTTGCTCACATACACCTTCCAGTTCCCCCCCACACAAAGTCAAGCACATTTGATCCTGCTTAAAGCCTCTCAATCACGCAAGGATAGTAGTAGTTGAATCAGGCTCTCAACATTCTTTTTCTTTCCCTGTGAGAGACACACACACACACACACACATTCTCTAGCATGCACATCCACACACTCTCTTATCCTCCTCTGACATCCTGTCTACCTAAATCTTATCCATGCAGTCCTTTACACACAATCTCCCTCTCACGGCCTGACATGCAAAAACACGCTGCGTTACCATAGCGATGCTGCCCACATGACTGAAGATCTCGGCAACTGTTGGTAAGGCTCTGGCTGACTAGAAAGCATGGAGCCTCACTCCCACATCACAAACACCAACGTCTGCTCTGCACAGACCAACAGGCTGCCCACTGACTCTAGTCCACATTTTAAACACACTCAATGCCTGAGACTTAGTAAGCTTCATCGAACAGCCCCACTCATGTGTGATTCATAGGGTAGAGTAGGCCTAGCCGAACTCCCTACATTTACTCAGCCTAACCATGTGACTTGGGACTGTTGTAGGAGTTGAATGGCAGAGGCTATTGGAATTATCATTGGACAGATTCACTTGCAGAGAATTCCCTCCTCCACACACACACAAATCAATGGCAATGTTACCATAGCAGCAGAATACTCCCCATTCCAGAGAAAGCTTCCCTGATACTTTCCTAATGTGCCCCCCCCTCACACACACAGCATACCCACTTAGGCCTACTCTAGAAGGAACAAAACGGTCACATTTAACCCATTTCCTCAGTGTGTTGACCCCTGTGTGTGACCCATGTCTGTCTGCTCCTCTCCCACCTCCAACTAACTAGATGAGCCAACTCCCCTGAGACAGACAGACAGTGTGACAACACTTCACTCTGCTGTAATACTGGAAAGCCCAAGCACAATGATGCTCTCCGTGCTGACAACCTCACAGTATTGGGGTTAGCCTGTTTAGAAATGATATGCAACTGACTGACTAATCGAAATACCAAGGGTTGTTGTCAACAAAGAGGAGTATTCAAAACCAGCATAGGCATTTGAGAGAAGTTTCTCTCTGTGGGTTATGGGTTAGATAGCACTATTATAGGGATGGTTCTGTGTGGGAATCAAGTGATCTTTTAATTTTGTCAGGGTGGCGAAGGCTTTCAGAGCAGTGGTGTTGATGCATTGCCTTGTTACATTATATTAGGGCTGGTTGGTTAAGGTTTGGCGCTTTATGATGGAGCGTGAACAGTCAGCCATGTCCTCTCGCTCCAGCTCTCAACACATGCCACGTGATGTTACAGCAAAGCTCAGTAACATTGTGGATCAAATTCTCAATGTTTTTTTTTTCACCCTCAAACAATTAGGCTAAACAAAAGTCTGACTTTCTCTCCAGAGTGATCTTTAGAGTGAACTCAACTTACCCCAATCCCTCAAGGAAGCAGTCTAGAGTGGTCTGTCTCTTGTCTACACACAATAAGCCTCTTGTATGAAGGGACGGAAATTAAATGTGCTTCCTTCGTTTTCTTTTTCTGTGTGAAGTGTCGTGACCCCAGTGGGTTGGGAAATGCACCATGTTTATACGCGCTATGAGCCGGACAGTCATGTCTGGTAAGTCTCCTTCTACCCAAACTGTCTGTCTGCACCTGTTTATGTCTGTGGATACTTATTGTGCCTGTCTATATGTGGTGTGGTGGCCTGTCTGCATGTGTGTAAATATACATACTTGTGCATGCAGTCAACAATTATTACAAGTATTGTCTATCTCTGTATGTGGTCAGCACGATAATGTCTGTGTGTGTGGCTATACCCAGTGTGGTGTGAGTTATCTGCTATTCTTGTAGATATTCTATCTATGTTATTTCTGTGGCCTGTACAGTATGCATGCTTGTTCAGTGTTTTTATTTTGCTGATTGTCTCCATGGTGGTCATGTCTCACTGTGGCACCGTTTTCCCACTGTTCTATGGCAATGTTCATTATGGCACATTGTTATGGACCAGAAACTACCCAGCAATGGATGACTTTGTACCAGTGTTGGGGAAGCTACTCTGAAAATATTGATTACTTCACACTGGAAGAGGTTAAACTACACTTAAAGTTACTTTTAAAAAGTAGTTCACTAGATCCAAACTACTTCGTGATAAATTATCATATCTAAATCTGAAATGTCATAGACTACAAATTGTGAAAACAGATCACTGAAGTAAGATGATAACAGAATGTGCATATTAAACACAAAAACTGTGTTTCAAGTGAGAATTAGGGAAAGGCTGATGCCAAAAAAGAAAGGAAATTCTTGCCTATTTCACCCATATTGTCTATTTGCAAGAAAAGTAGTGTGTAGTTCCAGTAGTTAGCTACACCGCTACCTGGCAAAAAAGTAATTAACTATGTACTAAAACACTACCAAGATTGGAATTTAGTTCAACTACCACCAAGCTACTTCAAAATGTAGTTGTTACTTGTTGAACTACATGTAGTTCACTACTCCCCAACACCGTTTGGTACTGGGTAGACACTAGTTAGAGCTGGTGCTGAACAACTGCAGCCGCTCTTCCCAAACAAGAGATCAGAATTCCGGTTTTCCCGGTCCCTAAAGGAGAGGAGAGGCTGGAATACCAGGCATGCATTATATGGACTGTTGCTGTTGGATCAGGGCACAATCATTCAAACTATGTGGGTGAGATCAGATGAAAGCGGCCCTTCTGAAAGAACCAGGGCTTATCATTTAAAGATGTCTAAACTGAGAGGGGGTTTATATAGCATGCTGGATCCTCTAGACTCGACAGAACACGTTTTCTAGGTCACCCTACTCTACAGTTCTTCTCTGTACCACCAAGACTCCCTCTTGGCCTTGTCGAAGCATTAAACGTGACACCTTTTTATAGCCCCCTTCTGTGGTTTTACTCTGATGTGGAGGTTGTGTTGCGCTGTATAACTGCCAGTTGTCGCCGGATAGATTAGGAAGGAAACCAAGCGTTTATATAAAGGGAGGACCGACCGTCAATCAGTCTCCTGCCCCTCTCACAGAACAGCTGAGAAGCCTGAGCTCTGGCAATGACCCAGGGTTCAGATCGCTGTGTGTGTTCACACCATGAAATATTCAACAGGCAAGTGTGTGTTTGTGCATGTGCGTTTGTCTGTGCACACACACGAAACCGCCAGGTATGCTAGGTCCGCTTACCTGTCCCTCTGAGCAGAATGCACTGAGAGGGGACAGTGGTGGCGGTGATGGCTGGGCGGAGGTAACCATGGGAGACTGATGGTGACAGACCGGGAAGGGTCCTCAATATGTTCAAGAAGAGGAGGATGCAGAAGGTAGAGAACAGGAGAAGTGGAGAGAAAGAGGGCTGCTGTGGAATCAATGAGGGGGTGTGAGAGTGAATGACTTCAGGGGTTATTACCCTGCCTGAATGCCATTAGGTTTCTCATGTCTTTGGTTTTGGTCTGAAGAAGACCTCTCTGGGTTGTTGCTGTACAACAATACCTACTAGAGCCTAGTCCCTTAAGATTAACGGCTGGTATTGGCCCTGAAGGCTGTGTGTGGATACTGCTCTCTGCTCTGACCGCCTGCCTGTGTCTCTAACCATCTAGCTAACTGTTGTTTGGGAGCGGTGGCTTCCATGGCAGATCCAGTTTCAGGTGCCTGTTGTTCCATACCGGCTGCCCGTGAAACTCTAGCCTGGTGTAGAGTGAAGAGGGGTGTGGAGTTACTGGAAGAGCTACGACATGGCGTGGTCCGTCTACTGGCGCTGACTGTCATGCCAATGCTTTATCTGGCCTGGCGCAACAATTGGATGCTAATGACCTTTAGCATCCATTCATGTACCAGTCGGGTGGTGATGAACTAAGTCTTTAGAATGTTGGAGATGGAATGAATGCATGTTGCAGACAGTCAGTGCAGACTGGATACAGGCCAGGGTTCTTGTCTATAAATACCTTATCCCCTGCTTTGTAATGATGGACTCTCAGCTCGTTGAGTTTCTCTGCAGTTGCCACATTTTCAGAGGGACAGAGTCAAGGCTAAGGGGCCGGGCTATACTGAGTGCTGAACAGGCACATCTTGGTGTGTGATATGCTCAATGCTGGAGTGATGCAGAGCTGATGTATTCTGATGAAGCTGTGCCCACTTTTAGCTCAGGTGCTTTCAGCCTCTAAGGGTCCCGCTGAGCGCATGCGCACACACACACCAGGTGGAGGCAGGCTGTTCCGGTGTACTGTTAAGTCAATTTACCACAGCAAGCCTATGCCAGGTTCTCGCTCGCTCACTCACTCACTCACACAGGAACGGTGAGGGTGGCAGTTGTCCCTAAGCGATTGACCAGGACCAGTTTGGGTTTGTGTGAGTCCTGCTGGGTGAGGTCAGGCCCAGGAGGAGTAGTACTGATCCTAGGCCAGCACTCTGAGGAGTAATGTTTTTCCCTGGAGCTGCAGTACTCTATCCAGCTCTGCTACTCTGCTTCTGCTGAGGAATAACCTGTGAACAGACCAGCTGTCCCCAATCACAAGTGATTCACAACTGGCAAGGTTTTAAAAGCCCAGGTGGTTTCATTGCTGTATCCTTTAAAGGTGTTGAAGGAGCCCATGACAAGCCGAGTAGTGGAGAATCTGATCTTGAACCTGGCTGGCACCCTTCCAAACCGTGTCCAGTCTGATGTTATTGTCACAGTTGCTGTTGGCATGTGAGAGTGAGACATTGTAAGATAGGCCAACTCTCTGAGAAATAGGTTTATTCTCTCACTTGTTCAGGTAGAGGCCTATAGCTTTTGGAAATGGGGTTTTGATATTTGATCCCATTTGAGTATTTTAAGGAGAATCCGGAATCGCTCATCCAAATACTTTTAGCCTAATTCCCATCCTCCCCCCGTCTGGGCAAAACCATTTCTCACTGTCTATGTTGTGAATGGAGATGGTTGTCACCAATTCATCTCATGTGGGAGACAACCCTGCCTCTTAGTCTATTTGGGACATATTTCCCTGACAACAGACAAATGACCTCCGTTAGCCTCTACCAAAGCCTTATGGGTGTAATATACACTGGTCGTGTGAAATATGACTTGTGTACTGTGTGTATACACACAAACACACACACACAAACATACACTGAGAGTGACTGATGTTAATTCCCTCTGGTGGTTGACAGCTCAGCTGTGCTGCTTCCTGTTTGTGTAGGAGTGGGCGTGTTGTGTGTGTTTGCTGTTTGTTTGCATTCATCAGCTGGATATTATGGAAAGGAGGAGGATATAGAGAGAGGGAAGAATGAAAAGAGCGAAAGAGGAGGGACAAATGTTTGTCTTTCATTCATTTGTGATGATGACGATTACATGGCTGTATGCTGGTTTAGAGATGAGTGAAGGTAGACCTAAAGTCAGAGGGAGAGGAGGGGTGTGTGTCTGGCTTGCCGTAGGTCCTGTGAAGGTGTGAACCATGTGATGGTTAGAGCTGTGTTTCCACCTGCTGTTGAGTCGGTGTGCATTCAGCTCCGCTGTTTGACGGCTGCTGCATCATGCAAATCCTGACAGGAAGGACTGGATACGCGCAGGGGGACAGGGATTTACTAACTAACAGCTTATGTAGGCTGCAGCATGTGAAGTAGAATCAAACAAGGCTACTACTACAGTTTGCTCTTTCCTCTGCAGTGGTGTTAGTTGTACTTTGTTTGTGTAAGTATTTTCTGCATGTTATGTACTGTAATCAGGAGTGACATCATGGGGTTGAGGAAGTAGCTTTTACAGAGTCAAATCACTGTCAAAAAGGAAGAGCCATGCTGTATAAAGATTTTGTAGATGGTGTAGCCTATAAACCATAATTTTGACTGTAGTAACAATCTAGATATCTCCTGGTTGACTCATGTCCTTCCTATTTCCCCTGGAGACACAGACACCATGTGTTCACCATGTAACTTGGCATGTTGACTGTCGTTTTTTTTACTAACTATCTTTTTCCTCTCTTTCCTCATCTCCCTCCCTAAGGCTTGGAGCACCGATAATCTGGACACTTCCGGGGAGCCCGCTACCCGCTCCGTGGGCACCACTGCCAACTTGAAGGGGAAGATGAGCAAGAGGTGAGACTGCCACTAAGACTGGCACACTGCCCTCCGGGTCTTAATCATTTCACTGATGGTGGATTGCAACAGTTAAAGATAATTTAAAGAGGGTGGAAAGAGTACACTGCTGACCTGTACAAGGGAAATGTGACTGCAGTGCAGTTACAGGACGCAGAAGTGGTGTGAACTGTGAACCATTATACACTGATGGAACTTTGGTGCCAGACAAGGGATGCCAAGCATAGACTGAGAGGAAGGGTGTATATTAGATATACTGTAGTATTTCAGGTCCGCTATACTTTGTAGCTGTGCCCTGCAATGAAGGCCCTTGTATGGACATCACTGTCAGGTCTTAAACAACTTCTGTGGAGACACGGGACGGAGAGAAGTTTAAACATGAACACACACCCACAGAACTTCAGAACTCCCCTTACGGCCCATGCGGAACTGTGAAACAGGAAGTTCCCCAATTTCATTTTCCCTTGGCTGCAGTGTGGCTATTATGTGGTAGTTGACAATGGGAGGTGTGATGGTTGTTGCTGGGATGTGATGTGAAGCTCAGAGGAGTGAAGTGAGTGTCACTGATCAAGTCTGGCCCCGGTCACCGTATTGCCACTAAATAACCGCAGGCTGGCATAAACCTAACCACACTGCTAACCCTAATGCTTAAATTAAGACCAAAAAGCTTTCATTAATTTTTACAATATAGCCAATTTTAATTTTGCAGCTGGCCCATCTAGCAGAAATTGCTCAGTTCTGCCTGCAGGGCAAGATGAATGACAATAAACATCAAGCTGCAAAAATCACCATGCCACGGTCGGTGTGTGCAGTTGGGAGTAGGGACATGCAAAGCAGTCATGCGACCGTTCTGCTCAGGGTGGTTTCTGTTCAAACGAGAACCACGGTCACTGTCAAGCTCTCATAGCTACAACTTTGTTTGTCCTGCAGTTTCACTCCTAACCTACACTACCAGTCAAAAGTTTGGACACACCTACTCATTCAAGGGTTTTTCTTAATTTTTACAATTTTTTACATTATAGAATAATAGTGAAGACATCAGAACTATGAAATAACACATGGAATCATGTAGAAACCAAAAAAGTGTTAAACAAATCAAAATATTTTATATTTGAGGTTCTTCAAATAGCCACCCTTTGCCTTGATGACAGCTTTGCACACTCTTGGCATTCTCTCAACCAGCTTCATGAGGTAGTCACCTGGAATGCATTTCAATTAACAGGTGTGCCTTCTTAAAAGTTAATTTGTGGAATTTATTTACTTCTTAATGCATTTGAGCCAATCACTTGTGTTGTGACAAGGTGTGGGGGGGGTATACAGAATATGGGTCTATTTGGTAAAAGACCAAGTCCATATTATGGCAAGAACAGCTGAAATAAGCAAAGAGAAAAGACAGTCCGTCATTACTTTAAGACATGAAAGTCAGTCAATAAGGAACATTTCAAGAACTTTGAAAGTTTCTTCAAGTGCAGTCGCAAAAACCATCAAGTGCTATGATGAATATGGCTCTCATGAGGACCACCACAGGAATGGAAGACCCAGAGTTACCTCTGCTGCAGAGGATAAATTCATTAGTTAACAGCCTCAGAAATTGCAGCCAAAATAAATGCTTCACAGAGTTCAAGTCACAGACACATCTCAACATCAACTGTTCAGAGGGGACTGTGTGAATCAGGCCTTCATGGTCGAATTGCTGCAAAGAAACCACTACTAAAGGACACCAATAATAAGAAGAGACCTGCTTGGGCCAAGAAACACGAGCAATGGACATTAGACCGGTGGACATTTGTCCTTTGGTCTGGAGTCCAAATTTGAGATTTTTGGTTCAAACCGCCTTGTCTTTGTGAGACGCGGTGTGGGTGAACGGATGATCCTGCATGTGTAGTTCCCACCGTAAAGCATGGAGGAGGAGGTGTAATGGTGTGGGGGTGCTTTGCTGGTGACACTGTCTGTGATTTATTTAGAATTCAAGGCACACTTAACCAGCATGGCTACCACAGCATTCTGCAGCGATACACCATCCCATCTGGTTTGGGCTTAGTGGGACTATCATTTGTTTTTCAACAGGACAATGACCCAACACACCTCCAGGCTGTGTAACGGCTATTTTACCAAGAAGGAGAGCGATTGAGTGCTGCATTAGATGACCTGGCCTCCACAATCGCCCGACCTCAACCCAATTGAGATGGTTTGGGATAAGTCGGACGGCAGAGGGAAGGAAAAGCAGCCAACAAGTGTTAAGCATATGTGGGAACTCCTTCAAGACTGTTGGAAAAGCATTCCAGGTGAAGCTGGTTGAGAGAATGCCAAGAGTGTGCAAAGCTGTCATCAAGGCAAAGGGTGGCTATTTGAAGAATCTCAAATATAAAATATATTTTGATTTGTTTAACACTTAATTCGTGTTATTTCATTGTTTTGATGTCTTCACTATTATTCTACAATGTAGAAAATAGTAAAAATAAAGAAAAACCCTTGAATGAGTAGTTGTGTCCAAACCTTTGACTGGTACTGTAAGTGTAGGCCTACCAATTCACCCGAACATACAGACTGTATACAGGGCTTCTACTACTGCACTAACATTAGAACAGTATTGGTCTGCTGCTGTTCAAGACAAATAGATTCTCTGTATTGTGACACACACTCTGTGACTGTATAATGCTGTTTTTTAATCTAATCTGACTGCTGTGTGTGTCTCTCTCAGGCTGTCTGTTGTGAAAGGCCACTTCCCTAAACTCGTTGACTGTGCCCACTTCCACTATGACAATGTGGAGTTTGGCTCCATCGAGGTAGGTTTCGTCACAAGACCGTGTGTGCGGGATAAAATGCCCAATTTAGAAATGTCAACTACAAAGATTTCCTGCTTGGCTGACTCTAAATGAAGTGTGTTTTAGCCATGTCTATTACTAACATCATAGGTCCTTATGGATGTTTGTGGCCTGCATTAGAACCCCAGCCTCATGCCTGTAATGTTACTGTGGTAATGATAACCCCAGCCTCATGCCTGTAATGTTACTGTGGTAATGATAACCCCAGCCTCATGCCTGTAATGTTACTGTGGTAATGATAACCCCAGCCTCATGCCTGTAACGTTAAATGTTACTGTAGTAATGATGACATGTGAACAGGACTGACAGACACTCCTAATGACCTCACAATACTGGTCTCACTGTGGGATTACTGTGGGTGTGTGTGTTACCGCATGTCTGTACTGTGTGTGTGTTCCTGTCAGAATGCTTCAGGGCTATGGGCTAGATGTGGAAGGGGGATGGTGTGGGCACAGCGGAGAGATGAGAGCAGCAACATCTCCAGGGTCTGAGGCTGGCTCTCTTTCTTTGTGCCTGACCTGCACACTCACACACAATCACAACTGGACTCACACAAATACAAACAAGCTCACTCAGATTTTCAGTCCATGGGCATCGGAGTGGAAGAGCAGCAGCACTCTCTCCTTCCCTCTCTCCTTTTTTTCTGACATTCCCACTGAGCACGTTCACTCATACCTCTCCAGATACTCCTCATTTCTATTAATTGTGACATAGTTCATTCACACTCTTATGTTCACAAACTTGTCGTTTACTTATACAAGCACACACCGTATACAAATTTGTCTCCAGCCCAAAACACACACACACACTGTTAAACATATGCTACTTCAACTGAAATCATATAACCTCATCCTATAACAAGAATTGGGTAACATTAATGCCATTTTAAACGCATAGTCATGATGATGAACTCTATACACCTGATGTAGTGAGTGACATCATCACCTCCTTGTCTCTCCCTACCCAGCACAGCTGTTAGTGCTCTCTTTCTCTGTGCTGGAGTGTGTGTGTTGAGCAGAGGGAGCACTGCTTATTAGCGTCTGAAGCCCCTGAAGAAAAGAGATCTGAAAGAGACTTTTCTCATCTCACTGTCCTTGCTCTCTGAGTCAGAAACGAGCCACACGCCAAAGCCTCTCTTTTCTTCTCTCTTTCTTGCATTTGCTTTCTCTGGCTCCTTTCTCCTTACCTCTACCTCTCTCTCTCTCAATTTCAATTTCAATTTAAGGGCCTACCTTCCTCCACTGAGTCTCTCTCCTCTTTATCCCTATCTCCCTCTCTGTATCTCCCTCTCCCTCTCTGCATCTATCTCTCTATCCCTCCGCTGTTCTCTCTGTATATCTCTGAGGTGTTAGTCATAGTGGATGTGATGTGAAGGTCCGTCAGACAAACGCGCCGAAGTCCACAACACTGCCTGTCTCATTTCAGATTAAAGTATTTTCTCTCTTAATCCCCTGGAGCCTCAACCCTCCCTTCTTCCTCCTCCTCCTTCCCAAAAAAAAGAGAAAATACCATAAAATGCATGACTGTTTTCCTTTTGTGCTTGTTTGTAAATCCAGGTCACCATAACCACATGGGTGTGCTACGGCTCCATCAGAGGATTTATATGAGCAGCACATGACTCTGATGTCACTAGTATGGCATGGTCTCCTTCTTTTCACAGCTTTCTCTGCATTGTTAAGTCCATTAAAGTTTAATACTGTTTCATGGCTGAAATGTTGTTGGCCATTTTGAAAGATCTCCTCTGAGTTAGTTGGCTGCTTTATTAGAAGATGCAGAATTTGGGCAACTAGGAGGGAGGTTGTCTAAAAGGTACCAGGCAAGGATGGAGATTTCCCAGGATATAATGTATCCTGATCTTGTGTGTAGGTATGGGAGGGTGCTTTGCAAATCAAATCAAATGTTATTTGTTACATGTGCCGTATACAACCGATGTAGACCTTACAGTGAAATGCTTACTTACAAGCCCTTAACCAACAATGCAGTTTTTAAGAAATAATACAAAAATAAACGAATAAAAAATTAACAAAAAAATATACAATATAAATTAATACGAAAAAAAGTAACAAATAATTAAAGAGCAGCAGTAAAAATAACAATAGCGAGGCAATATACGGGTGGTACCGAGTCAATGTGCGGGGGCACCGGTTAGTCGATGTAATTGGGGTAATATGTACATGTAGGTAGAGTTATTAAAGTGACTATGCATAGATAATAAACATAGAGTAGCAGCAGTGTAAAAGAGGGGTGGTTGGCAATGCAAATAATCTGGGTAGCCATTTGATTAGATGTTCAGGAGTCTTATGGCTTGGGGGTAGAAGCTGTTTAGAAGCCTCTTGGACCTAGACTTGGCGCTCCGGTACCGCTTGCCGTGCGGTAGCAGAGAGAACAGTCTATGACTAGGGTGGTTGGAGTCATTTTTTAGGGCCTTCCTCTGACACCGCCTGGTATAGAGGTCCTGGATGGCAGGAAGCTTGGCCCCAGTAATGTACTGGGCCGTACGCACTACCCTCTGTAGTGCCTTGCGGTCGGAGGCCGAGCAGTTGCCATACCAGGCAGTGATGCAACCAGTCAGGATGCTCTCGGGTGCAGCTGTAGAACCTTTTGAGGATCTGAGGACCCATGACAAATCTTTTCAGTCTCCTTAGGGGGAATAGGTTTTGATAGGTTTTGTCGTGCCCACTTCACGACTGTCTTGGTGTGCTTGGACCATGTTAGTTTGTTGGTGCTGTGGACGCCAAAGAACTTGAAGTTCTCAACCTGCTCCACTACAGCCCTGTCGATGAGAATGGGGGTGTGCTCGGTCCTCTTCTTTTTCCTGTAGTCCACAATCATCTCCTTTGTATTGATCACGTTGAGGGAGAGGTTGTTGTCCTGGCACCACACGGCCAGGTCTCTGACCTCCCTATAGGCTGTCTCGTCATTGTTGGTGATCAGGCCTACCACTGTTGTGTCATCAGCAAACTTAATGATGGTGTTGGAGTCGTGCCTGACAATGCACTCATGAGTGAACAGGGAGTACAGGAGGGGACTGAGCACACACCCCTGAGGGGCCCCCGTGTTGAGGATCAGCGTGGGTGATGTGTTGTTACCTCCCGAGTGGCGCAGTGGTCTAAGGCACTGCATCGCAGTGCTAGCTGTGCCACTAGAGATCCTGGTTCGAATCCAGGCTCTGTCGTAGCCGGCCGCGACCGGGAGACCCATGGGGCGGCGCGCAATTGGCCCAGCGTCGTCCAGGGTAGGGGAGGGAATGGCCGGCAGGGATGTAGCTCAGTTGGTAGAGCATGGCGTTTGCAACGCCAGGGTTGTGGGTTCGTTTCCCACGGGGGGGCAGTATGAAAAATTAAAATAAATAAATCATGTATGCACTCACTAACTGTAAGTCGCTCTGGATAAGAGCGTCTGCTAAATGACTTAAATGTAAATGTTACCTAACCTTACCACCTGGGGGCGGCCTGTCAGGTAGTCCAGGATCCAGTTGCAGAGGGAGGTGTTTAGTCCCAGGGTCCTTAGCTTAGTGATGAACTTTGAGGGCACTATGGTGTTGAATGCTGAGCTGTAGTCAATGAATAGCATTCTCACATCCTTTTGTCCAGGTGTGAAAGAGCAGTGTGGAGCGCAATAGAGATTGCATCATCTGTGGATCTGTTGGGGCGATATGCAAATTGGAGTAGGTCTAGGGTTTCTGGGATAATGGTGTTGATGTGAGCCATGACCAGCCTTTCAAAGCACTTCATGGCTACAGACGAGAGTGCTACGGGTCGGTAGTCATTTAGGCAGGTTACCTTAGTGTTCTTAGGCACAGGGACTATGGTGGTCTGCTTGAAACATGTTGGTATTACAGACTCAGACAGGGAGAGGTTGAACATGTCAGTGAAGACACTTGCCAGTTGGTCAGCGCATGCTCAGAGTACACGTCCTGGTAATCTGTTTGGCCCTGCGGCCTTGTGAATGTTGACCTGTTTAAAGGTCTTACTCACATCGGCTACAGAGAGCGTGATCACACAGTCGTCCGGACCAGCTGATGCTCTCATGCATGTTTCAGTGTTACTTGCCTCGAAGCGAGCATTGAAGTAATTTAGCTCGTCAGGTAGGCTCGTGTCACTGGGCAGTTCGCGCCTGTGCTTCCCTTTGTAGTCTGTAATAGTTTGCAAGCCCTGCCACATCCGATGAGCGTCGGAGCCGGTGTAGTACGTGTCGATCTTAGTCCTGTATTGACGCTTTGCCTGTTTGATGGTTCGTCGTAGGGCATAGCAGGATTTCTTATAAGCTTCCGGTTTAGAGTCCCGCTCCTTGAAAGCGGCAGCTCTACCCTTTAACTCAGTGCGGATGTTGCCTGTAATCCATGGCTTCTGGTTGGGGTATGTACGTACAGTCACTGTGGGGACGACGTCATCGATGCACTTATTGATGAAGCCAGTGACTGATGTGGTGTACTCCTCAATGCCATTGGAAGAATCCCGGAACATATTCCAGTCAGTGCTAGCAAAATAGTCCAATAGCTTAGCTTCATCTGACCACTTTTTATTGACCGAGTCACTGGTGCTTCCTGCTTTAGTTTTTGCTTTTAAGCAGGAATCATGAGGATAGAATTATGGTCAGATTTTCCAAATGGAGGGCGAGGGAATGCTTTGTACGCGTCTCTGTGTGTGGAGTAAAGGTGGTCTAGAGTTTTTTTTCCCTCTGGTTGCACATTTAACATGCTGGTAGAAATGAGGTAAAACGGATTAAAGTTTCCCTACATTAAAGTCCCCGGCCACTAGGAGCGCCGCCTCTGGTTGAGCGTTTCCTGTTTGCTTATGGCCGTATATAGTACATTGAGTGCGGTCTTAGTGCCAGCATCGGTTTGTGGTGGTAAATAGACAGCTACGAAAAATACAGTAGATATTTTTCACTTATAATTCACTTTGGTAGATAGTGTGGTCTACAGCTTATCATTAGATACTCTACCTCAGGCGAGCAAAACCTTGAGACTTCCTTACATATCGTTCACCAGCTGTTGTTTACAAATATACATAGACTGCCAAATCCCTCTCATCTGTCTCATAAAATAAAAATTATTTGTCCATTTCAAGGTGAGTAATCGCTGTTCTGAATTCCAGAAGCTATTTTCAGTCATGAGACAGTAGCAGCAACATTATGTACAAAATAAGTTAAAAACAATGCGAAAAAACACACAAAATAACACGGTTGGTTAAGAGTCCATAACATGGCAGCCATCCCCTCTGGCGCCATTTCCTTGCAGTATCCTTGTATGTGTGTTTGCTTACAGTAGGCTATATGCATTGTATAGTTAAAATACACCTGTTCCACCTGTTTTTGTGACCCATGCTTGAGTATGTGTGTGTTTCTGTTCCTCAGTTGCAGTTTGCGAACGAGCAGAGCGATGCCAGCTGGAACTCGGGCTCTGCCAAAGACCTGGTTTTCCTGGTGCAGGTGTCCTGCCAGGTGAGTGGGCACGGCCACATACCCTCGCCAAACATACACACTCACACATCTCCTAGCCAGGGCTATATTTAACCCAGACACATTCACACCAACACATACACAGGGTGGGAATACATTTCCCTTCCTCTCTCCTCCTGTCTGACTTATTTCCCACCTTCCTTGCTCTCCTCCTCACATGAATCTTTCTGTCCCCTCTTCTTTCCCACTCGCTGTCTCACGCTCTGTCTCTCTATCTCTCTCTCCTTCTATGATGTAGACTAAGACGTGGATGGTGCGGCGCTCCTATGAGGAGTTCCGTACTCTGGACGCTCACCTCCACCAGTGTATCTACGACCGGCGCTACTCCCAGCTGCTGCCCCTGCCACCCCTCAGCGAGCTCGGGGACAGGGTAGAGGTGAGTTGGGACTGTGGGAGAGCTCATTTGGTGGGGGGGTTATGTAGCATTCTGGCTGAATTAGCAGTATAATGTTTTGCTGTACTGTATGGAGGTCGATGATACTGTGCGGAAGGTACCGATGTAGGTTAGCATGAAGACCTCTGGGAATGACATGAAATTACCTTCATCAATAATATGCCATTTAGCAGACGCTTTTATCCAAAGCGACTTACAGTCATGTGTGCATTCATTTTTACGTATGGGTGGTCCCGGGGATCGAACCCACTACCCTGGCTTCACAAGCGCCATGCTCTACCAATTAAGCTACAGAGGACCACGGTTATGGAGTCATCGTTGTCTGTGATCGGTCTGTCTCTGTACCCATTTGTTCTCTGATTCTAGCAGGTGTTCATATTTGGGTCACCTGTCTTCATCTACAGTTTCTGGGAGTAGATGTACGTAAATGTCTGGAAGCTCCTACAGTAGCTGTGTGTTAAGAGTCCTGTGTCAGTTGGTTTTGTTGTTGTTCGTCAGATCTTCACCCCGCTGCTGTCGGAGTACCTGAGCCGCCTCTCCATGATCGTGGACAACAAGCTCAACTGTGGGCCTGTGCTCACCTGGATGGAGGTGAGACTATTAAAGTGTCTTTAGAAAACATAAGAGAGTGGACTGTGTGGTCCAGTGGTTACAGCCGCTGACCCTGGCTCACATATATGCCAGAGTCAGCATGGGTTCGAATCTGGCCCACTGCCTTTTGATTCACCCTCCCCCATCGTTCACACATCTCTTCAATAAAGCAAAAAAAAAAAAAGGAGTGGGGCTGCCCCTCCCCCCAAAGACGTTGAAAGAAAGAGTGTGAAGGTGATAATAAGCTGTAGGGTGAAACATAAGAAGTTGGTCAGAGAAAGAAGACAATTGTTGGGGAAGAGCAAAGTAGAGTGAGAAAGACCGACCTAGAGAGACAGGCTTTGTCTTACTACCTGTGGATTAGCCCTAATACTATAATTAAGGGATATTGAGAACGTGGTGTAATTATTTGCCCATCTACAGTTGAAGTCGGAAGTTTACATACACTTAGGTTGGAGTCATTAAAACTCATTTTTCAACCACTCCACACATTTCTTGTTAACAAACTATAGTTTTGGCAAGTTGATTAGGACATCTACTTTGTGCATGACACAAGTAATTTTTCCAGCAATTGTTTACAGACAGATTATTTCACTTATAATTCACTATCACAATTCCATTGGGTCAGATGTTTATATACACTAAGCTGACTGTGCTTTTAAACAGCTTGGAAAATTCCAGAAAAGTATGTCATGGCTTTAGAAGCTTCTGATAGGCTAATTGACATAATTTGAGTCAATTGGAGGTGTGCCTGTGGATGTATTTCAAGGCCTACCTTCAAACTCAGTGCCTCTTTGCTTGAATTCAGGGGAAAATCAAAAGAAATCAGCCAAGATTTTTCATCTGTACAAACAATAGTACGCAAGTATAAACACCATGGGACCACGCAGACGTCATACCGCTCAGGAAGGAGACGCATTCTGTCTCCTAGAGATGAACGTACCTTTGTGCGAAAAGTGCAAATCAATCCCAGAACAACAGCAAAGGACCTTGTGAAGATGCTGTAGTGAACAGGTACAAAAAGCATCTATATCCACAGTAAACAAGTCCTATATCGACATAACCTGAAAGGCTGCTCAGCAAGGAAGAAGCCACTGCTCCAAAACCGCCATAAAAAAGCCAGACTACGGTTTGCAACTGCACATGGGGACAAAGATCTTACTTTTTGGAGAAATGTAATCTGGTCTGATGAAACAAAAATAGAACTGTTCAGCCATAATGACCATCGTTATGTTTTGAGGAAAAAGGGGGTTTCTTGCAAGCCGAAGAACACCATCCCAACCGTGAAGCACGGGGGTGGCAGTATCATGCTGTGGGGGTGCTTTGCTGCAGGAGGGACTGGTGCACTTCACAAAATAGATGGCATCATGAGGAAGGAAAATTAAGTGGATATATTGAAGCAACATCTCAAGACATCAGTCAGGAAGTTAGAGCTTGGTCGCAAATGGGTCTTCCAAATGGACAATGACCCCAAGCATACTTCCAAAGTTGTGGCAAAATGGCTTAAGGACTACAAAGTCAAGGTATTGGAGTGGCTATCACAAAGCCCTGACCTCAATCCTATAGAAAATGTGTGGGCAGAACTGAAAAAGCGTGTGTGAGCAAGGAGGCCTACAAACCTGACTCAGTTACACCAGCTCTGTCAAGAGGAATGGGCCAAAATTCACCCAACTTATTGTGGGAAGCTTGTGGAAGGCTAACCGAAAGTTAAACAATTTTAAAGGCAATGCTACCAAATACTAATTGAGTGTATGTAAACTTCTGACCCACTGGGAATGTGATGAAATAAATAAAATCTGAAATAAATCATTCTCTCTACTATTATTCTGACATTTCACATTCTTAAAATAAAGTGGTGATCCTAACTGACCTAAGACAGGGAATTTTTACTAGGATTACATTTCAGGAATTGTGAAAAACTGAGTTTAAATGTATTTGGCTAAGGTGTATGTAAACTTCCGACTTCAACTGTATTCCTTAAACAACACAGGTTTGGCGGCAGGTAGCTTAGTGGTTAAGAGCGTTGTGCCAGTAACCAAAAGGTCGCTGGTTCTAATCCCCGAGCTGACTAGGTGAAAAATCTGTCTGTGCCCTTGAGCAAGGCACTTAACCCTAATTGCTCCTGTAAGTCGCTCTGGATAAGAGTGTCTGCTAAATGACTAAAAATGTAAATGTTTGCTGTTCCTCCCAGATTGACAACCGTGGGAATCGGTTCCTCCTGAAAGAGGAAGCTTCGCTCAACGTTCCAGCCATCGCCGCTGCTCATGTCATCAAGCGCTACACGGCGCAGGCCAATGATGAGATCTCCATCGAGGTATGGAGCTGCTGCAGGGATACACAGAACCGAATGAGATTACATTAGTGGCCGTCATAGTTTCCAGATTTCAATGTCACCTCTCTGTCCTGGCCTTAGTCTCTCTGTTTCGCTGTCACCTTCCTTTTTCTTCTAGTTTTCCTCCTCTTCCTTCTCCTGTTCTCAGTCTATTCCTGTCCTCTCCTCCTCCTACTGCGCTACATACTGCTTCTCTCTCTGTTTCTGGGCCAGAGCACCCCGGAATGGGATGACCCAAACACTGAGGCACATTTTAGCTCGTCTGTCTGTCTCTCTCGCTCTGTCTGTCTGTCTGTCTCTCTCGCTCTTTCTGTCTGTCTCTCTCTCTCTCGCTCTGTCTGTGTGTCTCTCGCTCTCTGTCTGTCTCTCTCGCTCTTTCTGTCTGTCTGTCTCTCTCGCTCTTTCTGTCTGTCTGTCTCTCTCTCGCTCTGTCTGTGTGTCTCTCGCTCTGTCTGTCTCTATCGCTCTGTCTGTCTCGCTCTTTCTGTCTGTCTCGCTCTTTCTGTCTGTCTCGCTCTTTCTGTCTGTCTCGCTCTTTCTGTCTCTGTCTCTCTCTCGCTCTGTGTGTCTCTCTCGCTCTGTGTGTCTCTCTCGCTCTGTGTGTCTCTCTCGCTCTGTCTGTCTCTCTCGCTCTGTCTCTCTCGCTCTCTCTCTCTCGCTCTCTGTCTCTCTCGCTCTGTCTCTCTCGCTCTGTCTCTCTCGCTCTGTCTGTCTCGCTCTTTCTGTCTCTGTGTCTCTCTCGCTCTTTCTGTCTCTCTCTCTCTTGCTCTCTGTCTCTCTCTCGCTCTCTGTCTCTCTCTCGCTCTGTCTGTCTCTCTCTCTCGCTCTCTGTCTCTCTCTCTCGCTCTCTGTCTCTCTCTCTCGCTCTCTGTCTCTCTCTCTCGCTCTGTCTGTATGTCTCTCTCGCTCTGTCTGTCTGTCTCTCTCGCTCTGTCTCTCTCGCTCTGTCTGTCTCTGTGTCTCTCTCGCTCTTTGTCTCTCTCGCTCTTTCTGTCTGTCTCTCTCGCTCTTTCTGTCTCTCTCTCGCTCTGTCTGTGTGTCTCTCTCGCTCTGTCTCTCTCTCTCGCTCTGTCTCTCTCTCTCGCTCTGTCTGTCTCTCTCTCGCTCTGTCTGTCTCTCTCTCGCTCTGTCTGTCTCTCTCTCGCTCTGTCTGTCTCTCTCTCGCTCTGTCTCTCTCGCTCTGTCTGTCTGTCTGTCTGTCTCTCTCTCGCTCTGTCTCTCTCGCTCTGTCTCGCTCTTTCTGTCTGTCTCGCTCTTTCTGTCTGTCTCGCTCTTTCTGTCTGTCTCGCTCTTTCTGTCTGTCTCGCTCTCTCTCGCTCTGTCTCTCTCGCTCTGTGTGTCTCTCTCGCTCTGTCTGTCTCTCTCGCTCTGTCTGTCTCTCTCGCTCTGTCTGTCTCTCTCGCTCTGTCTCTCTCGCTCTCTGTCTCTCTCGCTCTGTCTCTCTCGCTCTGTCTCTCTCGCTCTGTCTCTCTCGCTCTGTCTCTCTCGCTCTGTCTCTCTCGCTCTTTCTGTCTCTGTCTCTCTCGCTCTTTCTGTCTGTCTGTCTCTCTCTCGCTCTCTGTCTCTCTCTCTCGCTCTCTGTCTCTCTCTCTCGCTCTCTGTCTCTCTCTCTCGCTCTCTGTCTCTCTCTCTCGCTCTCTGTCTCTCTCTCTCGCTCTCTGTCTCTCTCTCTCGCTCTCTCTCTCTCTCTCGCTCTGTCTGTCTCTCTGTCTGTCTCTCTGTCTCTCTCGCTCTTTCTGTCTCTCTCGCTCTTTCTGTCTCTGTCTCTCTCTCGCTGTCTGTCTGTCTGTCTGTCTGTCTCTCTCGCTCTGTCTGTCTCTCTGTCTCTCTCGCTCTTTCTGTCTCTGTCTCTCTCGCTCTTTCTATCTCTCTCGCTCTTTCTGTCTCTCTCGCTCTCTCTGTCTCTCTCGCTCTTTCGCTCTGTCTCTTTCGCTCTGTCTGTCTGTCTGTCTCTCGCTCTGTCTGTCTGTCTCTCGCTCTGTCTGTCTCTCTCGCTCTGTCTGTCTCTCGCTCTGTCTGTCTGTCTCTCTGTCTGTCTCTCTCGCTCTGTCTGTCTGTCTCTCTCGCTCTGTCTGTCTGTCTCTCTCGCTCTGTCTGTCTGTCTCTCTCGCTCTGTCTGTCTGTCTCTCTCGCTCTTTCTGTCTCTGTCTCTCTCGCTCTTTCTGTCTCTGTCTCTCTCGCTCGCTCTTTCTGTCTCTGTCTCTCTCGCTCGCTCTGTCTGCTCTATCTCGCTCTGTCTGCTCTCTCTCGCTCTGTCTGCTCTCTCTCGCTCTCTGTCTGTCTGTCTCTCTCTCTCTCGCTCTGTCTGTCTGTCTCTCTCGCTCTGTCTGTCTGTCTCTCGCTCTGTCTGTCTGTCTGTCTCTCTCGCTCGCTCTGGCTCGCTCGCTCGCTCTGTCTCTCTCGCTCGCTCTGTCTGTCTCTCTCTCTCTCTCTCGCTCTGTCTGTCTGTCTCTCTCTCTCGCTCTCTCTCTCGCTCTGTCTCTCGCTCTGTCTCTCTCTCTTGCTCTGTCTCTCTCTCTCGCTCTGTCTCTCTCTCTCGCTCTGTCTCTCTCTCTGTCTGTGTCTCTCTCGCTCTGTCTGTCTGTCTGTCTGTCTGTCTGTCTCTCGCTCTGTCTGTCTCTCTCGCTCTGTCTGTCTCTCTCGCTCTGTCTGTCTCTCTCGCTCTGTCTGTCTCTCTCGCTCTGTCTGTCTCTCTCGCTCTGTCTGTCTCTCTCGCTCTGTCTGTCTCTCTCGCTCTGTCTGTCTCTCTCGCTCTGTCTGTCTCTCTCGCTCTGTCTGTCTCTCTCGCTCTGTCTGTCTCTCTCGCTCTGTCTGTCTCTGTCTCTCTCGCTCTTTCTGTCTCTGTCTCTCTCGCTCTTTCTGTCTCTGTCTCTCTCGCTCTTTCTGTCTCTGTCTCTCTCGCTCTTTCTGTCTCTGTCTCTCTCGCTCTTTCTGTCTCTGTCTCTCGCTCGCTCGCTCGCTCGCTCTGTCTGCTCTCGCTCGCTCTGTCTGCTCTATCTCGCTCTGTCTGCTCTCTCTCGCTCTGTCTGCTCTCTCTCGCTCTGTCTGTCTCTCTCTCTCTCTCGCTCTGTCTGTCTGTCTGTCTCTCGCTCTGTCTGTCTGTCTCTCGCTCTGTCTGTCTGTCTCGCTCGCTCTGGCTCGCTCGCTCTGTCTCTCTCGCTCGCTCTGTCTGTCTCTCTCTCTCTCGCTCTGTCTGTCTCTCTCTCTCGCTCTCTCTCTCTCGCTCTGTCTCTCTCTCTCGCTCTGTCTCTCTCTCTCGCTCTCTCTCTCTCGCTCTGTCTCTCTCTCTCGCTCTGTCTCTCTCTCTCGCTCTGTCTCTCGCTCGCTCTGTCTGTCTCTCGCTCTGTCTGTCTCTCTCGCTCTGTCTGTCTCTCTCGCTCTGTCTGTCTCTCTCGCTCTGTCTGTCTCTCTCGCTCTGTCTGTCTCTCTCGCTCTGTCTGTCTCTCTCGCTCTGTCTGTCTCTCTCGCTCTGTCTGTCTCTCTCGCTCTGTCTGTCTCTCTCGCTCTGTCTGTCTCTCTCGCTCTGTCTGTCTCTCTCGCTCTGTCTGTCTCTCTCGCTCTGTCTGTCTCTCTCGCTCTGTCTGTCTCTCTCGCTCTGTCTGTCTCTCTCGCTCTGTCTGTCTCTCTCGCTCTGTCTGTCTCTCTCGCTCTGTCTGTCTCTCTCGCTCTGTCTGTCTCTCTCGCTCTGTCTGTCTCTCTCGCTCGCTCTGTCTCTCTCGCTCGCTCTGTCTCTCTCGCTCTGTCTGTCTCTCTCTCTCGCTCTGTCTGTCTCTCTCTCTCGCTCTGTCTGTCTCTCTCTCGCTCTGTCTGTCTCTCTCTCTCACTCTTTGTCTGTCTGTCTCTCTTTCTGTCTGTCTCTCTCTCTCGCTCTTTCTGTCTCTCTCTCTCGCTCTCTCTCGCTCTGTCTGTCTCTCTCTCTCTCTCGCTCTGTCTGTCTGTCTCTCTCTCTCGCTCTTTGTCTGTCTGTCTCTCTCTCTCGCTCTTTGTCTGTCTGTCTCTCTCTCTCGCTCTTTGTCTGTCTGTCTCTCTCTCTGTCTCTCTCGCTCTGTCTGTCTCTCTCGCTCTGTCTGTCTCTCTCGCTCTTTCTGTCTCTCTCGCTCTTTCTGTCTCTCTGTCTCTCTCGCTCTTTCTGTCTCTCTGTCTCTCTCGCTCTTTCTGTCTCTCTGTCTCTCTCGCTCTTTCTGTCTCTCTCGCTCTTTCTGTCTCTCTCGCTCTTTCTGTCTCTCTCGCTCTTTCTGTCTCTCTCGCTCTTTCTGTCTCTCTCGCTCTTTCTGTCTCTCTCGCTCTTTCTGTCTCTCTCGCTCTTTCTGTCTCTCTCGCTCTTTCTGTCTCTCTCGCTCTTTCTGTCTTTCTGTCTCTCTCGCTCTTTCTGTCTCTCTGTCTCTCTCGCTCTTTCTGTCTCTCTCGCTCTTTCTGTCTCTCTGTCTCTCTCGCTCTTTCTGTCTCTCTCGCTCTTTCTGTCTCTCTCGCTCTTTCGCTCTGTCTGTCTCTCTCTCGCTTTGTCTGTCTGTCTCTCTGTCTGTCTCTCTCTCGCTCTGTCTGTCTCTCTCTCGCTCTGTCTGTCTCTCTCTCGCTCTGTCTGTCTGTCTCTCTCGCTCTTTCTGTCTCTGTCTCTCTCGCTCTTTCTGTCTCTGTCTCTCTCGCTCTTTCTGTCTGTCTCGCTCGCTCGCTCTTTCTGTCTGTCTCGCTCGCTCGCTCTGTCTGTCTGTCTCTCTCGCTCTGTCTGTCTGTCTCTCTCTCTCGCTCTGTCTGTCTCTCTCTCTCGCTCTGTCTGTCTGTCTCTCTCTCTCTCGCTCTGTCTGTCTGTCTCTCTCTCTCTCGCTCTGTCTGTCTGTCTCTCTCTCTCTCGCTCTGTCTGTCTGTCTCTCTCTCTCTCGCTCTGTCTGTCTGTCTCTCTCTCTCGCTCTGTCTGTCTGTCTCTCTCTCGCTCTGTCTGTCTGTCTCTCTCGCTCTGTCTGTCTGTCTCTCTCTCGCTCTCTGTCTGTCTCTCGCTCTGTCTGTCTGTCTCTCTCGCTCGCTCTGGCTCGCTCGCTCGCTCTGTCTCTCTCGCTCGCTCTGTCTGTCTCTCTCTCTCGCTCTGTCTCTCTCTCTCGCTCTGTCTCTCTCTCTCGCTCTGTCTCTCTCTCGCTCTGTCTCTCTCTCTCGCTCTGTCTCTCTCTCTCGCTCTGTCTCTCTCTCGCTCTGTCTCTCTCTCGCTCTGTCTCTCTCTCGCTCTGTCTGTCTGTCTCTCTCTCGCTCTGTCTGTCTGTCTCTCTCTCGCTCTGTCTGTCTGTCTCTCTCTCGCTCTGTCTGTCTGTCTCTCTCTCGCTCTGTCTGTCTGTCTCGCTCTGTCTGTCTGTCTCTGTCTGTCTGTCGGTCTCTCGCTCTGTCTGTCTCTCTCACTCTGTCTGTCTCTCTCGCTCTGTCTGTCTCTCTCGCTCTGTCTGTCTCTCTCGCTCGCTCTGTCTCTCTCGCTCGCTCTCTCGGTCTGTCTGTCTCTCTCTGTCTGTCTCTCTCTCTCGCTCTTTCTGTCTGTCTGTCTCTCTCTCTCTCTCGCTCTCTCTGTCTCTCTCTCGCTCTCTCTGTCTCTCTCTCGCTCTCTCTGTCTCTCTCTCGCTCTCTCTGTCTCTCTCTCGCTCGCTCTGTCTCTCTCGCTCGCTCTGTCTCTCTCGCTCGCTCTCTCGGTCTGTCTGTCTGTCTCTCTCTCGCTCTGTCTGTCTGTCTCTCTCTCTCTCTCTCGCTCTGTCTGTCTCTCTCTCGGTCTGTCTGTCTCTCTCTCTCTCGCTCTGTCTGTCTCTCTCTCGGTCTGTCTGTCTGTCTCTCTCTCGGTCTGTCTGTCTGTCTCTCTCTCTCGCTCTGTCTCTCTCTCTCGCTCTCTCTCGCTCTGTCTCTCTCTCGCTCTGTCTCTCTCTCTCGCTCTGTCTCTCTCTCGCTCTGTCTCTCTCTCTCGCTCTGTCTCTCTCTCTCGCTCTGTCTCTCTCTCGCTCTGTCTCTCTCTCGCTCTGTCTGTCTGTCTCTCTCTCGCTCTGTCTGTCTGTCTCTCTCTCGCTCTGTCTGTCTGTCTCTCTCTCGCTCTGTCTGTCTGTCTCTCTCTCGCTCTGTCTGTCTGTCTCGCTCTGTCTGTCTGTCTCTGTCTGTCTGTCTCTCGCTCTGTCTGTCTCTCTCACTCTGTCTGTCTCTCTCGCTCTGTCTGTCTCTCTCGCTCTGTCTGTCTCTCTCGCTCGCTCTGTCTCTCTCGCTCGCTCTCTCGGTCTGTCTGTCTCTCTCTGTCTGTCTCTCTCTCTCGCTCTTTCTGTCTGTCTGTCTCTCTCTCTCTCTCGCTCTCTCTGTCTCTCTCTCGCTCTCTCTGTCTCTCTCTCGCTCTCTCTGTCTCTCTCTCGCTCTCTCTGTCTCTCTCTCGCTCGCTCTGTCTCTCTCGCTCGCTCTGTCTCTCTCGCTCGCTCTCTCGGTCTGTCTGTCTGTCTCTCTCTCGCTCTGTCTGTCTGTCTCTCTCTCTCTCTCTCGCTCTGTCTGTCTCTCTCTCGGTCTGTCTGTCTCTCTCTCTCTCGCTCTGTCTGTCTCTCTCTCGGTCTGTCTGTCTGTCTCTCTCTCGGTCTGTCTGTCTGTCTCTCTCTCTCGCTCTGTCTCTCTCTCTCGCTCTCTCTCGCTCTGTCTCTCTCTCGCTCTGTCTCTCTCTCGCTCTGTCTCTCTCGCTCTGTCTGTCTCTCTCTCTCGTTCTGTCTGTCTGTGTCTCTCTCTCGGTCTGTCTGTCTGTCTGTGTCTCTCTCTCTCGCTCTTTGTCTGTCTCTCTCTCTGTCTGTCTCTCTCTCTCTCGCTCTTTCTGTCTGTGTCTCTCTCTCTCGCTCTTTCTGTCTCTCGCTCTTTCTGTCTGTCTCTCGCTTTTTCTGTCATTCTCTCGCTCTCTGTCTCTCGCTCTGTCTGTCTGTCTCTCTCTCGCTCTGTCTGTCTCTCTCTCGCTCTTTCTGTCTGTCTGTCTCTCTCTCGCTCTTTGTGTCTGTCTCTCGCTCTTTCTGTCTCTCTCTCGCTCTTTCTGTGTCTCTCGCTCTTTCTGTGTCTCTGTCTCTCTCTCGCTCTTTCTGTGTCTCTCTCTCTCTCTCGCTCTTTCTGTGTCTCTCTCTCTCTCTCGCTCTTTCTGTCTGTCTCTCTCTCGCTCTTTCTGTCTGTCTCTCTCTCGCTCTTTCTTTCTGTCTCTCTCTAGCTCTTTCTGTCTGTCTCTCTCTCGCTCTTTCTGTCTCTCTCGCTCTTTCTGTCTCTCTCGCTCTTTCTGTCTCTCTCTCGCTCTTTCTGTCTCTCTCTCGCTCTTTCTGTCTCTCTCTCGCTCTTTCTGTCTCTCTCTCGCTCTTTCTGTCTCTCTCTCGCTCTTTCTGTCTCTCTCTCGCTCTTTCTGTCTCTGTCTCGCTCTTTCTGTCTGTCTGTCTCGCGCGCTCTTTCTGTCTGTCTGTCTCGCTCGCTCTGGCTGTCTGTCTCTCTCTCTCGCTCTTTCTGTCTCTCTCTCGCTCTTTCTGTCTGTCTGTCTCGCTCGCTCTGGCTGTCTGTCTCTCTCTCTCGCTCTTTCTGTCTCTCTCTCGCTCTTTCTGTCTCTCTGTCTCGCTCTTTCTGTCTCGCTCGCTCGCTCTTTCTGTCTGTTTGTCTCGCTCGCTCTTTCTGTCTGTCTGTCTCGCTCGCTCTGGCTGTCTCTCTCTCTCGCTCTTTCTGTCTCTCTCTCGCTCTTTCTGTCTCTCTGTCTCGCTCTTTCTGTCTCGCTCGCTCGCTCTTTCTGTCTGTTTGTCTCGCTCGCTCTTTCTGTCTGTCTGTCTCGCTCGCTCTTTCTGTCTGTCTGTCTCGCTCGCTCTGGCTGTCTGTCTCTCTCTCTCGCTCTTTCTGTCTCTCTCTCGCTCTTTCTGTCTCTCTGTCTCGCTCTTTCTGTCTCTCTGTCTCGCTCTTTCTGTCTCGCTCGCTCGCTCTTTCTGTCTGTTTGTCTCGCTCTGTCTGTCTGTCTCGCTCGCTCTTTCTGTCTGTCTGTCTCGCTCGCTCTGGCTGTCTCTCTCTCTCGCTCTTTCTGTCTCTCGCTCGCTCTTTCTGTCTGTCTCGCTCGCTCTTTCTGTCTGTCTCGCTCGCTCTGTCTGTCTGTCTGTCTCTCTCTCTCTGTGTGTGGGTCTCAGCTCCTCTCTGTCCTGTCCTCCAGTGAGGAACGGCAACGGTTTCTCCTCTGTTCTCCTTATCTGTTATCTGAAATAAGTTTATTGAGTGGAGTTCAGCTAAATCAGGCATGACCACAGTATGCCCTGGTCCAGCTTGTTGTGTCTGGATAATGTTTAATTCTGGGGCCGGTGCTGTATTTTGACTGCCGAGGCTGTATTATGTGTGTTGATGTACTTTTTGCTCAGATGGAGGGAGGGGGGATGATGTGTGTGATGTTAATCTGGCTCATTTGCCTATAGACTTTGTCTGAAGTCAGAAGTTGTTTAATGTCTTTATCTGATGTGTGTGTTTACCAAATGTTTGTGTATGTGTCTCTCCAGGTGGGAGATATCCTGTCTGTAATTGACATGCCACCCAAAGAGGACTCCAGCTGGTGGAGGGGGAAGCATGGCTTCCAGGTACACAACACAATCACTGGAGACTGGCTGTCTCCCTCATACACTCCCCTGTCTCCCCCATACACACCCCAGTCTCCCTCATACACTCCCCTGTCTCCCTCACACACTTTAAAGAGCAACAGTTCTCCAGATGATGGCTACATTCACTCTCACGTCTCCATTTTTCTCTACTTCCTTTTCCCTTCTTGTTTGTTTCCTCTTTCTTTATATTTGTTCTCTTTCTTTCACCGTTCTCTATTTTGACTGAGGTTTCTTTTCTTTTAACTCATTCGCTATTGTTTTTTAACCTATGTCATATTCTAACAAATCATACATCTAATGTATTTAAGACAAGTGTAGGCGTGTGTGTGTGTGTGTGTACACGTGTGTCCATGCTTGTCATCCACAGTTACTCTGACTGTCTTTCCCCACTCTAGGTGGGCTTCTTCCCCAGTGAGTGTGTGGAGCTCATCAACGAGAAGCCTCAGTCCACCGCTAAAACAGGTAGCTTACACACACACACACACACACACTTTATGACACCACCATACTGAATCCCACTTATTGTACATTACCACATACACCTGCACTGTCACCAGATCAATGTTAGATATATTGAGTGACATTTGTTTGTGTTTCCAGATGGAGATCCAGCCAACTCCAACGCCAACACCACAGGACCTCCCTCTCCTACGTCAGGTAAACAGACGCAATCAATCACTAATACTGAATGAATATTGCGTCGCCACAGAGCGTGTCGAAAGGTTTTGTAGGGGCTGGCTTGAAATGAGGTTGACAACATGCAGTACTAGCTGTCATGGTTACTATGTTTTCTTTCTGGTTTTGCAGCATATATTGCTTATTATATTTAATTGAAACATATATTACAGCCACCTTTCCTCCCGTTCACTTGTATCTTCCTCTTGTAAGTCTTCTAAGTAAACATTATAAAATTATATCTCTCTAGAGGATTGTTTATTATAGGAAACATGACCTCGTCTTGTTATCACCAGAAACGCACAGCGAATCACGTGACATTACATAGTTTCACAATTACTCAGCCCATAGGTTATTTTGCTTGCCTAATGTGGTCACCACAACATCTTTGCTATCTTCATATTTGTATCTCTGTTTTGGGAGTGCAAAGTACAGAACAGCAATGTATTTAGCTAGTGTTCCAACCGCCTTCCTGTTGTATCTATTGCTTTTCTCTTTCTCTCTCTCAGTTCCTCAGCCTTGGTACCTAAGACTTGCTGGTAACAACAACTGAAATGGAATTACTCTCATTCATCTATTTGTCATCTAATCAGAGTTCCCCGTCCACCGTCCTTATCTTTCCTAACGCCTCATCTCTCCCCTTAATGCAGGGCCTGTATAACACACATTTCCCCTTAAGCCAAGCAGGACACGTAAAATAGCAATTTATACAACTAGCCAAGCCTATGGCTGTTCACATGCACCATGGCAGGACTGGTGAGGATGTTTTTAGAGAAGATTTAGTGTGCATCCATAAATCATAGGAACACAATGGAGCTTGCTGTATAAGTCGTTGTTTTAGAGGAAGACGATACAGGTTTATTATGACCAATGACTATCATCACTCTCTGGCGCTTTTGTGTATTTCCTTGCTCTTAATCCTAATCTTCACGATGCGTCCAAGTAATCTGCAGCTGCTTATTGTTCTAATGATGTTGGTGGTCGTGGCTCATTGGTCCAGAACACCACACAGCCTCCTACTAGTGTCTATGCTCCAGCTCCCACTAAACTCTCCTGTTTTCTGATGTCTTTTCACCCGTTTATATTTGATGATGATGATGACATTTATGTAAAACAGCTGAAATGTGCATGCACACACACACACACATTTGCACACACACACACACACACACACATACATAGACACACACAGACACACCCCTCACAAAGATAAACCCCTCACCCACCACAATACATCTCTCTTTCCCACCGTAGTGTCATTACTCAGCAGCTCTCTGTCGCCCCCCTCTGACAGTTTCTAAGAAGCACGGGAAGCTGATAGGGTTCCTGCGCACCTTTATGAAGTCCAGGCCCACCAAGCAGAAGCTCAAACAGAGAGGCATTCTTAAGGAGAGGGTGTTCGGCTGCGACCTGGGGGAGCACCTCCTCAACTCAGGACTGGACGGTACATAAAACGCACACTTATCCTCACGTAACCTTTTGGGATTGTAAAGTCTATCTTCTTTGGGCTTGTGATTTTTATAGTAACGTAAGAGTGAGTTGCTGGCTGCAGAGAGCGAGAGGTTTTGGCGTGTCATGTGAACTAGGAACAATATTAAAGTCAATCATGCCATTTTAGGATCACATTAGTGCTACGGAGTTGATGAAATGGGCCCATTGCCCTAGTTAGAGTTCTAGAATTGTAGAGTCTCAGGGAGTCGTCTCTGTGCGTCCTTGAGAGCCCTGGTCTGGTTCAGTGTACTACTGTAATGTGTCACATGGATCTTTTGTGTGCTTCTCCAGTTCCGCAGGTTCTGAAGAGCTGCTCAGAGTTCATAGAGAAACATGGTGTGGTGGACGGCATCTACAGGCACTCTGGAGTCTCCTCCAACATTCAGAAACTCCGGTACGACTCCTCATGCTAACCCTAACCCTGCATATCAGCCCTGAACCTGTAAAGACTTAGAAGTACTACATAGAACATTTACTGCATGCATAAAATACATAGAGGCAAATATGCAATACTTTTTGTCATTCAACCCTATTTGACACTCTCTCTCCACCAGACATGAGTTTGACAGTGAGAACGTTCCAGAACTGACCAAGGATATGTATATGCAGGACATCCACTGTGTGGGGTCCCTGTGTAAGCTCTACTTTAGAGAGCTGCCCAACCCCCTGCTCACCTACCAGCTCTACGACAAGTTTGCAGTGAGTACATGGCCATAACCCAACACAACTCCAACTGAAAGGGCTACCCATTGTCAAAGGCTAAACTTGCCATCTGTTTGTCCCTGGTCTTCCTCCGTAGGACTGTATGGGAGAGATGACGGATGACGAGCGCATGGTGAAAGTACATGATGTCATCCAGCAGCTCCCACCACCGCACTACAGGTATACACATAACACAGCCATGGAGACAGCGACTACAGGTATACACATAACACAGCCATGGAGACAGCGACTACAGGTATACACATAACACAGCCGTGGAGACAGCGACTACAGGTATACACATAACACAGCCGTGGAGACAGCGACTACAGGTATACACATAACACAGCCATGGAGACAGCGACTACAGGTATACACATAACACAGCCATGGAGACAGCGACTACAGGTATACACATAGCACAGCCGTGGAGACAGCGACTACAGGTATACACATAACACAGCCATGGAGACAGCGACTACAGGTATACACATAACACAGCCATGGAGACCGAGACTACAGGTATGCACATAACACAGCCATGGAGACCGAGACTACAGGTATGCACATAACACAGCCATGGAGACCGAGACTACAGGTATACACATAACACAGCCATGGAGACAGATCCCAGACTGTGGACTGATGTCTATCTCTGTCAGGACCTTGGAGTACCTCATTAGACACCTGGCTGGTCTGGCCACCTGCAGCGGAGAGACCAACATGCACATCAAGAACCTGGCCATCGTCTGGGCCCCCAACCTGCTCAGGTGTGTGTCTGTGTGTACCTACTGTACCTGTATGTGTGCATTGTGGAACGGTTCATATAGAAATACAGTGGGGGAAAAAGTATTTAGTCAGCCACCAATTGTGCAAGTTCTCCCACTTAAAAAGATGAGAGAGGCCTGTAATTCTCATCATAGGTACACGTCAACTATGACAGACAAATTGAGAATTTCTTTCTCCAGAAAATCACATTGTAGGATTTTTAATGAATTTATTTGCAAATTATGGTGGAAAATAAGTATTTGGTCACCTACAAACAAGCAAGATTTCTGGCTCTCACAGACCTGTAACTTCTTCAAGAGGCTCCTCTGTCCTCCACTCGTTACCTGTATTAATGGCACCTGTTTGAACTTGTTATCAGTATAAAAGACACCTGTCCACAACCTCAAACAGTCACACTCCAAACTCCATTATGGCCAAGACCAAAGAGCTGTCAAAGGACACCAGAAACAAAATTGTAGACCTGCACCAGGCTGGGAAGACTGAATCTGCAATAGGTAAGCAGCTTGGTTTGAAGAAATCAACTGTGGGAGCAATTATTAGGAAATGGAAGACATACAAGACCACTGATAATCTCCTTCGATCTGGGGCTCCACGCAAGATCTCACCCCGTGGGGTCAAAATGATCACAAGAACGGTGAGCAAAAATCCCAGAACCACACGGGGGGACCTAGTGAATGACCTGCAGAGAGCTGGGACCAAAGTAACAAAGCCTACCATCAGTAACACACTACGCCCCCAGTGACTCAAATCCTGCAGTGCAAGACGTGTCCAGGCCCGTCTGAAGTTTGCTAGAGTGCATTTGGATGATCCAGAAGAGGATTGGGAGAATGTCATATGGTCAGATTTTTTGGTAAAAACTCAACTCGTCGTGTTTGGAGAACAAAGAATACTGAGTTGCATCCAAAGAACACCATACCTACTGTGAAGCATGGGGGTGGAAACATCATGCTTTGGGGCTGTTTTTCTGCAAAGGGAGCAGGACGACTGATCCGTGTAAAGGAAAGGATGAATGGGGCCATGTATCGTGAGATTTTGAGTGAAAACCTCCTTCCATCAGCAAGGGCATTGAAGATGAAACGTGGCTGGGTCTTTCAGCATGACAATGATCCCAAACACACCGCCCGGGCAACGAAGGAGTGGCTTCATAAGAAGCATTTCAAGGTCCTGGAGTGGCCTAGCCAGTCTCCAGATCTCAACCCCATAGAAAATCTTTGGAGGGAGTTGAAAGTCCGTGTTGCCCAGCGACAGCCCCAAAACATCACTGCTCTAGAGGAGATCTGCATGGAGGAATGGGCCAAAATACCAGCAACAGTGTGTGAAAACCTTGTGAAGACTTACAGAAAACGTTTGACCTGTGTCATTGCCAACAAAGGGTATATAACAAAGTATTGAGAAACTTTTGTTATTGACCAAATACTTATTTTCCACCATAATTTGCAACTAAATTCATTAAAAATCCTACAATGTGATTTTCTGGATTTTCTCTCCTCATTTTGTCTGTCATAGTTTACGTGTACCTATGATGAAAATTACAGGCCTCATCTTTTTAAGTGGAAGAACTTGCACAATTGGTGGCTGACTAAATACTTTTTTTTCCCCACTGTACATTGTTTAGAACAGATGTGCCTCTGACATTTACAGTGAGGAATCATGTCGGCTCTATTCATGGCATTTCTATCTGCAACACCGTCCTGGAGTTGACCCTGGTGTGGCTGTGTGTTGTCTCCATGGCAGGTCTATGGAGATCGAGTCGGTGGGTCTGAGTGGTGCTGACCCGTTTAAGGAGGTGCGGATCCAGTCTGTGGTGGTGGAGTTTCTCCTCAGTCACGTGGACGTGCTCTTCAGTGACTCTTTCACCTCTGTAGGACGCTTTACAGGCACAGGTATGAACATCACCATAATCCCAATGCTGCCGTCTCTAACGCTCACTGGACACAATCCTCCTAACTTGAGTTCCATCTGTGTGGAAAAACACACATTTCCCATTGAAATCAATACATGCTTTACATCAAAGTCGCCAATCGTCAGTAACGTGTGTATGGATTTCAAGTTAGGATTCGACTGAAAATGAATTTTCTCCTTCAGCTGCTCTCCTTCAGAGTGCTCCCTCTGTCCTCTCTCCCTCTGTATCAGCTTTTTTGGTATTGTGTTTTCAATGCCACACACAGAGCATTACCTCAGAGCCTCAAAGCCTCTTTTTATTACCTACAGTAGCTAGCTTTACCACTGCCAGCCAGGCTTCCTCTAACCTCTACAACTTAATGCTTTTAGTTGTTTGGTTAAACAGAACGCTTTGGTAAAAGCCCTGTAAATAATGGATGACACTTCTACCGCCATTACAACTGTCACCACCGCCCACTGTCCTCCGCTTTTTACCCCGCAAATGCTGTAAATCTATGAGAACGACTCTACTTTAATGATTTTATGATACTAATATTTCATTTCACACTTTGCTTGCCTCGCAGCACAGTAAGAAATGTGTCTTGAATAGTCTAAAATGTCAGTAATATAAGTGATTTGTGCATTTAAAATATTTTTCCACTGTATCCATTTGCTAAGTAATTGATTGTCCAAAACGTTTTACAATATTTGCCAACATTTTGTTCTTTACTCTCAATAAACGTTAGTATTAAATATGGAATAAAACTGAAAACTTGCCATAAAGTGAGCCCTCAGCCACACTGATACTGTAGCCATCCCACTGGGCATAGACGTCAAGTCAACATCTGTTCCACGTTGTTTCAATGTAATTTCATTGAAATGACGTGGAAACAACGTTGATTCAACCAGTGTATGCCCAGTGGGATGGAAGCAGTAGATAGTGAGTGAGAGCTGTGTGTCTCCGTAGCGACGGGCAAGCTGGAGCGTAAGGTCTCTCGGCAGCACCAGAGAACCAGGCTGATGAGTCTGCAGGAGGCCAGGGGGGAGGAGGAGTTGGTGGGGGAGGCCAGGGGTGAGGAGGTCCCTAAGGCCCCCAGGCCCCCTACAGTGTCTGCTCCTCTTCAGGAAGTCACCGTAGAGAGGCGATGCTACTCCATGTTCTGACCAGCCGTGCCTTCTCTCTCTCTCAATGCTGGATCCTTACAAGCGCTCTATAGTGTTGATTGGTTTATTTTAGGCTTGGTCTATTTTTGGCTTCTGTGTGACCCATACGTTTGTCTGTCTGAGATCTCTGTACGATGTGTCTCATCATATTGGATTTTGTCCTTTGTTTTCCAGTAGATAGTAAGTATAGCCTAGTTTTGTGAATGCTGATATGATATGTTTGTATAAACCCAGTGTCTCTTCAGGGTTGAGTCACTGGTCAACTGTGAACTCTCACATGATTGTTATATTGACAGTTGAATAGGCAATAAACGTCCATCCTGGTTCAAATTCATCCCATCTTGAAGTAAACGTGGTCGGTTACATTTTGTGTGTACTCCAATATTTGTTTTTGTCATTTTAAATAGTTATTAAAGTAACTTTTAGGTTGTTTTGTGCTGTAATGCTCAAAATATTAAAGAATAACTGTAGTTTTGAAAAATGTGTCACAAATGCTGTGGATGTTTCTTTTAAGAGGATTACATTGAGGCAGAACAAGCAGGTAAAACAACAATGTTGAATTTATTATTCCCAGCTTCCATTATCTGTTTTGTCTTGTCAGCTAGCTAAATAATCAATAGGCCCTATAGCTCAAATGTTTAACCTCAGTATTGTCTACAGATCAGCAGTATCTGTGTGCTTCTCCAGCTGAAGAGTATCTGTCAGCATCCCAGCCAGGGCTCAGTTAGATGCTTGCTTTGTGTCTCAGACTCAGTCAGATGTAGCTATAAGGCGATTCCACGCCAGGAAAATCAACAAATATTTTGGGTATCTCAGATTGTTCTGGCTATTCTCACAGAAACTTAATTGGGAGGATGAATGTTTGATATGGTTTTAACATTTGTATCACAAACCATTTGGGAGAAAATCATGATGAAAGTGGCTTTTTTAGGCCCTTTTTAGACCTAAGCCTCTTAAGACTCTGTGAACTGTGCATGATAAAGACAACATCTTGGTGTCATTATACTCCTTATAGTGTGCTCTAAAATATGGATTATGTCTAGATTATGACATAAAATAACATTTATTCAACATAAAAAATATTAATGTGAATATCTCGTACCATTTTGATTTTGTGCATTTTTAGACATTTGTTTTAAACAATATACTATACATGTACTTGAACTTTTAAACTCTGCTACTTTTGAAGTTATGATCAATTATGTGAGCACCACCAGTGAATGGGAAAATGGATTCAAAGGAACTCCCTCTGCTGGTGATTTGCTGAATGTGATTGCTTAATGACCTATGATGTCAATTTCTATGTATGAAATGGTCACATCTTCAAAAGTAGCAGAGCACCCACTCTGGAAGTTTGACGTGTTGTTCCAAACAATATGTCAAAAAAATATGCTAAATCAAAAAGGGTACTTTTGAGATATTAATATGAATATTTTTATGTTGAGTACATTTGTGAAACATTGTATTGCAGTAAATTAATATGGAAAAAATATTTCCGGCCTTTCCTGGCGTGGAATCACCCTAGCAGACACTGTTACAGTACTCTGTTAATTGCATTATGATAATACATATTTGTTAAGATGTCAATCCTGTCTGATGACATTTGAAACAAAGCTTTTGGCCACTGTCACCGAAGCCTCCTCACATTCCCACCCTATTACTAACTGTAGGGCCTCTTTCTGCCTGCAGGGCGGCACTCTCTGACCAGGCCCAGGTCCTTTGTGTCCACCAGGCTGCTCTCCCTAGAAGAGGCCCAGGCCAGGACACAGGCTCCTCTGCTCCTCCAGGGTGCGCCAGTCCATTTCCAGGGCCAGTTCCACACTGTGCTGGACCTACCTGTCGACAGGTGAGTGGGAGGCCAGGCTTATTCCAGACCATGAACGTTTCTGTAGTTTTACTATCACATGCACTTGATTTAGCGATCTCACCTACCTAAATCTCTCTCTCTTGCTCCCCTACAGGAGGAAGAGGGGGATGAAGGTACGGAAGGCAGCTGGAGGGAGCTGGAAGACTTTCTTTGCAATCGGGAAGCCCCCGGGGGCGGGGCGACGTAAACCAATGAGGATCAGCTCCCTGTTCCAGCCTGCCACCTCACACGCAGGTAGATATGATGTCTGCTTCAGACCACACCCACACACCAGGGGTATGTTCAGACAATTTACATGGATGGATGGAAAATAATTACCAACTCCACAGTTTAAGTCGCCCCTTTTGATCCCCTTCTCTCTTTGTATGACAGATCTCCCTTTCTCTCTCTCTCTGGCGGTCTCTCTCTCCCTCTCCTCTCTCTCTCCTTGGTCTCTCCTCCAGGTTGTCGTGTGGACAGTGTGACCCTGCGTTCAGCTAAGAGTGAGGAATCCTTATCGTCGCAGCACAGTGGAGCAGGTACAGCACAGTAGGCCATAACACACTCACTGATGCTAATACTGCTACTCATCTCAGCAGGTTAAGACCTCTCTGCCAGATCGATAGCAGAACCTCTCTCTTTTTGTCCATTAAGTATAGAGTATGAGATGTGTCTCTGTCAGGGGAGGCTATGGAAGACAATGGATGTGTCTGGAAGCAGTGCTGATAGTTTGAGTGATTTTGGGACAGTCTGAGTAGAATGGATCCTTTGGGAGCTGTGGGTTAGGTACTGAGCACTACAGAAACACTTATTTTAACCCCTGACAATTTCCTTGTTTTTGTTTTTTTCTCACTTTCTCTCTCTTCCTACCTCTACTTCTCACTCTCTCAGGACAGTCGAAGCGTCTGCGACGGCCCTGCTCCAGCAGTGACGGTCTGTCTTTGGCTGCCTCCATGGACCCCCAGCACCTGCCCCAGCGCCCCCCGTCCCGCCTGCCTTCCAGCCGCTCCTATGACAGCCTGCTGCCTGAGGACCGCCGGCTCAGGGACGATGGAGACGATGAGGAGGATGAAGACGAGGAAGGCATCTACATGCTGCCTGACTTCTCCAACCAGGACCCGGCTGCTTCCTGGATGGCAGAGGACGTCATCGACTTCAGCCCCACCTTCCTGGAGGACGGGCCAATCGGCTTGGGCAGCTCAGTCACCGTGGGCGGCAGGGAGTCCCCGCCCACTGCCACGCCCCCTCCCTACCGCTGCCTCAGCCACCAAGGACACTCCCACTCCAGCAGCCAGCGCTCAATCACAGAGGACCCCGACTCGGTGCTCAACCAATCAGATGCGGCCGTCAGGAGGAGTCTGATCATAGCCGCCACAGCCCCGCCCCTTCAGGTGTTCTGTCAACACAGACCGGCCAATACCAGCCCATCTGCCGGCCAATTAGGGGAGGGCACCAACCTGAGTCCTTCCCACAGTCAAGGCCAGGGCCAGCCCATTACACCTGCGACCTCTGCCCCCGCTGCTCAGCCCCCGCCAGAGAGAAGATCTTTCACCCGGAAGATGGTGAACGCCTTCTCACAAAAAGCCCCAAAGTCCCCTCCACTGGACATCTCAGACCCTGTATCCATCAGCGTCCCAGCTAAGGTACTTCCTCCCTCTCTGTGTCACTGCTGTCCCTGTATTTATGTATCTCAGGAGTGGAGTTTACGTGCCTATATACTCTGTATGATAAACCTGTATGATAAATTTGCCTCACCAAACTTGACTTTCTCCCTCGTAGGTGTTGGACATGATTGGCGGGCGAGCTGGCGAATTACAGCCCGGCATCCCGAGCAGCGGCCCCTCCCAGTCGCAGCCTCCTCAGATGATCTCCATGCTGCTGAGGTCATGTGACTTCCAGCTGACGGAGAGCTGCCAGCAGGAGATCCGCAGCAAGCTGGGCCCCGAGGCCAAGATCAGAGGACAGGGTGAGTAGACAGGAATGGACTCGGCCAACAAGTTTGATTGATTGCTTGAATGTAGTAGTTAATTGATTTATAATCGTAATCAAAAAATGGTTTGTTTTCAATGATGATTTGAGGTTTTACTGCAGACCATAGTCATGTACAGTGAGGGAAAAAAGTATTTGATCCCCTGCTGATTTTGTACGTTTTCCCACTGACAAAGACATGATCAGTCTATAATTTTAATGGTAGGTTTATTTGAACAGTGAGAGACAGAATAACAACAACAAAATCCAGAAAAACGCATGTCAAAAATGTTATAAATTGATTTGCATTTTAATGAGGGAAATAAGTATTTGACCCCTCTGCAAAACATGACTTAGTACTTGGTGGCAAAACCCTTGTTGGCAATCACAGAGGTCAGACGTTTCTTGTACTTGGCCACCAGGTTTGCACACATCTCAGGAGGGATTTTGTTCCACTCCTTTTTGCAGATCTTCTCCAAGTCATTAAGGTTTCGAGGCTGACGTTTGGCAACTCGAACCTTCAGCTCCCTCCACAGATTTGCAATGGGATTAAGGTCTGGAGACTGGCTAGGCCACTCCAGGACCTTAATGTGCTTCTTCTTGAGCCAGTCCTTTGTTGCCTTGGCCGTGTGTTTTGGGTCATTGTCATGCTGGAATACCCATCCACAACCCATTTTCAATTCCCTGGCTGAGGGAAGGAGGTTCTCACCCAAGATTTGACGGTACATGGCCCCATCCATCGTCCCTTTGATGCGGTGAAGTTGTCCTGTCCCCTTAGCAGAAAAACACCCCCAAAGAATAATGTTTCCACCTCCATGTTTGATGGTGGTGTTCTTGGGGTCATAGGCAGCATTCCTCCTCCTCCAAACACGGCGAGTTGAGTTGATGCCAAAGAGCTCCATTTTGGTCTCATCTGACCACAACACTTTCACCCAGTTCTCCTCTGAATCATTCAGATGTTCATTGGCAAACTTCAGACGGGCATGTATATGTGCTTTCTTGAGCAGGGGGACCTTGCGGGCGCTGCAGGATTTCTGTCCTTCACGGCGTAGTGTGTTACCAATTGTTTTCTTGGTGACTATGGTCCCAGCTGCCTTGAGATAATTGACAAGATCCTCCCGTGTAGTTCTGGGCTGATTCCTCACCGTTCTCATGATCATTGCAACTCCACGAGGTAAGATCTTGCATGGAGCCCCAGGCCAAGGGAGATTGACAGTTCTTTTGTGTTTCTTCCATTTGCGAATAATCGCACCAACTGTTGTCACCTTCTCACCAAGCTGCTTGGCGATGGTCTTGTAGCCCATTCCAGCCTTGTGTAGGTCTACAATCTTGTCCCTGATATCCTTGGAGAGCTCTTTGGTCTTGGCCATGGTGGAGAGTTTGGAATCTGATTGATTGATTGCTTCTGTGGACAGGTGTCTTTTTATACAGGTAACAAACTGAGATTAGGAGCTCTCCCTTTAAGAGTGTGCTCCTAATCTCAGCTCGTTACCTGTATAAAAGACACCTGGGAGCCAGAAATCTTTCTGATTGAGAGGGGGTCAAATACTTATTTCCCTCATTAAAATGCTAATCAATTTATAACATTTATTACATGCGTTTTTCTGGATTTTTTTGTTGTTATTCTGTCTCTCACTGTTCAAATAAACCTACCATTAAAATTATAGACTGATCATTTCTTTGTCAGTGGGCAAGCGTACAAAATCAGCAGGGGATCAAATACTTTTTTCCCTCACTGTAATTGAACCCTTCTCTCCCATCTACAGGTATAACAGGACCCACCGGTGCCCCCCTGCTTTCCCAGCCTCCCCCTCCCCCTCCTAAAAACCCAGCGCGCCTCATGGCCCTGGCCCTGGCTGAGAGTGCCAACAAGGCCCTGAGACAGGGCGCCTCACCCCCCTACCGCCCCCCTCAGTCCCGGTCCCAGGACGCAGCCGACACCCGCTGCCAGAGGTCCCTGTCTGCCGACGCAGGAGAGCTGCTGTCCTCTGACCCCAATCAGCTCTACTCCACAGTGCGCCCCCTGTCTGTGTGGATGACCGAGGGAGAGGGAAACACGACAGAGACGGCAGCAGATACAGGACACAGCCAGGGAGAGAGGACTCCAGGACAGGTGTGTGTGTGGGGGAGCGTGTGTGGAAGTGTGCACATGTCTGTAAGTGACACTGTATGGGTGACTTTGTGTTGTGGTCAATTCTATATGTTGTTTTGACTGTCTGTTGTGCTAGAGATGTTTTAGTTTTGGGCTCCATATGAAGAACAACAACAGTGCTGTCAGGTCATTTTCAGCAGAGCCTTCATTTCCTAACCATAACAAGCAAGATGTTTACAGTTGCCTGGGCAAATTAGATTCCTTCCTTTTTTAACTGTCGTTTTTATGAGGAGACTATGACAAAGCCCATGTTCTATTGTCAGAGCTGGTTAATCATGCATAGACAACAGTACTGTAAAGTATATCTGGCCGCACGTAGCTACAGCATGCATGACTAACCAGTACTGTAACTTACTGTATGGCGGTAAAAGAAATGTCAAGTAATATATACAGTGAGGGAAAAAAGTATTTTATCCCCTGCTGATTTTGTACGTTTGCCCACTGACAAAAAAATGATCAGTCTATAATTTTTATGGTAGGTTGATTTGAACAGTGAGAGACAGAATAACTACAAAAAAAATCCAGAAAAACGCATGTCAAAAATGTTATAAATTGATTAGCATTTTAATGAGGGAAATAAGTATTTGACCCCCTCTCAATCAGAAAGATTTCTGGCTCCCAGGTGTCTTTTATACAGGTAACGAGCTGAGATTAGGAGCACACTCTTAAAGGGAGTGCTCCTAATCTCAGTTTGTTACCTGTATAAAAAACACCTGTCCACAGAAGCAATCAATCAATCAGATTCCAAACTCTCCACCATGGCCAAGACCAAAGAGCTCTCCAAGGATGTCAGGGACAAGATTGTAGACCTACACAAGGCTGAAATGGGCTACAAGACCATCGCCAAGCAGCTTGGTGAGAAGGTGACAACAGTTGGTGTGATTATTCGCAAATGGAAGAAACACAAAAGAACTGTCAATCTCCCTCGGCCTGGGGCTCCATGCAAGATCTCACCTCGTGGAGTTGCAATGATCATGAGAACGGTGAGGAATCAGCCCAGAACTACACTGGAGGATCTTGTCAATGATCTCAAGGCAGCTGGGACCATAGTCACCAAGAAAACAATTGGTAACACACTACGCCGTGAAGGACTGAAATCATGCAGCGCCCGCAAGGTCCCCCTGCTCAAGAAAGCACATATACAGGCCCGTCTGAAGTTGGCCAATGAACATCTGAATGATTCAGAGGAGAACTGGGTGAAAGTGTTGTGGTCAGATGAGACCAAAATGGAGCTCTTTGGCATCAACTCAACTCGCCGTGTTTGGAGGAGGAGGAATGCTGCCTATGACACCAAGAACACCATCCCCACCATCAAACATGGAGGTGGAAACATTATGCTTTGGGGGTGTTTTTCTGTTAAGGGGACAGGACAACTTCAATCCATTAAAGGGACGATGGACGGGGCCATGTACCGTCAAATCTTGGGTGAGATCCTCCTTCCCTCAGCCAGGGCATTGAAAATGGGTCATGGATGGGTATTCCAGCATGACAATGATCCAATACACACGGCCAAGGCAACAAAGGAGTGGCTCAAGAATAAGCACTTTGAGGTCCTGGAGTGGCCTAGTCAGTCTCCAGACCTTAATCCCATTGCAAATCTGTGGAGGGAGCTGAAGGTTCGAGTTGCCAAACGTCAGCCTCAAAACCTTAATGACTTGGAGAAGATCTGCAAAGAGAAGTGGGACAAAATCCCTCCTGAGATGTTTGCAAACCTGGTGGCCAACTACAAGAAACGTCTGACCTCTGTGATTGCCAACAAGGGTTTTGCCACCAAGTACTAAATCATGTTTTGCAGAGGGGTCAAATACTTATTTCCCTCATTAAAATGCAAATCAATTTATAAAAAATTTGACATGCGTTTTTCTGGATTTTTTTGTTGTTATTCTGTCTCTCACTGTTCAAATAAACCTACCATTAAAATTATAGACTGATCATTTATTTGTCAGTGGGCAAACGTACAAAATCAGCAGGGGTTCAAATACTTTTTTCCCTCACTGTGTATATATATATATATGTGTGTGTGTGTGTGTATATATGTATGTGTGTGTGTGTGTGTGTGTGTGTATATATATATATATATATATATATATATATATATATATATATATATATATATATATATATATATATATATATATATATATATATATATATATTTATTTATTTATTTATTTATTTATTTAGATTTTTTTATTGCAGGATACTCTGTCCTCTGAGACGTCTGACTCTGTGGCGTCCAACTCGGAGATGTCTGGTGGGAGCGCCTCTGGAGACGACCAGACCCCCAGCCCCATCTACAAGAACCAGAAGCAGTTTCCCCACACCCAGTCACCACCCACCAAACCAGGCCAGTCTGGGGAGAGACGCAGCCCCACTGAGTCCCAGTCTCAGAGGAAGCCCCCAGCCTACTCACGCCAGTTCTCCGCCCCTCACCTCCAACAGAAATCCATCTCAACCTCCACCCAATCCAAGCCGTCCTCGGCCCAACCCCAGCTCATGCACTCCAAGTCAGAGTCCCCTCTGGCTCAGGTCCGTGCCTTCCAGCCCACCCGCCCCAAAGTGCCCCCTAAGCCCCTGGATCTGGAGCGTCCCCAGAGAGCACCACTGGCCCATACTGAGATGCGTCGCTCCCTGGACTCAGGGCGCATCAGGCGGATCTTTGGTCAGCAGGGGAACCCTCCTCTGGCCAGAGCCTTCTCAGAGCGTCTGAGTGGAGCTCCAGACCACCTCGCCCGTTACCACGCAGTCAGGGCAGCCAGCCAACCATCCCCAGGTCAGCAGCCCCCACAGCAGGCCCAGATCCGGCCCGTGCCCATCTCCTCCACCTCAGAGGACCAGGGAAAGATGGAGAACTTTTACTACGAGATTGCCGGGCCTGAGAACCCACAGGGTCCCCCCAGCTACGCCCGCCACAGCTACCAGAACATGAGGCTGGACCTGGAGGGTAACTTCCGCCCGGCCCCCCACCCAGAGGCCAACCAAAGGCCCATCTCCCGGGGGCATCACCAACACCAACCCCAGCCTCTCCACCACAACCGGGGTGGGCCCAGAGGGGAGAGGGGGCCCCAGCTCTGGTCCAAAGAGGCCACGCGGGCTTGGGCAGCCGCCCACTCCCAGTCCCACTCATTCTCCCACGGCCACTCCCACTCTCACCACCACTCCCAGGACGGCTCCCATCACCCCTCTCACCACCACCCCCGGCCCCAGCGCCAGACCACCTCCTCAGTCCGGCTGGCCCGTAGTGAGATGCACCCCCTCCCCTCCTCCTCCATGGTTCCCCTGGCGCTCCACCAGCACCAACGCAGCCTCCACCGCTCCAACAGGTCAGCCTCCACAGACCTCACCGTCTCCCAGCTACACCCCTATTTTGAAAATGGGAAGGTGTGCTATCGTAAGCCAGAGGAGGCTCCTCTGAGTCTGAGCCAGCCTTCTCAGGGCAAGTCTATCCAGGGCCAGCCATCCCAGCCCTCCCCTCCCCAGGCCCACAGACCGACCTCCAAGGACCAGTCTGAGCCCATCTACGTCAACTTCCCTTTCCCCAGCCCCTCTACTGGGGCCAAAAACACGAAGAGCTGGACAACCACTGACCTGGATGGAGACTCTCCGCAGGGGTCTGAACCTCTTGCCACGCAAACCGACCCCCCTCCCCCAGTGGACCAGAGACAGTCCTCCCCCCGCCTGGCCCCTGACCAGGGAGGCTCCACCAGCGTCAGCCTCACCCCCTCCACTCCAGACAGCCCAGCTGCCCACAACGACTCGGCAGCAACAACCCCAGGGAGCATCCAGGAGAGCGACTTCCTCCCAGCGTCCACAGCGTCTACATCTACATTGACAGGGGTCCACTACCACAGCCACTCAGACCCCCAGAGCTCCAGCTGCAGTACAGAGCCTATCCAGGGCCTGTCGGGGAAGGAGATCGCCTCCCTGCTGATAGAGAAGCTGGCTGAGGAGGAGAGGGCTGAGGGTCCCTCCACAGTCACCTCTTCCTCTGACTCCACCAGCTCCTCCCCTGCCATGGAGCACCCTCCCAACCCCTACCCCAGCCAGCAGCACAACCAGCCCCCGCCTGCCTACAATGTCTACACCCCGGGCCCCTCACGGAGCAGGGCTCCTCAGAGCGCCGGGGCAGGGGGCTTCCAACGCCAAGACCTGCTCCGGAGGTCCTCGTCCGGGGGCCAGTACAGGCAGGCCTTTGACGTCATGCCTTCAGGCGATCAGGTGCTCAAATACTACCGGACCCAAGACTTTACCCCTGGGCCCCAGGGAGAGCACCAGAGCTCTGCCGCTAACCCCTACCCACCTCGGCAGCACTACCAGGTGCCCCCCTACCCCATCCAGAGCCCCCAGGATCCCCACCCCTCCGGCTACCCCTGCCAGCCCCTCTCGGACCCCTCCACCTCGCCGTCTGCGGCCTTCTCCAACCTGACGCTGGGAGCCCCCAGGCCCTACCCCGGCCAGCCAGGAGGCCTCCAGTACAGCCAGTACCCATTTCAGCCTGGCCCGATGCTGGGCCAATACCCTAACCCTCCCCCCCGCCGAGATGTGGTCCACGAGCCGGTGCTGCGGCCGCAGGGCCTAAGGAACCAGAGAGGGCTGGCACGGCAGGGCAGCTTACCTGGACCATCACCCAACTGGACCATCCATACTGAGGGTCAGACACGCAGCTACTGCTGAGGAGGAGCACAAAGTAGACGTATTTTACGTACTGTACCCTATCAGACTGACTGTGTGAAAGAGCTAGGAAGAGACCAGTGTAAAAGTCACATGGTCCACAGAGAAAGGGAACAGGACGATAGAAAGCCTTCCTGGAGACGTGAGACAACAGGTCATGTTTAGAAATGGGACCAAGGGCAAAGTCATTCTGGGATAGCTAGACATACAGTCCAGTTTCCTGTTTGAACATTCCCTGGGCCTATCACCATTTCACATGACCACTTCACATGATGGAACAATGATGGAAGGCGAAGAAGAGATCAGAGGTGAACCGAAAAGTGGCTTAGATTTGAAAACATTCCAGAGCAGACTGTTGTTGTGAGTGTTGAGAAAAAAAGGCGAATAGCTGCCAGGGTCTTTTCTGGATCAAAATGGGGCTTAGGTGGTGGGTGTGGCCAATGGTGCAATGGCCGAGCGAAAATTTTAGAGCCCCTTCTGTTGGCCGCAGTGACAAAATGTAGCGTTTTTATCTGCAATTCTACAAATTTTGCCCTTGCTTATGCTATCTGAGTGTCTCAAACATTATAACAAAGTCAATGGGGGTCCCATGCCATGACAAAAACTCCTGAATGCATCATTTTTTGAATTTTAGATTCTCCCTGACTGTCTAGCTTTTATTTTGGTGATTGTTAGTTCTCTAAGATGATCTTATTAAAAAAATATATAGGTCCATTATCTTTTCGACATACTTTATATCTGTTTTTAGTCATTTAAGTTTACACTGAAAACTTTTTCCATCCCGAAAATTATTTACTATAAAATAATTATTATATAAAAATAAAATATATATCATAATATATAGTCTTTTTTTTTTTCTTTTTTTTTCACATAAACTGCCCGGAAAAGCACTTAGGCAGACCGCCCAATACTTTTTTATGCAGAAAAACCCTGGCTGCTGTACTTTTTTAAGTGAGTATTAGGTATTCTGCACAGTGGCTGTGTTGTTAGACTGGCTGTGGGTTAGGTTTGATTGGGTTTGCCTTTGTTTCTTACAAGGTTGTAGTACTGAGAGAGGACTACACAGGGAAATAACCTCAGTCTTTCTCCTTTTTTAAAAGAAGAACCTCAAAAGCTGCTGATTTGGTTTAGTGGATTTCAGAAGCTTGATTTTACATGTTGTATTTATTTTGTTTTTAGTTTCGAGGAATGCATGTAATATAGATAATTTGTGTGAAATAATAAGTCTGTCGTTCCACCAATTCGGTGCCTTTTGAGATGTGTAACTTGGTGATTTATTGTTTGTTGATTTCACCTACTTTAGACATTCTGTCATAAAGAGCACATGTTCAACTTAATAAAAAAACACGTTTTCCCATCTCAAGAGGTTAAATAAGAAAATGTTACATTTATATTTTAGTCATTTAGCAGACGCTCTTATCCAGAGCGACTTACAGTTAGTGAGTGCATACATTTTCAAAATGACTATAGTAAGTGCCAAATAAAGTAACAGGTTTGACTGTAACAGGGTTAATAATTTAATCTTAAATAAACCATAAATCCCCTTGTGGCAGGGGAAATGTAAGCTTGGTGTGTGCAACAGGGAGGGGCAATTGAATGCATGCTTCACAAAATAATACAATTGTTATAAAATGTCTAGCCTGGGTATCTATGGTTAACAGGGTTGATGTGTTCTGCTCAGCCAATCAGTTTTCCACCACAAAACACAAGATTTTCTTTCTAAAAGAACCAGCTCACCTGCTCTTACTCTGTTATTTTGATGTTCAATGTTTTTTATTATTTAAAAAGGAATAGTTTCACCATATTAAAACGAGTTCAGTTTAAATAACAGGGTTGACCTTAAAATTAGGGACAGGTTTATTTTTTTCCTTAAAATGAATGACTAATCACATTAAATGAATAATAATCTTCAGAAATGATAAACAAAATAACCAGGGCTTTACAATGATGGTGAAAACTTGGAGACATTTTGGAAGTCACAGAAGGTGCACAGAGGGACATATCAAAATGCAGAATTTTGGAACTTTAGCAAGTCTTTATTCATATAAAATATATATATATATATTGAATTCTCCATGTGGTCTATGTGAAAGGGCACTTCATTGAATATAACGCTTTTAAAATGCAGTATTTGTGCACAATTTTGTACTTAAAATATCAAAGGGACGCAAAAGGCACTTATTTCGTGGAACGACCCAAGTATAATTTGATTTGTTTAAATTGTTATCCCTGGACAGAATGTGAGTGTGTGTGAATGCATGTCTAAATGTGTCCATGTAACCAATGACGAGTGTCTCTCATGGTGAGCTAAAAAGCACATAATTCAGCAAATGAAAAACTGAAACAAAACATTGCCTTCTGTTTTAGGGAAACTGTTTTTACCAACAGTACTTTTGTCGTTTTAGGATTAGTGGTATAACACTAGTTTGTGCTGTCATTCTGAATGCTGGATGTGTGTGTCTATCTCTCTGTCTGACTGCAGAAAGTTTGGACTGTGTGTCTTATCTAATGTACTTATTCTTGAAGGATGTTTTTGTACATGTTAAAAAGTCTAACAGATGCTTTTATCCAAAGCAATGTAATGTGCTGATAATACAATACCACTCACACTGGTCCTCAGTTGTTTTTCTATATCCATGTTGGTTGAATACAATGTCCTTACCTCCATTTTGGGAGTTGTACTCACTGCCTGCCCCTATGCAACATATCCCTGACACATACAACACATTACTAAAGGTGTGATGTGATGACTCAGTGGAGGCAGAAACCACATACTATATGTGTTAATATCATTCTATCATTCCATTTACAAACCACCATGTCTTAATTCATGTCTCCCCCATTCTTGCGTTGGGACTGCAATACTGGTATTGGACAGCAGGGGGAGACACCTCATCTTGGTAGATCATTAACTGTGCTGTAATGGTTTTTGCACAGACCTTTCCACTATATTGAACTGTGTGCGTGCGCGCACATGTATATGTGTATATCACTTAACTTACTGTCGCTATTGTGTCGGCTACAAAACTGTTTCAATCCTTTCCCAGTCGTTACTGTCTCACTAATGTCTTTGTGGATACTTTTCCATCACAGATAATGTCCCAGTGTAGTTGGTATTGTAGGAGAGCTAAACAAAGGACAAGGTTGTATTAGGCTAGTTTAGCTTAGCAGTGCTGTCCATTGAACATTGGGAACTAGACATCTTTTCAGGGGTGTTTCCTCAACTGTGTTGTAATGCTGTGATGCCACTGTAGTGAAGTGCAAGGGAAGGGAGAGTGGTTTTGTAACGGGGGTGAGAATGTGAAATATAGTGCCAGTATTCCTCACGTGGCACTTCTGAGATGTACTTTGGTTATTGTTCAACGTGCCTTTTTGATGAACAATCGTTTGGTTCCGTAAAGCATGTTAAGGCGTCCGGGTTGGTAACATTGTGAATGGTATCTTGCCAGGTGCGCTATAGCTCTTTTACTATGACGGTACAAGGCAGCATACAGGACCTATAGGTATGGTACTCTTGGTGTCCCTAAACTCCTTAGATTAGATTAAAGACAATTGCACATTTTCATTGAACTCCCTAATGACTCTGGCTTTTTGAAGGATCATTATTTGTGTGAACGCATGTGTGTTCTCTGTTACTGTATGTGTGTGGGCGTGTGCGAGTATGGTCCTGTTGTGTGAGCAAGCATGCATCCCTCCCGCTTCTCTTTATATCTATGCAGTGACCAAGTACATTGAAGTCCATAAAAGTTGGAAAGACTTAAAATGGCTATACTACCTATGTGTGTATTGTATTACAGGTGTGTGTGTGTGGATGTAACCTGAATTTTCAGTCCAATACTATCCCTTTCAGCCTTATAGCACTTGGCAAAAGGCAGTTAATCTTATTTTGTAATATTTTCCAAGGTGTGAATTAAAAACCTGATGGTTGCATCAAAGATTAAACAAATTGTCCTTGTTTTTTCCTGAACTGCAGATTTTGTCATTGAATAGAATACAAAAATAAATAAGAATTAAATGTATAAACATACAATGGACATTTGAAGATTAAGACATTTTAAAGTTGCCGTTTCATCAGTGATTTTAAATGAATATATTCTTCACCATTATGCAGCCTGAAGCTAAACTAGTTCTGCATTCTGGCTGTAACCCACAGAGTAGAACAGCAGAAAACAAAGGTAACATTATCCTTCAGCTGCATAGATGGCCTTCAAACTGTTATTCTTTATGCCAGGAGACACATTTTGTTGTCTTTGGTCCCATGTCCTGATATTTCGTCAAATGAATTGTGAACAATGGGGCGATCTTCAATGTACAGGGTGTGATTTTGTAGTTTGTCTCTTGCTTATACCCGTAACTTCACCCTGTGCTGTGGCGTCACCTGAAGTTGGTTGTACATCCTGACAAACCTGACCAAAAGGCACTCCTACTTTATCAAATTAGACCAAGACTAAAATATTTGGGTGTGACGTTTTCCATAGGTGTGCAGGTAAAGCCATGTCCATACACGAAACACAGCGCAGTGAGTTCTCCATGTTTTTGCTTTTGGCACACCCAGACAGCAAATACTGGTAAAGCAGAAAATAATACCTGATATTGCGCAATTGTCATATACTGTAAAAAAAAAAAAATTATACATAAAATCAATTTCCAAAGGAAGGGTTGGACCATTTAGGATCGTTTGAGTACAACAGTTGTTATACAGTGCCTAGCAAAACTATTCAGACCCCTTGGATTTCTATTGTGTTACAAAGTGTGATTAAAATTGATTTAATTGTCGGTTTTTGTCAATCTACACAAAATACTCTGTTAAAGTGGAAGAAAAATTATATATATTTGTTAAGATCGATACAAAATGTATAACTAAAATATAGTCGTTGCATAAGTATTCTGAATTTTTGTTTAGGCAATCCTAAATGAGTTCAGGAGTAAAATTTGGCTTAACAAATCACATAAATTAAATGGACTCACTCTGTGTGAAATAATAGGGCTTGACATTATTTTTGAATGAATAACCCTTCCTCTGTCCCCCATACATAGTGACTTCAGAAAGTATTCACACCCCTTGACTTTTTCCACATTCTGTTGTGAATTTAAAATGGATTAAATTGAGATTTTGTGTCACTGGCCTAGACACAATACCCCATAATGTCAATGTTGAATGATGTTTTTTGAAATGTTTACGAATTAATAAATGAAAAGCTGAAATGTCTTGAGTCAATAAGTATTCAACCCCTTTGTTATGGCAAGCTTAAATAAGTTCAGGAGTAAAAATGTGCTAAACAACTCTCATAAGTTGCATGGACTCACTCTGTGTGCAATAATAGTGTTTAACATGATTTTCGAATGACTACCTCATCTCTGTACCCCACACATACAATTATCTGTAAGGTCCCTCAATCGAGCAGTGAATTTCAAACACAGATTCAATCACACATACCAGGGAGGTTTTCCAATGCCTCGCAAAGTAGGGCACCAATTGGTAGATGGGTAAAAAAAAAAGCAGACATTGAATATCCTTTTGAGCCTGGTGAAGTTTTTAATGACGCTGGATGGTGTATCAATACACTGTCACTACAAAGATCGAGGTGTCTTTCCTAACTCAGTGGCAGGAGAGGAAGGAAACTGCTCAGGGATTTCACGATGAGGCCAATGGTGACTTTAAAACAGTTAGAGGTTAATGGCTGTGATAGGAGAAAACTGAGGATGGATCAACAACATTATAGTTACTCCACAATACTAACCTAAATGAAAGAGTGAAGAGAAGGGAGCCTATACATGCATCATGTTTGCAATAAGGCACTAAAGTAAAACTGTAAAAAACAAAAATGGCAAAGAAATGAACTTTATGTCCTCAATACAATGTTATGTTTTGGGCAAATCCAACACAACACATCACTGAGTACCACTCTTCATATTTTCAAGTATGGTGGTGGCGTCATCATGTTATGGGTATGCTTGTCATTGGCAAGGGAGTTTTCTTTGGGTTTTATTTTAAACAGAATATAGCTAAGCACAGGCAAAATCATAGAGGAAAACCTGGTTCAGTCTGCTTTCCAACAGACACTGGGAGACATGCACCTTTCAGCAGGACATTAACCTAAAACACAAGGTCATATATACACTGGAGTTGCTTACCAAGACGACATTGAATGTTCCTGAGTGGCCAAGTGACAGTTTTGACTTAAATCTGCTTGAAAGTCTAGGACAAGACATGAAAATGGCTGTCTAGCAATGATAAACAACCAACTTGACAGAGCTTGAAGAATTTTTAAAAGAATGTTCAATCCAGGTGTGCAAAGCTCATAGAGACATACCCATGAAGACTTACAGCTGTAATTGATGCCAAACATGTATTGACTCAGGGAGCTGAATACTTACGCAATTACTATATTTTAGTTATTTAATTTTTATTAATCTTAAATATATATACTTTTTCTTTCACTTTGACATTACATATTATTTTGCTTAGGTTGTTGACAAAAAATGACAAATACATTTTAATCCCATTTTGTAGCACAATAAAAAGTGAAGAAATCCAAGGGGTCTGAATACTTTTGCAAGGCGCTGTAGATCAGAGATTCTTGAAATCTGAACTTCTTTTTCACAAATAATATATATTTTTAAATACTGTATAAACAAAATGTTAAATCTATATTTTGATGGACCAAGGATCAGCTATCACACAATGTAAAGGAACCTTTTTATTTTATATTTATTTTTAAATGCAATAAACTGGATTCATGTCAACTCAGTCAGACAGTGTTTAAAGGCCTTGCTTGTTTCTAACATCAGATTATTCAAATATGTAATACAAATCTCCAAACTTTTTAAATTTGTATTGCCCTATATAATGCTTCTGGGCAAATTTCATTAGCATTTGGACATGTTTTTCTAGATTCAGAACATAAAACAACATTTATTAAAAGTATCACTTAGGTCTAGCACAGCAAATACTTCCACAGTTTAAGCATATGTTGCAGAAGAGTGATTTAAAATATTTATTCAGAATATTGACAAAAACATAGATCTTAAGGGGGTTACCCATCAGTGACAGAGTTGAAACGCCTCTGATGGAGTACAGATACTTAAAACAGAGTTTATGTTTTACGGAGTTGACATTTTGAATATTTTTCTTCAACCTTCAAGTGGTATAATTGGCAGCAATTGAGTTATTCCTCAGTTGCTTTATGACTCTAAAACCTAATTTAAAATTAACATATTTGAACCATAACTCATATTCTATCTTATTCTATAAGTAGGGTGACCACATGTCCCGGATTGTGCGGGACAGTCCCGCATTTTGGGCCTCTGTACCGCATCCCTCAACCAAACAATCATGTCCCACATTTTATCAAATTTAAACACCACAATAAAATTGAAAGGTTGATTTGTCCCGTATTTCAATCAGACATTCCAACCTGTCTCTTGCACTCTCGTTGCCCTTATGAAAATATATATATATCATAAGGATGTGGTACTGGTGATGGTAAACACTTCTCCAATCATTGTTGGTCATAGGCCTATCGTCAACCAATCACATTTCTCAAATCCTTTCAGGCTAAATTCCAGCTAAACTTGGAGAGGACAGTTAGGCCTCACTACTTCCAAAAAGGGTGCTTCTGATGAAGAGCTACAAAACTAAGGAAATAGCCGTATTAGACTGAAAGATTTGTGTGGCTCTCCAGTCTCTATGCTCATTAGTTGCTCATTCAACATATTTGATGCTACTTCACTCAATCCCCTTTTTAGAAGTCTCCCTATTGTTTTACATTCCCTGAGACCAACCAGAAATGTTGAATTGTTTCTGCATCACCACATCTTGCACTGAGGAAAAATAATAGGCTAGGTGCCCTTAAATTCAGCCTGGTCTCAGTGGTGTGTAATCATGGATGCCAAGAGAAGCCAGGCTTCCCAAACAAATTGACCAAGAAAGAAACATTATTTTATATATCTTTACTCTCTCTCTGTGAGTCATCATTTTCCTTCAATTCGCAAGAGGCTGAATGTATTTCACCGGAGAAAGCATCCAAGCGAGTGAAACAGAGCCCCTCTCTCTGTATTTGAACCCATTTATTTGATGATGTCTGGTCAAAAATAATATATTGTTGCTGCCCCTAGCATTGAATACAAGGAAAGCCAGGGAGCATTTGACCTCCCTTGATATATATATATATATATGTATATATATATATATATATATTTTTTTTTTATAATTGCCAATCAGCATTGAGCTAAACTGAGCAAGCTCAACTGTGAATGGTCCTGGCGCACCAAAGAAAAGTGTCAAGGGAAGCCAGTTTGGATTTGGCTTCACACCAATCACATCACCCCAAAAGCCAAATGTAATTTACAAAAAAAAACTTGAATTGTTGCATCTCCTTGTGTTGTTGTCTTCTGGTGGCTAGCTAGTTAGCTAAAATTGTCCCTTTCCTAAATTAGCCATGGATGGAGATAGGGATTTGGACTTCATTCTCCGTACTGGCCAATGATTATAATGGCGATTCTGATCCAACCATAAATGCATACATTGTGCCCCTGGCCTGAAAGGATGGAAGTTCAACATGTAGCTAGATATAGTAGGCTAACGTTAACTAGCTGGCCTGGCATTTTAGCCAGGTAGCCTAGAACAACAAAAACTAAAAGTGTGTACTGTATCATGACAGAGTCATAGACCGTTTAGGCATCATGAATGAGGAGGATGGCATTGGCTTTCTTTACAAGTAGGTTGAATCAACATGTTTTTTCTACTTGCATTTCTACACACACACGGAAATCAGTACCATGGACAGCCACATCATATTTAGCTTACGCTTGATTGGACTAAATCGTTTTTGGTATCTTTTAGTTGCCACTGTATTAGACTAAGCATAGGTGATTAGATGATGTTGAAGTTGAAATGGTGCTGGAATAGTGGAGGCAGCTCCTGTTTTCTTTGGGACTTGTGGTAACTCCCCGTGGTTGTAAATCAATAGCTGTTTAGTAGTCCTAAAATGTCGGAAACGTTAACTTGCTTGACCATGCTGTAGGTCATGTAACCGTTTGTTACATGCAATATGGTTTTGGGACTTCACCAGAGAGATGCTGCTCTCCGGTTTTGTGATGAAACAAAGGTGTGGTTGAATTTATTCTGCTACTGTGTCTTCTTATTGTCTAGACGTTAGGCCTATATATCACAATGTCAAGGCATATGAACTAACAGGTTATAGGGCAAAGAACACAATTATGAGAACACATAGGTTGTAATATTACTTCCCTGGTGATTTTACACACACATAGCTACTGGGTCTCATAGACTACACCAATAATACCACCTAATTGCTTATGAGATTTTAGGATGGTTAGCTGAATATTCCAACAACAAAAAATCTAATGCAACCAAAACTCAACAGCACATGGATGTAGGCTACTAGGCAGAATGTACTTTGAAAGAAACAAAATACAGGAAAGATATATAGTTTGCTAACACCGTCTGCTCTAAATTGCTCATGAAACGGTAATTCAATTGCAAGCAGATCTAAGTGCTGCAACAAAATTAAGTCCCGCAAAATCATCCTGTTGTCCCGCATTTGGGTATTTTAAATGTGGTCACCCAACCATGGTGATTTCAATATTGTTTGTTTAAATCTATCAAAAGTAGAGGACTTTCAGGACCATGCGTTGTCTTGTTGCCCTACATGCAATCAGGAGATGAAGAAGGGGTTGTCATGGTATAGCTGACAGTGTTAATTCGTTTCAGATTCATTTAAGATAGACACATCTGATGGAGTTGACCGAAACTCTGGACAATTTTTTTTTTGGAATCACAGTTGAGATACTGTATTATATAATGTAAATCAAAGAGGGCTATTGCAAGAAACTACATGAGATCCTTTCTAAGTTATTTAATTTTTGGCCAACTTTTTTTTTTGACACTTTTTGGGGGAGTTTGCTCTGGACAAGGGCATTTCCTGGCACAGAGTCAACATGGAAATGAATAATATAGAAAATATTTTGAAAATTACAACAAACAAATAATCCCTTATAAAATTCACTTATATTAAAATTTTAAACTCAAATAATGAAAAAATAAAAACAATAAAAATTAAGTTTCCCTTCCCAGACAAGGATTGTCCTGACTTTCAAGAATCCCTGAGCTTTGATCTCTGTTAATAATATAACACAATTCAACAAGAAATGGAACGGGATATACAAATCTGAAATGTACAACAGTCATGTGAATCATGTTCTTGAAAGTTTTAAATATATTTTCTCTTACATTCTATGATAACTATATATCTATCCCATTACCAAAGCAGTAAGACATTGAAGTTCTGTTTATTGCATAACAATCCGGGACATGTGGTCACCCTACTTATAGAATAAGATAGAATATGAGTTATGCAATTTACAGTGCAATAAACCATTAACAAAATGAACATAAATAAAATCTACAAATTTGAGACCATTTACCTAAAAAGATGGAAAGTGTTCATTCTCTATATATCAGAAATACTTTTCTGTCATCATTACCACAATCATTTGTTATTTAAGAAAGGAGGTAATTGCTTAATTGAGGGTTGGTGTGGCTTCAGCAGAAAGTCAAAAACATGTGTTAGAGATGTCCCCTCCAGACTTGTCATAGCTTCAGGTAGTACACCATGGCCAGGATCAACAGCCAGAACTGAATCAAATAAAGACAAGGGAACGTTAGACTTACAGCAAGAAAGTGCATGTGTTGTTAGACTTTGTTATGATAATGTCTCTACTGTATGTTGTGTAGTATCCAAAAGTGTCAGATAAACCGTTTTCGAGTAATGACACTGTTGCAATTGAATACTTAACTATTTACCAACCTAAGTAGACCAACTGAAAACTCACCACAAACATTAGCACAGCGAAACCATACCAGCTGATAGCCCATGTATATCGACTGAACACAGACTCAATGTGGTTGAAGCAGCCCTGGGTAGAAAGATAGAGGGTGTAAACAGGATAGCCTGTGCCAAGTTGATTCAAGGACATGCAACAATGTGCTTACTTAAAGTGGGAGGTGAAATTACCCCTAACCACTGATACTGTACAGGGTCAGATATTTTTCATACTGTTATTAGTTACAGTACAGTTATAATTAATGGCAGGTACTGTATAACCAGATCCTAGATCTGTGGTTATGAGCTACTAAAATACTGAGCCTTCAAGTGAGAATCAGAGAACCAGAGAATCTCTTATGGGTTAGGGAATGGGAATGGGGTTTTCTCACCTGAGTGAACATGGTGGTGTTCTGGCCGATCTTGCAAGCCTCCACATTCACCACCTCGTAGTTGTTCTTCCTCTTGCAGCAGTGGATGGGCCAGGGATATTCTGTACCAAACTTCCCCCTGAAGGTGGAGTTGTACTCTATCCAGTCCACTGGGCTGTCTGTTCCACAACACCCCACCTGAAATAGGGGAAGGGAGGATTCTTCAATCAAACAGGACTAGTTTAATTAGTCAGTGGTCAAACTGATATTGTGACAGACTAAACTCACTTCACTCAAACTGAGTGAGCTACTTTATAAGTAATTGTAGAACTGATACATATGTTTACTGTGACAATTGTCCACTGTGGCCCTCTGATCTGCATTCTTTATCCTAGCTACATCAACACAGTGGTTGTTTCTGTCCCTGTGCAGCAAACTGATCCCATCCCTTGTCTTTCCCACACTATGGGGCTGTCCAAACCAGTTCACCCAGCAGAGACGTAGTGGGACTCTGGCATTGATGACGGAGAGAGAGGGGCATGCTGTGTCATGTCAGAGCTGACAATTCATCTGCTACTGCCAAGGGTGTGTGCATGTATGTGTATGACTGTGCATGTGTGTGTTAGTGGAAGGTGATACCTTTTCCTAACATATACTCCACACAACAACCTAGGTTTAGTTGTCTTTGGGCTAGTCGTCTGTTTGGAATGTGTGTTGTGGCTCTGATTGGTCAGATTATCCTATGACAGATTCCTTTGATTTGGTGACCAGTCACCTCTCTCATCACTTTGTTCCATGTCAGTGTGATCCGACTGCCAGAGTCACCGTCGGCTGTATAGTACTTCAGCATCTGCTTCTTCACCAGATTACTGTTTCCAACCAGCTACAAACAGCACATAGGAGAGGATGAGACAAAACAGGAGAATACATTTCAAATGTGTGTTTCTAGCATTGTGCTTGTCAAACAATGTGAAGGTACCCCAAGCTGTCCAGTTCCCATGTACTCACATAGTCTCTGTGGGTGACTGCAGTGATACATGAGGCACACTCAAATATGTAGATGATCAACATCAGGATCAGATACTGTAAAAATCACAAAATAAATAGTTTCCTTTAATTGAAAAGAACAACAGGGAAAGAAATATAGGCATACAGTATATTACACTTGAATTATATATTTTGAAGCAGTGTTCAGATGAACAAATGAAGAACTTCTGTGACCAAATAAATTGTGATGAATTTAGTATCAAAGTCTTACTGTGAGCATTAAGGCACGGCTCTTCTTCGCAGCAGCCAAGATACCAAAAACACACATGCAGAAGAAGGCAAAGCCTGTGAAAATGGCAATCCAGGCCCCAGCAAAGATGTCATCTTTCCCCGACACATCAGATATAGGGTAGAGATTGTATCCATCTACTGCAACCCAGATGGCCAGAGCACAAAGGGCAAGACCTGCTGCCTATTATAAGAGGTAATAACATGTATATTAAGAGTTGTTATAACAAATTGTAAACCGTTATTATACCAGGATCCTACATTACAATTGAAAGTAGCAATAACCGGGACAGTATAGTATAAAAGGAACAGAAAGCAATGCTAATGTACTGCAGTAAACTTCTGCACACCATTTGTCTACCATCTGTTCCATATGATTAAACAAGACTTTAAAAATACAGCTACTATAGGAATAAAATCAAGTGCAAATCTTACAGCTCCAAATATATTCCCCAGGATGAGAATGACCATAAGACAGGTGGATCCCTCTCCATCAGCCATGGTAGCAGTCCTTCTGTCAGCTCCTTCTAAACCCACTGCTTCTGAGCAGAGAAGAAGAAGACAGTGAAGAAATAACAGACCCAAGTACAAGTGTTTCTAACAGATCCAAGAGAATGTAGGGTCTGGCTGGATGTGATGTATTGTTGACATGGGAATGTGTCCAGGGAGTGGTTGGATCTCATTCACACTGGCAGCAACAGAAGTGGGCCAACCAGTTTGGCTCAGCAAGAGATTGCATTGTGGTCCTTTTGAATGGAAACACTGAGATATTGACTACAAAATATGACAAAATAAATGTATTCATGATAAAAGTAGACTACATCTGGCCCAGACAGAAAGTGAGCAGTTCTGCATAAAGCCATCAATTCTCAGTCTACCCCTAAACTATATCATGTTACACCTATTGCAACCGGTATTTCACCATTCTTGACCTTTTTAGGTTACAGCAGTCTGTTAAATTAGCGGGTTTAAAGACCATTAGAGTTAGAGCAATCATCACATCATCTATTTTTACACACAGCAAACATTACCTCCCCTGCAGTGATGTCAGGCCCTGAGCATCTTCTTCTGTTGACAAAACACCTGTTGTTCTGTTGCACCTGCTGTGCTCAGCACCTGTCTCAGCTTGCTGCTGCTGGTCCAGGTCAAGTTAAAGGTAGTGTACTTAAAAAATGTATGCACGCATGACTGTAAGTCCCTTTGGATAAAAGCGTCTGCTAAATGGCATATTATTATTATTGTTATTACTTCCATGATGTCATGGGGCATGTCTACACATGTCTTTGATCCCAAGTTCAAATCTTTATACAGTATGTTTACATGCATCTTCATTGTTTTGTATGTGTGTACTGTATATTGACTAATTGGGGTGTTTTCTACATTGAATTGATTGTCAACAGGCCTATTTGACATAGCTCGATAATACACTATTCCAGTGGACTGAATGGCAATACTATTAGTAGGTTGAGATGAAAAGCAATGATGACATCTGCTGGGGAGAAGTGCCATTGCTCTTCTTAACTGTTCACACTGAAACAGGACACAGCACAATTTAATTAGGTAGTAGGCTACATTGTTGAGAGTGGGGTTTCTCATGTATGGATGTTTAAAAACCTCTACAAAGTCATTTCATTGCACACATGCCATAATAATGCTTTTGTTTGGCCCTAAATTACATTTAGTCTATGAAGAAACTTGTAGGTTATAGTCTCAAACGTACAGTAAAATAAGTGGCATTTGTAATTGTATGGTAATAATTATGATCTGAATATCAAACAACAAATGTAATCTTGTTTCATACTAAGCAATATTCTTTTCATATATTTTTTTCATCTTGTTTCATATCAAGCAATATTCTTCTCATAAAAGCAGCCAGTTCTTGTGTTTTCCAATAACAGTCACCAGTTTGTCTCTCTGTATTCACACACCGTAGTCTTGTTAACACCAGCCTCTCTAGCTCGCTGTGTTGTCACGTGGGTCGCGGTCAACCAGGCTACACACACCTTGTTCCACCTGAAAAAAAATCGATATCCTGGAAGGAGGTTCTGTGGTTTATTTAGATGCAGCATGTGACTGACTTGGTCAACAGTGAAGTGAATGGGGTTCAGATGTTATTCCTAAATAACTTACTAACTTGGCAAACCTCTCCAGAAGTGAAGGATTACTCTAGTGATATCAGCCTTAAGATCAAGTCTGCATATCATTTAAATTTTATCTCTGAAAGGTAAGTAGTCTGTCATTAGTTATGCTTAAGTATTCTCCATCTCCATCCAACTAAATCAGTATCACTTTACATTACAACAGACGGGATAAAGTGTTGTAATGTAAAGTGCTACCCTCAAATCTGATTGTTTCTTACTTCATAGTGTTATGTAGTAGGTAGTGTAGTGTTAGCACACAGTTAGGCAACACATTGACAGGATACACTTCCACACTCCATTCCCCCAGGAGGCAGCAGGTGCTGAGCCTGGTTGATAAGCAGGTGCTGTCAATGAAGGTGATCGTCAGTTCAGTAGGCGGGAATGGAACATAAAGTTGGATGCCAACTGCCAAAAAAGTATAGTTGGTGGTGGTAATGCAACATATAATGGATGCAAACCGCCGTTAAACCTAATCGAAGAAGAGGAAGAAGAAGAATAAGAAGAAGATCGTCAGTCAGTATCCCAGCTTGCAAGCAGTAAAGGCTGCAGGTTTTGTTTGGTGGCCTTTAATTTTTTATCCTTTAGTTTGGGCATGCCTTTAGTATTTTTATGTTTAGTCACCTTCTGAAAATAATTATAGTACGCTTGGACTGGCCAACCAAGAGGTCAAGAAAGACAGTGCTGGCCGTGGACCAAGGTAAGGTTTCTGTCTCCCTGGGCACATGGACATTCAAAACCTAGGCGCATACGCTGATTTCTCACATAGATGTACATTCATTCAGGTTACAGACCATGTAATTAGGTCTAGGACCCCTAGACAAAGAGAGTGCGACAATATTTGTAGGCTAGTTATTGGTTTCGTAACAAGAGCTACTTGTACAATATCAAGTATTAGGAGCACATCATTGTGACAAATACCTTTTTACTCATTTGTTTTTTCTCAGGGAGATAAACTGAGCTCATGATGACTGGGAAACTGAGTAAAGAAATGGTGGAGCTGCTGCTGGCACCATGGCGATCGTCTCCAAGGGTGACGGGACTGGAGGGCAGGCTGGTGGCAGTGTTGGAACTGTATGACCACTTCCCTTTAGATGTGGCTGTTACTGGGGGAACCCAGGAGGCCAACACTCAGCTGGCCAGAGCACTGTGTGGGTTAGTAGAGGAGGAGGAGGAGGAGGAGGAGGAGGAGGAGGAGGAGGAGGAGGAGGAGGAGGAGGAGAAAGAGAAAAGTGAGGATGAGGAAGCTAGTGATGGAGATGCAGATGATCAAATTTATATTCCTGGGACTCTGACTAAAGTGTTTGGGAGAGAAGAAAAAAGACAGGTTAAGGAAAGTGAGGAGGACAACAATAAGAGGGATGACTCTCCCACTGAGAAACAACCCATCGTCCTGCACCCCAAATCACCAATGGTCCTGCACCCCAAAATCCCCAACATTCGGATTTGGACAATTCCAAGCCTCGATGGCCAAAACCACCCTATTGAACACTTCGATGTGTTGGTGGTCCTCACCTCAGAGCAGTACCAGGATGACCTCCCAGGGCCTATCATGGAGCTCCGCGACAGGGACCAACCGCTGTTCTTAGTCAAAGCTGAACAGGAGTGGGATCTGGTCCAGGAGAAGCTCGCAGGACCCTGTAAGACCTGTGCCTGGGAGAGAATGAGAGCCCGTCAAATGGAGATTGAGAGGAAAAGGCTGGCAGCCACAGCTGGAGGAGCCGAAGTCCCAGAGGATGTCAAGCAAACGTTACTAGAGTTAAGGGAGATTGGAGCGACCATGACTACAGCTCTGACTGAGCTGAGAAAGAAAGCCTTCTGTCAGTTCATGGTGGATGTTTTCAGAGAAAACAGAGTTCCAAAATTGCTGAGGAATGCCGAACAGTGAGTGTGTGTTTAGTCTCATGTTATGGTTAATTATGCAAACAATGTGTGTACAGAGAATTAATATTAATGAAACTACATGGCAATTTTCCAGATTTAAAGTAAATAATCAAGTTTGTCCCTTGAGGAGATACTGTGAAACAAACCATTACATAATTTGTAATATCATGTGATATGGACATTTCCCAGGTATATTTTTTATTGACCCAAATCACACTTCTTTGTATCATTGCATCCTTTTGCTCATATCCTTCCCTACAGGTCTCTGCTGTCAGCTGGACTGAGAATGGACAAGGTGCGTCAGGGGGACATTGATCGGAATGGACACCTGTTCCAGTCCAGAGATCTGACCAACCCCCCATCCAGACTTCTCTCCGTCCTCACAGCCCTGGAGCACCTCCGACTGGACCTGGGGGTCCTCGGGCAGACGGGTTGCGGCAGCTCCAGCTTAGTCAACTCCCTCCTGGGCTTGAAGAACCAGGACGAGAGGGCGTCTCCCACTGGAGTCACTGAAACCACCATGGAGGCTCTGGGGTTCCCTCACCCTGAGCTGCCTAATGTCTGGCTGTGGGATCTACCAGGGATGGGCAGGGTGGGGGATCTGGTTCCCTCCTTGACCAAGACAGATCAGAAGGCTCCTTCATCTTCTCCACAACCTCCATCTCCATTCCCTCCTCTGTCTCTGACTCCTCTGCACCCACCATGTGATGTCTACTTCCTGGTCTCGCCTCTCAGGCTTAGCCAGTTCTGTGTCCAGCTGCTGCAGAGTCTGTCAGCTCAAGGGAGGCTGTGCTACCTGGTCCTCTCCAAGGCTGACCTAATGGGGGAGGGGGCTGTTGAAGAGGTTAGAAGGTGGAGTGAGGAGGCCCTAGGTCGACTAGGCCTCAAACAGACCACTTTCCTGGTGTCAGCTCTCCACCCAGGGGAGCTGGACTTCCCCAGGCTGCACGAGGCGTTGTGTGGTGCACTGGCTTCCCACAGAAGGGCTTCCCTTGCCCATTATGTTGTAGAGCTTTTGGAATCAGAGGTGTGGGGGGGGAAGGGCCAGGGAGACCCTTGCAAACTTCAGTAACATGTCATTTCAACAAACTGTATTATGATAGCTAAAAATATAATTTTTGTCTGTCTCCTGTTGTATCAAAGCCATGATGTGAGACGTCAGAGGCTCTGGATAATCTGAATGACTGGGTCCATGTTCTATATTCAAATCAAAATAAAACCAACGTTTATTGGTCGCGTACACTGATTTGCTCGTGTTATTTTACATTTACATTTTACTCATTTAGCAGACGCTCTTATCCAGAGCGACTTACAGTTAGTGAGTGCATAAATTATTTTAAAAAAAAAATCATACTGCCCCCCCCCTGGGCAGGTGCAGCAGAATGCTTATGTTACTATCTCCAACAGTGCAGTAGAATGTCTCGCAAATACAATACAAATGCACAAATAATCATTGTATGGTCAAATTGTATCCAGTTTATGAATACATTATGGTTTTAATCAAATAAAAATAACTACATCAAATACAATTACCGGTATGCAAATGAGTCATTGTTTGTATTTTTGAATGATTATGAACTCCACATATCAATGAAAGAAAGCAGCCACGTTGTAAATACCTTCCCGTACACTAGATGGAAACCATACAGGAAACTCAGAAGAACAAGCAGATGATTTTCAAGCGAAGAAGACAAAATCGGTGATTGTCATCAATGTTATGTCACGGAGTTCCATATGAGTCGTTACTCCAACTGTAGGCCGCAAAAGGTAAATTCTAGACATTACTACATTTATTCCAATAAGCACATCGACATGTCAGTTTACCTCTCGTGAAGTTGTGCCTTCCTTTGCAACGTATGCTCCACTGTTTCCCAGTTGTATTGCTTACTAACCGGCTAACAATGTTTGCGGTTCTTATTAATGCATTGGATAACACCTGAGAGCAGGTGTTGTCAGCGAAGACCCCCTCAAAACAACTATTTTGTTCCATCTGATATATGTTGCCGGTGTATTGCCATTTACAGTAAAACTGCACACAACCGAATGACTGCCTTTGACCCTTAACGTAATTTGTCATCATGCCTTTGCACGTGCACTGTCCTTACTTATGAAACTACAGTAGCTAGCTAGCTGTATTTAGGCTATTGCTGTATTCAGCTAGGCCTATATCCTCAACTGGATCCAAGTGAAAACTGTTACTGACTGTACAAGCAAGTATTTATTTCAAGAAAGTATGTTTCCCTTGTCTCTGAGTCTCCTGACGGGTTTGGTGGAAATAAAAAGGGACTATCATAATGTCATCATCTTATCAGGGGCGACCACCCAGACCCAACCCTCCTTCTCCACTTAGATTAGAGGGAGACAGGCTACAACTCTGAGTCAGTCATCTATTTGATGAGTGAGACCCTGTCATATTGTTTTAGTCATGGCTTTTTGTAGCTAACTAAACTCAACTCCATGGTGAAGGAAGTTTCTGATGAACTCCACCAACAGAGTTGAGTAGGGACCAGGCTTTGTGGAATTCAGCTCCGACTACATCGATTCACCCAAGGTCAATACTTAAAAAAATAAAAATTATATAATACTTACCTTGTACCTATGTTTGTCGTCTGTAGTTGTGTGCCTTGCTTTGTTTGCTGAAGTCCATACTTTTTTTTTCACAATACAACCACAATACAACCACAGACCGTTTCCACATTTTCTATTGCTCTAAGATTGTTCTAAAGCTTACATTACCTTGCATAATCTGAGATTCAATTGGCACATGATATACCATTTTAGAGCAACAGAAACAAGGAAACGGTCGGTGGTTGTATTTGACGAACGTTTAATGAAAAAGTATGGATTTCAGCAAACAAAGAAAGGCACACAACTACAGAGGACATGCATATGTACAAGGTAAGTGTTTAACAATTTACATTTTTTGAAGAATCTATGTAGTCATAGCTGAATTCCACAAACCCTCGTCACTGCTTCACCCCGTGGGGAAGATCATCTTCAAAAACATACTTCATCATTGGGTCAAGTAGGCTTGGCTAGGCCTCTTGACAGTTACCGGTCTGACAGTGTGCAGCTGTCCTTGTTTCCTCCCACTTTAACCAAAGCTAAGCTTGGTCCCTTCACTGAAGTTTCTACTAACATTACTTGGCTTGCTCAGTTGCTCTTAATGCCATGCATACATTGATGTTTGAGGGATTTGTGTGGTACAGAATAGACACTACAGCCCTGTTATGTCCCATTGCACAGAGCTGGGCATCCTAGGGCTGAATGCAGAAGACAGTGGCTGTCCTGGGAGGGGGGATAGGGGGCCTGTCTGCCTGCTTCCACCTCAGCAAGTGCCCCCAGGTCTCCAAGGTAAATACCATTACCACAACTACCTCCACATATGCTGCAGGTACGCTACATCTCTACTGTAAGGCCTAACATACTGTTATTACACTATTATGAGATGCCCACTAGGGCCTGCACAGGAACAACATTAGATTAATAAATCAGAAGTTTACATACTCTTAGGTTGGAGTCATTAAAACTTGTTTTTCAACCACTCCACACATTTCTTGTTAACAAACTATAGTTTTGGCAAGTCGGTTAGGATATGTACTTTGTGCATGACACAAGGAATTTTTCCAACAAATGTTTACAGACAGATTATTTCACTTATAATTCACTGTATCACAATTCCAGTGGGTCAGAAGTTTACATACACTAAGTTGACTGTGCCTTTAAACAGCTTGGAAAATTCCAGAAAATGATGTCATCATGGCTTTAGAAGCTTCTGATAGGGTAATTGACATCATTTGAGTCAATTGGAGGTGTACCTGTGGATGTATTTCAAGGCCTACCTTCAAACTCAGTGCCTCTTTGCTTGACATCATGGGAAAATCAAGAGAAATCGGCCAAGACCTCAGAAAAACAATTGTAGACCTCCACAAGTCTGCTCTTGATAAGAGCGTCTGCTAAATGACTAAAATGTCAAAAAGTCTGGTTCATCCTTGGGAGCAATTTCCAAACGCCTGAAGGTACCACGTTCATCTGTACAAACAATAGTACCCAAGTATAAACACCATGGGACCACGCAGCCGTCATACCGCTCAGGAAGGAGACACGTTCTGTCTCCTAGAGATGAACGTACTTTGGTGCGAAAAGTGCAAATCAATTCCAGAACAACAGCAAAGGACCTTGTGAAGATGCTGGAGGAAACAGGTACAAAAGTATCTATATCCATGGTAAAACGAGTCCTATATCGACATAACCTGAAAGGCCGCTCAGCAAGGAAGAAGCCACTGCTCCAAAACCGCCATAAAAAAGCCAGATTATGGTTTGCAACTGCACATGGGGACAAAGATCGTACTTTTTGGAGAAATGTCCTCTGGTCTGATGAAACAAAAATAGAACTGTTTGGCCATAATGACCATCATTATGTTTGGAGGAAAAAGGGGGGTGGCTTGCAAGCCGAAGAACACCATCCCAACCGTGAAGCACTAGGGTGGCAGCATCATGCTGTGGGGGTGCTTTGCTGCAGGAGGGACTGGTGCACTTCACAAAATAGATGGCATCATGAGGAAGGAAAATTATGTGGATATATTGAAAGACATCAGTCAGGAAGTTAAAGCTTGGTCGCAAATGGGTCTTCCAAATGGACAATGACCCCAAGCATACTTCCAAAGTTGTGCCAAAATGGCTTAAGGACAACAAAGTCAAGGTATTGGAGTGGGCATCACAAAGCCCTGACCTCAATCCTATAGAACATTTGTGGGCAGAACTGAAAAACGTGTGCGAGCAAGGGGGCCTACAAACCTGACTCAGTTACACCAGCTCTGTCAGGAGGAATGGGCCAAAATTCACCCAACTTATTGTGGGAAGCTTGTGGAAGGCTACCCGAAACGTTTGACCCAAGTTAAACAATTTAAAGGCAATGCTACCAAATACTAATTGAGTGTATGTAAACGTCTGACCCACTGGGAATGTGATTAAATAAATAAAAGCTGAAATAAATCATTCTCTCTAATATTATTCTGACATTTCACATTCTGAAAATAAAGTGGTGATCCTAACTGACCTAAGACAGGGAATTTGTACTAGGATTAAATGTCAGGAATTGTGACAAACTGAGTTTAAATGTATTTGACTAAGGTGTAGGTAAACTTCCGACTTCAACTGTATGTCTGTCTGTGTAGATAGTGCTGCTGGAGGGGGATGGACGGTTCGGAGGCTGGCTGAGCTCAACTCGTAGGGAGGATGGAGCTGTGTTTGAACATGGACCTAGAGGGATACGACCTGCAGGAGCCGTGGGCCGAAACACACTCAACATGGTAGGCACTGTAAAGAGTTTGTGTGTCGTGTGTCGTGTGTCGTGTGTTGTGTGTGTGTGTGTGTGTGTGTAGGTAAAAACCGAACTCTGTTTTCTACAGGTGGAAGAGTTGGGGCTGGAGAGCGAGGTCCTCCCAGTCACCCATGATCACGTGGCCTCTAAGAATCGTTACCTCTACGTGGGAGGCCAGCTACACAAGATGCCTTCTGGCTTAGGGTAGGGGGGAGTAAGGAGGAGGGATAAAATAGTACTACGTTAGACACAAACAGCTGACTGTCACCAAAGACCTCACATACAGTAGGCCTACTATTTTCATGCATTCACAACATGGTGAAATGAATCAACTGTAGGTAGTTTGTCTATCCAAGTCACCCTGCCTCTCTCTCTCTCCATCCAGTGGAGTAGTGCGTACAGTCCCTCCGTTCTCTCGTCCTCTGGTCCAGAGCGTACTGAAGGAGATACTGATCAGCAGAGGGAAGGAGGACGATGAGTCTGTTCATTCCTTTGTGTCAAGAAGGCTGGGCACTGAGGTGAGAGATGGCATTTAAACAAACAAACCAAAAAAAATACATATTTGACATTTTAGTCATTTAGCAGACGCTCTTATCCAGAGCGACTTACAGTTAGTGAGTGCATACATTATTTTAATTTAAAAAATTTATACTGGCCCCCCGTGGGAATCGAACCCACAACCCTGGTGTTGCAAGCACCATGCTCTACCAACTGAGCTACACGGGGCCCAATGATGTCCACACAACTTCCACATCAGTTCAGAGTGACAGTATGCTCCTCTTCTCTCTCTGCAGCTTGCAGACATCGCCATCGACAGCCTGTGCAGGGGAGTGTTTGCAGGGGACTGCAGGAAGCTGAGTGTGCGCTCTTGTCTCCCGCCCCTCTACAATGCAGAGAAGGCCAGAGGTTCCATCGTCCTGGGCATGTTGATGGGCTCAGGTGAGAGAGAGTCCGCCACCATACTGAAGCTACATAGGAATTCTAAGAGTCTTAAATGTCCCCATAAGTCATATTGCTGACCTGTCTAATTTGAGTAGATAAATAACAAGTGTGACTGTCCCCCCAGGCCCTGGACCAGACATACCCCCCTCTGCCCTGGCCAAAAGGGCCGCTCAGGAGAACTGGGCCCAGTGGTCCCTGAAGAGGGGCTTACAGAACCTTCCAGAAGCCCTGGAGGAGAGGATGAGGAATGGGGGACGTGTAGAGGTGCACAGAGACACCCCTGTGAGGGGGCTAAGTACTAATGGCACCGGCTGGGAGGTGAGACTGCTGCAGACCTGGGGGTTGGGACACACATGTATGTGTACTGCCATTGCACTGGAATTGTGGTGGTATATGTATATTTTTAAGTTATTAAATCCAGTAAATGAATCAACTGATGTCTGTGCAATGGATTTTTAACACAGATTCAACTGGAGGACGGCACCATCAAAGCTGATTATATCATTGCTGCTCTACCCGCAAAAGGTAAATTAACTTTTACTAAACTTGACCTCTGAACCTACAATTTTTACCTTCAAACAGTGATTCTAAATTTAGTTCCTGCACTTCTGCCTTTGGACCTGGAAGCCTGTGTGGTGTAGGTCTTCAGCTGTGTGTGTGTGTGTTGTTTTAGCTCTGGCCTCAGCACTGCCCTCTGCTGCACAGCCCCTGTCACAGCAGCTACGGGAGATTGCCACGGTGACCGTTGCCGTGGTAAACCTGGAGTATGAGGGTTCCATCCTGCCTGTCACGGTGAGAACACTCATTGAGAATGAAGTGATTTGTGTTGGAAGATTCTCCGTTATTTTCAGAATGTGTGTGTGTGTGTATCTAATGTGAGTGTTGTCTTGCGTGGCCTCAGGGCTTTGGCCACCTGGTGCCATCCTCAGAAGACAGAGGGCTCCTAGGGGTGGTCTACGACTCTGTAGCCTTCCCCCAGCACAACCGCACTGGAGGACCCACCACCAGACTAACAGTAAGAGACACACACAATATGTATGTACTGTATTCTCTCTCTCACTCACACACACAATTACATAATGTGTGTGTCATAGGCCGTGCAAGAATGCTTTCCTATGTTAATAATGCACAGCATGGCAGGGACCAACCTTCCATGTATAAACCACAGTGGAACCCATCAAGATAATCAGGGTTACGCTCAGTGTAAATGAGGATGGCAGATCCCCAAGTCCCTTACGTTCACAGTCCAGCCTCAGCCTCAGTCAGGCCTATGGGGTCATGTCACAGGGAGGTGGTGGAGGGAGTTTTCTGTTTGGAATACCCTGGTGTGGAAGACATGTGACTAACTGCAAATAGCCTCTGGTGCTATGTGACTTGACTTCTACAACAAATTTCACTACATTATTGATGTTCCTCCTTGCCTTGTTAAGACTTTTTTTGTTTACTGGGCAGATGCCTGTTTCTCTAGACACGTTAGTTTATGCAAACAGCCAAGCTGCCTGCCAAGGAAAATACGGTGCAGCCATCCGTGGGACTACGTCTCAGTAGCCCTGAATGAGGCTGTTGTGGAATGTAGTTCCATTTCTTCAGCTATGGTCTTATAGGTCCTTTAGGACAAAGGATGTTTGATGATGAATTTATTATTTAACTGGCTGGCAGACAGACAGTTCTCTAAATCAGGGTTTCCCAAACTCAATTCTGGGGCCTCCCCTGGGTGTATGCTTTGGTTTTTGCCCTAGCAGTACACAGCTGATTAAAATAACCAACACATCATCAAGCTTTGATTATTTGAATCTGCTGTGTAGTGCTAGGGCAAAAACCAAAATGTAGGACCGAGTTTAGGAAACCCTGCTCTAAATGGTTGTGGTCATGGCCTTAGTGTGGACCGTCTGTGTTCCCTAGGTGATGATGGGCGGGGCCTGGTTCCAGGAAGTGTTTGGGAATCCAGAGGAAGTGACAGAGCAGCTCCTCCTGGAGAGGGCCACTCAGGCCGTGACATCACACCTGGGCGTTACCACACCACCTATCTGGAGCGTCGTTGCACTACTCAAGGTAAGACGTGCGTGTGAGCGAGCGAACTGTTTCAGATGTCTTCATTTGTGTTTCAAGAGACTTGAATCTAAAGCCTCTTCTTAACCACTATGTGCCACCAGAGGTCCTCATTGGGCCCTGTATTCAGTTAGTATTCGAACCAACCAACCATGTATTCAGTTGAGCTCCACTATGTCATAACTTAGCCCTGTCACAGGGGAGCAAGAGTGGAGCAAACAGATCAACAAGCCTGTTCATGATCACTATCTCAGCAGATGGATGGCTCCTCTCTGTTTATGCACCGGTCTTTCTCCCTCATTCCCTCTATGGAAGTGGATAGGCAGGATGGAGAGAGGCACTGGGGTGTTAGATCCTCTTCCCCTACTCCTAAACACACACCTTCACAGACACACACTACCCCAAGTCAGCTGCATCAGTATTCATAGTGCTGCATCTCCCTGTTTCTAGCTCAAATCCTAATGTTTCCCTTGCACCAAGTCATTCCCGCTGTTGTATGCTCAAAGATTTTCTTGTCATTTATTTCAACAGCAACAACAAGTCCTTTTCCATTTGTGTTATCTCTCTCTGCGCTCCCATGTCAACCAACAACCAGGCAGCAGAGATAGCAGGAAGTTTTGACTGAGACAAATAGTTCAATTTGAATGGTATGGTCTGTATAGATAGACTGACGTGATAATCACTTCCGAACTGACACTAGGTGAACAAATGTTCTATTTTTAAATTTGTTGACAGTCTGGATGGATTCATCATTCACGGCTGTCTTCCATAAATTAGAGCTGAGTGCCTGCTTTCCTGTCCAGTCACTCTTAGTTTTAACGTCCTCTACCATTTATTTGTAGGCTGGTCCCAGGTCTGTATCTGCTTAGCCAACTCCTTGTCATTACGAAGATGGTTAAGAGATGGCTTAAGCTCATACAGGTCTGGGATCAGGACAGCTAATATAATTGTCTTAATATGTCATTTATCTCCTCTAGAACTGCATTCCTCAATATTACCTTGGACACTGGAAACGACTTGGTAAGCTGCGGACAGTCTTCATTTAATAGATATAGATTTTGACATTTGCTATTGTGCTGGGTATCTCTGATTATGTGTGTTCTGTCTTATCTCTGTGCCCTGTACTGAAAAATAGGTTAAAAAAATTTAAATATAGAAATCTACCGTATATCTGTTGATTTGACCATGTGTTTATATCAACAGAAAATATGAGACAATACATCAAAGACCACAATCTAACCCTTAGTCTGGCCGGGTCCTCTTATGATGGCGTCTCGGTCAATGATGTAATCTTCAGTGGACGGACGGCAGCAGAGGGCCTTGTGGGAAAAGTCTAACCGGATGTTCAGGTTCCAACCATGGATATAAGCTTATATTGTGAAAGAGATCTTGTTTTTTTCCTCATCACATTAGTTTTGGTTTTACTGTACATACAACTTACTAGTCACCCTCTGCATTTAAGCCTTCTGCAAAGGGATGTCATTTTCGCGCAATATTCCTGATTTATAAGCAGCATATTTAAGAAGTTTTCCATTTCCATCTCATTTGGACAAAGCACAGCTTGAACCACCAGAGATGATTCTATCAGATACAAACCTCTGTCAGAGACATCACCACTAGCCTGAAAAACACAGGTAACCCACAGAACAGTTCTCATTGTAATAAGATCATCTCGTTTTTGAAATAGAGTGCTGGATGAAAGTCATATGTACTCACTACGTAAAATGTAACCACAATCGGAACTGTTTTAGGGTGATCTGTCCCCGTAAGCTTACTTCAAGGATTTCATTTTCAACGCAGTAGTTCAGAATGTAGAGTAACATTTTAAATTCAGGATGAGATTTCATATTTTAGTTATGGTGCCTTTTTGCTAACAGAAATCACCACCCCTTCATGAATGTACAGGCATATTTGATGTGGGAGACATGTTAAAGATGTGATAATCAGTGGTGTGTATATCCCTACTCCATTGTGTCTGCTCAGGTGTTATTGAAGTAACCTCATGTAATGCAATTGTCCTTTCCGGCCATCTGTTTTTTACCCTATCCTTTTTGTGAATATAGCAGACAAAAATCCATTATTATTATGGTAAAGAATGTGCTCATATGTTTCATCACCATGGTAACAGAACTGCACAGACTCTGATGTGATGATCTCCATATGGTGATCAATCTTGTATTTGGAATCTAATTACGATAAAGGAAACTTTAATTTATAGAGTGTAAGTACAGTGGCAAGGGGATGGTTTGATAATGTATTTTTATACACATGTTTATTAAATCAAACTTTATTATTTGGAGAATGTTGCAGAGCAATAAATATGATGCTTTATCATCTTGTTGTCTATGTCATAGACTGTCTCAGTGAAGGATAAAGTGTCTGTAAAAAAAAAAACTGGATATTTTTTGTCTTCAACTGACAGTGAATACCAATATGTTCTACTACCCAACACCCATAGCCAGGGTCAGAGGAAAGATCCTGCTGAGAAACGGCTTTACAACAGAGTGAGCTGATGCCAGATTTAGGCCACAAGTCACTTCCCTCTGTGATCTGCTTCACAGAATGAAATAAGAAAGCAACTTGAGGCCTTGAAAGTCAGTCGCATAAACGAGAGAGAGCGCTTTTCTCTCTCTGCTGCCTCTCCTTCAAGCTCTCTTACGCACAGTTTAGACGCCAAACTTATGGCGAGTCTAACTGAATAGAAATGAAGAGCGGCCTGGCACGGTTAAGAGCTTTGCTTGACATACCAATTGGTTTCATACAACCGCTCTCAACACTGGAGCAGACTTCCTCATTGGTTTTGGGTGGAATTCAGGCATAACAGCGGCCTCTCACAGAAGTCCTCCACCTGCGAATCCGAGACAATTATTTTTTCCCCCGTTGTGGGTGTGGTAGCGAAGCAACCTTTATTTGCATGCAATTAACATATATTAATATACATGACCATTTCTGCCGACAGTGGAATAACTGCTCTGGTGCGCTGCATGAAAAAGAGGCGTGCTTCACCAGTACCCCGCCGAAAGAGCAGCAGAGGCTGCCGAACTATCATCAAAAGTCAGACGAGGCACACTTAATGGTTTCAGACGGCACGCATGCCGCGTTCAAAACAACTGGGAACTCGGAAATTTCTGACTTCCGACCAGTGCGTTCAAGACAATTGCGAACTCCCCCCAAAAAAAAAAAAAACACGAGCTCTGACTTGGAAAATCGTTTTGAACAGTCATCTATGTCGGAAACTCTGGCATCTTTCTAGAACTCTGACATCCCGACCATGATTTGACCTCATTTTTCATTTTTTTCCTGAGCTCCTTGAAAGCACCATCTATCACCGCACTTTCAAAAAGAAAGTGACGTATCTTATTTTTTTGTTCTTTCTTTTTGTGTGTACTTTTTACCCCTTTTTCTCCCCAATTGGTAGTTAGTCTTGTCCCATCGTTGCAACTCCCGTGCGGACTCGGGAGAGGCAAAGGTCGAGAGCCATGCGTCCTCCGAAACACGACCCCGCCAAGCCGCACTGCTTCTTGACACACTGCTCGCTTAACCCGGAAGCCAGCCGCACCAATGTGTCAGAGGAAAGGACATCCCAGCCGGCCAAACCCTCCCCTAAACCGGACAGCGCTGGGCCAATTGTGCGCCGCCTCATGGGTCTCCCGGTCGCAGCCTGCTGCGATACAGCTCGAGATCGAACCCGGATCTGTAGTGACGCCTCTAGCACTGATCAGTGCCTTAGACCGCTGCGCCACTCGGGAGGGCCGTATCTTCTTTTTAATCGAGTTCTCACCTTTCGATGCTTAGCGCGCTGTGTTTTAGGGACCACCCGCTGTAGACGTCTGAATGATGACATTTTTCACACGATTCTACGTATAAAAATCGGTGCCCAAATTATGTTCCGAGGTGCTAAGTACTCACGGCCAGCAACCACTATTGGTGTGTCTGAACCTTTAGGTGACAGCCCCATTGTGTTGGTTGTCTAGGCTGACAACAGCAATGCCCCCAAATGAATCACTTACAGTATTTATTGTACTCAAGTCATTATTCTTCCAATTCTACTTTGTTGAACAACATTGACGTGAGTGTTCTTCCTGTAGCAGTAATAATACATTTAATAATGCATTTTGATAATGCAATTTGAATTCTTGTATTTGATGTATATTGATAACTGGGTAATGGAAGGCCTTTGCTGCTATAACAGCCTCCACTCTTCTGGGAAGGCTTTCCACTAGATGTTGAAACATTGCTGCAGGGACTTAATTCCATTCAGCCACAAGAGCATGAGTGAGGTCGGGCACTGATGTTGGGCGATTAGGCTTGGCTCGCAGTCGGCGTACCAATTCATCCCAAAGGTGTTGGATGGAGTTGAGGTCAGGGCTCTGTGCAGGCCAGTCAAGTTCTTCCTCACCAATCTCGACAAACCATTTCTGTATGGACCTCGCTCTGTGCATGGGGACAGTGTCATGTTGGAACAGGAAAAGGCCTTCCCAAAAATTGGAAGCACAGAATCGTCTAGAATGTCATTGTATGCTGTAGTGTTAAGATTTCCCTTCACTGGAACTAAGGGGCGTAGCCCGAACCATGACAAACAGCCCCAGACCATTATCCCTCCTCCACCAAACTTTACAGTTGGCAATTGGGGCAGGTAGCGTTCTCCTGACATCCGCCAAACCCAGATTTGTCCGTCGGACTGCCAGATGGTGAAGTGTGATCCATCACTCCAGAGAACGCGTTTCCACTGCTCCAGAGTCCAATGGCGGCAAGCTTTACACCACTCCAGCCGACGCTTGGCATTGCGCATGGTGATCTTAGGCTTGTGTGCGGCTGCTCGGCCATGGAAACCCATTTCATGAAGCTACCAACTAACAGTTTTTGTGCTGACGTTGTTTCCAGAAGCAGTTTGAAACTCGATAGTGAGTGTTGCAACCGAGGACAGATAATTTTTACGTGCTTCAGCACTCAGCGGTCCCGTTCTGTGAGCTTGTGTGGCCTACCACTTCGCAGCTGAGCCGTTGTTGCTCCTAGACATTTCCACTTCACAAGAATAGCATTTACAGTTGACCGGGGCAGCTCTAGCAGGGCAGAAATTTGACGAACTGACTTGTTGGAAAGGTGGCATCCTATGACGGTGCCACGTTGAAAGTCACTGAGCTCTTCAGTAAGGCCATTCTACTGCCAATGTTTGTCTATGGAGATTGCATGGCTGTGTGCTCGATTTTATACATCTGTCAGCAACGGGTATGGCTGAAATAGCAGAATCTACTAATTTGAAGTGTATTACAGGTCAGTGACACAATTTTTCAATTCCGTAGTTCCTGCTTGTTTATCATCCCTGGGGCGCTGGCTTCTAAATGAAAAGAGACGAGCATATTGCCACAGCCGATTCACTGTAGGAATGTGACATATGGTGGCGGGGTAGAACGTGGAACGGCATGAAAGGGGCCCTAGAATTATTGTTGAATCGTTTGATGTTTGACAGTCTTCAAATTCCATCAGGACCGACCGTCCTCTCTTGGATTCCAGACAACCTGCTTAACTAGCTTACTGCTTCTGCCATCTACTGTATGGAGAGCAGTGGCAGCTGCTGCTGCTGTTGAAATAGTATTATGCTATGTATCCTCTTGGAAGGTTTGTAGGACTTTAACACTTTTTTTAATGGTTCTGGACACTGACTTCCTCCACAGCAGATGGCCCTTGTCTCGAAGAGGAGGAGATAAGTGATTTTGCTTCAATTTGATTAAGACATCTGTTGAGGAGGAAGTCAGGAAGACAATGAGATTTACCCATCTATCTACTGTATTGCTCTCTCCAAGAATAGGCTGAAGGTAATTTCCTCCATTTCTGTTCCCTATCCCTCAGTCTTAGGGCAGTGTGTCAGCATTTTAAAATTATGTAGGCTATCAAGAAAGTCAGATTTCCTTTTAGAATTGTGGAGAAAGTTAAAAGTTGGTGGCTTGATTTTTGTAGCAAATGTGTTTGTTGTAAATTTGTACTCTTTCTCCCTCCTCCTCCTCTCTTTTGAGTGCTCTGTAATTCACACGATGGTGGAATAGCAGTTAATTGTTAATTATCTCCCCACCACCCTGCTCTTAAAGAAAAATTCCCCCCCAAAACTATTTTGGTATTTGTTTCATTAGTCCATTGTTTATCAGCAAACACGTTTTCAAGATATGTAACTTTCAAAATACAGGGATGATTTCTGTATTTTGAAAGTAACATATCTTGAAAACTTGATTGCTGACAAGAAAAACATTTTGGGACTACACACTTAGAAAACAAAGTGCTATTTAGAACCTAAAAGGGTTCTTCTACTGTCCCCATAGGAGAACCCTTTGAAGAACCCTTTTTGGTTCCAGGTAGAACCCTTTACAACAGTGGGTTCTACATGGAACCCAAAAGAGTTCTACCTTGAACCAAAAAGGGTTATCCTATGGGGACAGCCAAAGAACCCTTTTGGAACCCTTTTTTCTAAGAGTGTATGTCAACAAGGGACTCATGAATAAAAATAAAAATAGAGATCGTTTTTGGGTGGAGTTTTCCTTTAATTGTGTCTGGCAAAGAGAAACGGCAAGATCGGCGAGCCGCACGGCCGCCGACTCCAGACTCTCCTCTGGAATATGAAAATCAGCCTGTGAATGCAACTTTAATTACGCTTGTGAAACGTTGAGAGGTGAAGTGATTGGAGCAGACCCCGTCTACATAAATCAACAGCCTCTTCAATGTTTGTCCTCCCTCATCTGAATGGTTATATCTCTGAAATGAGGATACTTTATTAATGCTGATTTCAGATTCAGATACTCTGCAGAAGTTTTATGTCAACTTAATTGGTTGTTTTGCCTCACTTTTAAGAGTTAGTTTTTCATTATCACAATCTGGTGGTTAGGCGTTTTCTTTCACCTCGAGGGGTTAACTGTTCTTTTTTTACAGCTGTTTTCAATACATTGCAGTGACGCACCTGCTTTCATTCATTTAGCGGCAACCCTCTATCCTCTGAGGCGTCGGCTAAATGAGCAAAATGTAATGGTCTACTGTCTCTCCCCTGTGACTGTCAATCAAATATGTATCCATTCACTTTGCCTGACTATATCACATTTACATTTACATTTTAGTCATTTAGCAGACACTCTTATCCAGAGCGACTTACAGTTCGTGAGTGCATACATTTTTCATATTCCCTTACTGTGTCTCAATGAGAGAGATTTATACTGTATATTTACTATTTCTTTACTAAAGCCTGTTGTAACACATTCCTGCTTTACGAGAGGATCATTGATTTTCTGTGGGAGTGGAAGACAAATTAAGATGATTTTCATCACGCTGTTTATTCTGACTCCCCGCGTGAAGGTGAACATTTTTAATGTACTGCCCTTATCCAAAATGAGTTTTCGTTCCCTTTTGTTTAGAATACATGTTGATAGCAGTTGGCCAAGGTTGTCGACCTCCAGGTTATTGCACTCGAGTTGATATTGATATCGTTATGAAGGCTGCGTAGGTGATTGATGGCTGGTGTATTTGCACTGTGTTCCTAGGAAGGTCAAAGGTCATAAAATGGCCCTCAGGTGTTGTGAACTTATGATTATCTGAGTACTACAGTAATTATGGGTGCAAAAATATTTGCAGCTGCCACACTGGAAAGGGGAGATGTATTGCATTATATAATATGGGGGTGTGTACCATAAAATATTTTCTTAAAGCTGATAATCCAGATGGTTTCGCTTTCTGAGTGATGGTTTGATTTCCATTTTGGCTGCTGCTGTTCTGTTAACTCGAGTTTGTATTGTATTTCCCAATCAATCAGAACTGTCTAAGTGACACATCAGTGCTGAAAATGGCAATTTGTGTGGAGCCTTGTTTTCAGCTCAGGCAACTCTCCCTGCAGGTCTCCTAGGAGGATTCAGTTGGACTAGTTTGTCAGTGCCTTGGACAGCCAGTTTATCTGGGCTTCCCCTCATAACCCATCCTTTCTGTTTCAGTCAGAACAATACTATACAGTGATCTCTGCTCTGCCACAGTACACAGAGTCTGTCAGGCCACACCATGGACAGGAGAGGAGAGAGAGAACTCTCCCTCTGAGCCTCATTAGGGATAGATTATGTAAAATACAGGGGAGCTAACTGTGCTTCACTGCAGCCGAGCCTGATTGCTGGGAGAAGAAAAGGGCCCCAGCAGTCATAGAGTGGATATGGTCTGCAGTGCAGCACATGAGATTAAGTTTCTCAGCAATTAAAACCAAAGACAATGTCCCACTCCTTTGAAATGCGGCTAAGAGGTTGTCGTTTCCACAGCCCCGTACCATCTTAACCATGTTTAACATGCAATCAAGACCGAGGGAAGGAGAAGGAGCATTCCCACTGGGCACACACTGGTTGAATCAATGTTGTTTCCACGTAATTTCATTGAAATTATGTGGAATAGACGTTGAATTGACGTCCGTGCCCAGTGGGTTGTGACGGTTGTAAATGTGTCTAGGCACTAGGCTCATCAACATCACCCTCAAACCCCCGTTGAGTGTTGTTGGGCTGTGTGTGTTTAGTGGGCTTATATATCACTCTCCCTGTTTCCTTTCATGTTGGGGATCATATTAACACACTTATTACCGCTGCATGCAATTACCAGGCCGTCAGCGAGGAACATAAAAAAAAAATGCATCTGTCGAGTTTGCAGCCAACTTCTTCATAAACATGATCCACAGGAGTCTAATTAATCAGCAAATTGCATTATCTCTGTCTGAGAGAGGAGGTGCCATTCATGTATGAGGATGAATCTTTCTGCCTTTTACCCAAGCTGCCTGGCTGCCTACACTCACTCTGGTAGATCTGAAATAATAATGGACTGCCCTCGTCTTTACCACGTGGTTTTACGTCCCTTTAATGAATGTGTTATCATCATCACCCTCCTCCCCCCTTCACCCGCTCATCCAGCGCCCCTCCCACCAGGGGAGAATTCTTCACGTGTTACTAATGGTCCCTAATCATTACTCCTTTTTCCCTCCTCCTCCACTGATCTGATCTATCTTTTAGAGGCCGTGAGTGACTGGTGGAAATGGAGATAAATTGAAGGGAAAGACATTCTGGATGTTTCCCTGGATATTCAGAGGGAATGGGGACAGTTTCAATTAGACGCCCTGCCTCTCACCCTAACCAACAGCCCCCATCAGGACTCATGGAGTTTAACCCTGGTGTAGAGGTGAAGACAGTGATACCATATATTATTAACTAACTCACTATCTCTCCTATATGTCCTTTGAATCAGGATCCTGCATGTAAGAGGGTCTATTGTGTGTGGGGGGGTTCCAGAAAGGCTCAGAGTATTTTAGGCTCTTTGTGATCCACCATGCTCTATGTCAGGGGTACTCAAGTACTATTTGAGAAGGTCTGGTCACACAAATGTCCTAAGTGGCAAAGGTCCGAATGGATAGTCATTTATCGGCATAGTAACAAGCCCCCACCTCGCAACCAATGCAACCTCAAACTGTTCACACCCCTCATGTTGGCAGAGAGAAAATGTTGCAGTTTTAAAGCTAATTACTTGCAATTCTACACATTTTGGCATGTGGAGGAGAGAAATTGTTGCCATTTTAAGACTAATTTCCTGCAATTCTACACATTTAGCCATTCCTTATATGTGTTCATATACCTGGGGTCGAAGCCCGACTGAGTTCCAAGAAAAATTTAAAAGTGTCCACAGTCTGCCTGTTGAGTATGACTGTAATGGTCTCCATGACAACATGGACTGTACAGTAGTGATCTTAACAGCCATATAATAACTCCAGCCGTGTGGCTGGAGTATAGGAGCAGCTAGGACATCCATAGCAGGCATTATAGTTAATGAGTGGTGTATGTATCTCACATTTACATTAAATTACTCCTGAGACCCTGAGTAGCCTATGTATTGCTTCTATGGTAATCTTGCTCCACACCGTACCAAATGGATACTACACTGAGTGTACAAAACATTAGGAACACTTTCCAAATATTGAGTTGCACCCCATTTTGCCCTCAGAACAGCCTCAATTTGTCGGGGCATGGACTCTACAAGGTGTCGAAAGCATTCCACAGGGATGCTGGTCCACGTTGACTCCAATGCTTCCCACAGTTGTGTCAAGTTGGCTGAATGTCCTTTGGGTGGTGGACCATTCTTGATACACACGGGAAACTGTTGAGTGTGAAAAACCCAGCAGCGTTGCAGTTCTTGACACACTCAAACCGGTGCGCCTTGCACCTACTACCATACCCCGTTTAAAGGCATTTCAATCCTTTGTCGTGCCCATTCACCCTCTGAATGGCACACATACACAATCCATGTCTCAATTGTCTCAAGGCTTAAAAATCCTTCTTTAACCAGTCTCCTCCCCTTCATCTACACTGATTTGAAGTGGATTTAACAGGTGACATCAATAAGGGATCATAGCTTCCACCTGGTCAGTCTATGCCATGGAAAGAGCAGGTGTTCCTAAATGTTTTGTACACTCAGTGCGTATGACTGTGGGAAATGGATTTAATGCAGGTAGAATAAGGAGCGCAGCCAGGATGTCAGATAACAGAGCGGACTTGAGTCCCTACACTGCCGTAGCAGCCCTGCATGCGCGGCCCCAGCCCCAACCACACTGGTGATTACAGATAAGAGCTGTGTTTGTGTAGCTTTATTAACGCATTTCTGCCACTGCCACAGTTTGCAGCATCTCTGTGTGTCACTAACAGGATAATCAACTTGTTTATCCCTGAATGAAGCTGAGCGAGATAATGGACACACATATTACAGTACACACTGGTACACACACACACAGGTATACGCACAGACACTATGCAGACACTCAGGGATGGAGGTATGATCAATTCCCTGTTGGATCCACCAAATGCTGTAGATTTCAATCTTTTCATTTTGAACTACAGCAGAATTGTTTCAAGTCACCCACTTGAGCACTGCATTATATTACTATGGGATAAAACATTTATTACATTTTCTTGCAATGCTAACTCAAAAGTCAGGAAATGTCAAATTTTTATGCTGTTTTGTATTTTCCTCAAACTGGACCGTCCCAAACATGACTCATCTACTTCAAAGAGCCTCTGTGAGTTGAAGCAGTGACTAGCTTTCAAGACCTTGAGGATATTTCTGAAAATAAACACTCTCTCCTAAATCTGTATCTCCTGAGAAGCTGTGCTAGCAGTGGGTTTTCTGTTGGCTTTGTGCTTAGCCTGGAGTCTTTAAGTGCAGCGCTGTGGCTGCCTCCCCCAACCTCTCCTTAAGCCCTTCTGTGGCTTCTTCAGTTCAGTTCCTGTCTGGCTTGCGGGTGAGGTTCAAATTGCTATTCTTAATCTTTAAGTACCTCTGATATCAGCCAGGACTTTTTAATAAAACTCACTGTGGCCTAAAGGCTTTATATAACAACCACTCTTTTTGTTTTCATATCTGGCCATTCTAGTTTCATTACTTCATTCAAAGTATTATAATGGGGTAAGGTAAGCCAAAGCAAAGCCTCTTGATGATCTCTTCTACTGTCTCATTTGTTTGAATGAAATGAAATGTAGGCCTATGGGTGTTTTCATCTGTGTAATTACTTTTGTAAAATTGTTATGAGTATGAATTGTTATAAACATAAGACGTAATATATTATGGTCTGTATCCTTTGCCATGGATGGCATTTTCGGAGGAGGCATTCATGGATGAAGTGCAGGAACAGTACAGCGTGTTCCCAGCCACACTGCACAGCTTGCCAGCCTGCCTGCTTCCTTAGAGAGCTGGAGTTGCTTAACAGCTATCCATGTCCTTAGCCACATCATGAGGAGGACTTGGGCCTCACCAAAGCCCTTCTTCAAATACATTTAACTATGTACCCATACACAAAGTAACAAACTGGAGAGGTTGTCAGTGTTTATGTGAATTTCTTTGTGTCCTGTTGGCTTTCAGACCAATGGCTCAATTTCATAGCATCATGTTTTGTTTGAGCTGCACTCAATCTGTCATGTTTTACAAATAGGACTGAAGAGTTTGTAGTATGTGACAGTTGGGTGTCGTTAAATCACATATATTACTTGGACTTGTAATCAGCTAAGGGGATACGAAATAATCAGAATGGGAGGGGGGGAGAAACTCAAGGGGAGACATGTTTGCATAATTCACCACTAGTCTGTCATTGATTGCGAGATTAAACATTTGAGGGGCGTTGACAAGAATAAATAGCAGCTCTTTCCCTGGTAATCACTGGTCATTGGCATTTACACTTAACCGGTTCTCTCTGAAGTGACTGGGAGAGCTGGCATTAAACAAGACAGCAGAGACCTTTACTGCGCTCTCTCTCACTGGTCACGTCAGGAGTCTATTGAGAAGACAGAGGGTAGGAGAGGATGGATGTCAGAGAAATTAAAATCTAATCAGAGAGGGTCCCTATGAGGTCCTGAGAGAGGCATTCATTTAACACCAGTAGAAACACCAGGACAGAGTTTTTCCTAGTAAGAACCAATGACTGTAGGGTATACGGAAAGACATACTACCTGAGAATGACCTTTCACATCAACCAAACTATAGCAGTCCAGGTGGTAATGTCCATTATTAGATGACTCCTGGGTTTAACTCCTGTTCTATTTCATACAACCATCTGGACTCTTGGTATGAACCATTCCCAGGCTGCGATTGGATGTTTGCTCTTCATTTTTGCAGGTTAACGTATTCAGTAATGTTAGTAACAGCGTTTAGATCCCATCTTTCCACCCACACTGTTGTCAACTCGATAAACAAGGTTGATGAACGTCATGCCTTTTACTAAGAAATTGTAATCCGCCTGGTATGAAATGTATCTTCCTACAGACCTGAATGTACCACCCAATTAGATGAGTGCATCGCTGCATTTATCCCATGTCCCAAACAGCTTGTTAGTAAGCAGATGCACAGAGACACAGAAACATTCTGAAGAGGGATCAAGGGATTTTCTGAAATACAGTGAGGGAAAAAAGTATTTGATCCCCTGCTGATTTTGTACATTTGCCCACTGACAAAGAAATTATCAGTCTATAATTTTAATGGTAGGTTTATTTGAACAGTGAGAGACAGAATAACAACAACAAAATCCAGAAAAACGCATGTCAAAAATATTATAAATTGATTTGCATTTTAATGAGGGAAATAAGTATTTGACCCCTCTCAATCAGAAAGATTTCTGGCTCCCAGGTGTCTTTTATACAGGTAACGAGCTGAGATTAGGAGCACACTCTTAAAGGGAGTGCTCCTAATCTCAGCTTGTTACCTGTATAAAAGACACCTGTCCACAGAAGCAATCAATCAGATTCCAAACTCTCCACCATGGCCAAGACCAAAGAGCTCTCCAAGGATGTCAGGGACAAGATTGTAGACCTACACAAGGCTGGAATGGGCTACAAGACCATCGCCAAGCAGCTTGGTGAGAAGGTGACAACAGTTGGTGCGATTATTCACAAATGGAAGAAACACAAAATAACTGTCAATCTCCCTCGGCCTGGGGCTCCATGCAAGATCTCACCTTGTGGAGTTGCAATGATCATGAGAACGGTGAGGAATCAGCCCAGAACTACACGGGAGGATCTTGTCAATGATCTCAAGGCAGCTGGGACCATAGTCACCAAGAAAACAATTGGTAACACACTACGCCGTGAAGGACTGAAATCCTGCAGCGCCCGCAAGGTCCCCCTGCTCAAGAAAGCACATATACATGCCCCTCTGAAGTTTGCCAATGAACATCTGAATGATTCAGAGGAGAACTGGGTGAAAATGTTGTGGTCAGATGATACCAAAATCGAGCTCTTTGGCATCAACTCAACTCGCTGTGTTTGGAGGAGGAGGAATGCTGCCTATGACCCCAAGAACCCCATCCCCACCGTCAAACATGGAGGTGGAAACATTATGCTTTGGGGGTGTTTTTCTGCTAAGGGGACAGGACAACTTCACCGCACCAAAGGGACGATGGACGGGGCCATGTACCGTCAAATCTTGGGTGAGAACCTCCTTCCCTCAGCCAGGGCATTGAAAATGGGTCGTGGGTGGGTATTCCAGCATGACAATGACCCAAGACACACGGCCAAGGCAACAAAGGAGTGGTTCAAGAAGAAGCACATTAAGGTCCTGGAGTGGCCTAGCCAGTCTCCAGACCTTAATACCATATAAAATCTGTGGAGGGAGCTGAAGGTTCGAGTTGCCAAACATCAGCCTCGAAACCTTAATGACTTGGAGAAGATCTGCAAAGAGGAGTGGGACAAAATCCCTCCTGAGATGTGTGCAAACCTGGTGGCCAACTACAAGAAACGTCTGACCTCTGTGATTGCCAACAAGGGTTTTGCCACCAAGTACTAAGTCATGTTTTGCAGAGGGGTCAAATACTTATTTCCTTCATTAAAATGCAAATGAATTTATAACATTTTTGACATGCGTTTTTCTGTATTTTTTTGTTGTTATTCTGTCTCTCACTGTTCAAATAAACCTACCATTAAAATTATAGACTGATCATTTCTTTGTCAGTGGGCAAACGTACAAAATCAGCAGGGGATCAAATACTTTTTTCCCTCACTGTAATTACGTTATTTCTAAAATAATAAATGCTTTAGTAATTCTGCCTGTGTTTGTGCGACTGCCTGCCTATAGGTTCTGAGTCAGTAGTTTGCTTGTAACATACAGAAGTAGACTGTCAGATCCATGTGAAAAGGGAGATTTGTTTAGAGCGTGTGCCACTGTGTATCCCCTAATTAAACTTTAGTCTAAAATTAGAAGTAATTGGACCGCTACAGTAGTAAAGTGAGTGGATTGCTACGTGGAGTCATCAGGACCGTTTCCAACTCTTGAAACGCTTCCCTGCATGTGGTATTCTAAACATCTCATCTCTGTCATATAGCAACTAATGATAGTACCTCAATATCTCCACAAGCCAAAATACTTGTCACTCAATTCGGTATAATACACACAGCAGGCTTCAGATGTACGATTTTTATGATTTATGAAATAAATCCCCCCGTCTACCACAATCCAGGGAGTTTTGCATGAGTCTCTCACTGCTGGATCCCTGCTCAGTTGCAGCAGCTTACCTTGCAGGCGTTGTGAGTGAGTTTATGATAGGCAGAAAGGTGTGGAAGATCACCAGTGAATCCCCAGGGGCTCTGAGTCCTACCTTCAGCTCCTCTTCATCTCCTCCCCAGCCCCTAGATACAGGACAGGGGTGTTTCTCCACATCTATTAGGCCTGTAAATGTGATGTACACATCAACACACGCCACTGTATTTCTGTTCGCCATCGTTAAAAACGGTAACTACTTTTTTGGCAACCACCCTTCATCATAGGATTACACAGCAGCACCCAGTATGAATTTTTTATGATTTCTTTGAGAGAACGGAGAGGAATGGAGAGTCTCTGAATGTGCTCTCATGAGAATTGAGATACGGGGGAGGGGAAGTTGAATAAGGGATGGAGAGGGGGGAATGGTAAGGAGAAGGAAAGGGGAAAATGGAGGGCAAGAGTAAATAAAATATTAGTGGAGTGTTTGTGTGTACTGCACTAAGCAGACAGTCTGGGTCCAGTGGCAGTGAAGTGTGTGAAACAGAGAGGGGGAGAGGCGTGGGGAGGTGCTACTCAGAAAGGCAGGGACCGGTACAGGCTGAATAATGTTGCTGCAAAGAGATGAAAACACACACACACTCAACAGCATAAGTGAAGACAGTGGTGTCTCCAGTCCTGAGTGTGCAACTTCAATGCTCTGTAGCTTAAGTGCATATAGCCAGCCACACAAAATTAAACCTATGTCTCATGTCAGCTCGGACATATAGCAGGACATGTAATAAAAATGAATGATCAGGGCTGGGTGGAGGCAGGAAACACACGAATTCTACCCCAATGGATTGTTCTTCCAAACCCTTTCAGCTCGGTCTCTGAATGTACAAACACATCCAGCCAGCGCCCCTCTGATCCCTACTCAAGTAAATGGAGAGTGGGCAATTTCCCACCCGTGTGTGTGTGTGTGTGTATGTTAGAATTGTTATTTTTTTCAGAGCATAAAAACACAGCACAAATGGTGACCAATCATGCACTGGGAATTTATGGAGTGCTTTTAACATGGCTGGTTTTCAGGCATTTAGAAGGACCAAGCGAGACAAAGCAGAGGGAAGGAGGATGAGGGGTGGAGAGAGAGTTGGGAGGTAGTGGTGATAAAGAATGGGAGAGGGGGGGATAATTGAGCTGTACATCATACCTACTTTATTTGCAGTGTAGAACTAGCTCTCTGGCTTCCTGTAAGAGCTGAAGGTGCTTTAAAGCTAGAATCTGCAGTTGGAACAATAACAAAGCTCCCCCTGCCCTGAAGGATGGGCCTGGAGAAATGTAACCACTCTCAAATTCATAGACAGAGCTATGGATGTAAGGACCGATTAACCATGATATAAAAATTATAGTTTCAACCATGTTTTGAGGCTATACAGTGTTTGTTTACGTTTATGTTATTTACAAACATTGGAGTAAAAAAAGCTTATATTCTAGGTTCTGATGGGGTATGACAGTTGAACTAAGCTCATGAGGCATTTATATGTTATATTCTTTAAAAATCAATGGGTATATACACTGCTCAAAAAAATTAAGGGAACACTTAAACAACACATCCTATATCTGAATGAATGAAATAATCTTATTAAATACTTTTTTCTTTACATAGTTGAATGTGCTGACAACAAAATCACACAAAAATTATCAATGGAAATCAAATGTATCAACCCATGGAGGTCTGGATTTGGAGTCACCCTCAAAATTAAAGTGGAAAACCACACTACAGGCTGATCCAACTTTGATGTAATGTCCTTAAAACAAGTCAAAATGAGGCTCAGTAGTGTGTGTGGCCTCCACGTGCCTGTATGACCTCCCTACAACGCCTGGGCATGCTCCTGATGAGGTGGCAGATGGTCTCCTGAGGGATCTCCTCCCAGACCTGGACTAAAGCATCCGCCAACTCCTGGACAGTCTGTGGTGCAATGTGGCGTTGGTGGATGGAGCGAGACATGATGTCCCAGGTGCTCAATTGGATTCAGGTCTGGGGAACGGGCGGGACAGTCCATAGCATCAATGCCTTCCTCTTGCAGGAACTGCTGACACACTCCAGCCACATGAGGTCTAGCATTGTCTTGCATTAGGAGGAACCCAGGGCCAACCGCACCAGCATATGGTCTCACAAGGGGTCTGAGGATCTCATCTCGGTACCTAATGGCAGTCAGGCTACCTCTGGCGAGCACATGGAGGGCTGTGCGGCCCCCCAAATAAATGCCACCCCACACCATGACTGATCCACCGCCAAACCAGTAATGCTGGAGGATGTTGCAGGCAGCAGAACGTTCTCCACGGCGTCTCCAGACTCTGTCACGTCTGTCACATGTGCTCAGTGTGAACCTGCTTTCATCTGTGAAGAGCACAGGGCACCAGTGGCGAATTTGCCAATCTTGGTGTTCTCTGGCAAATACCAAACGTCCTGCACGGTGTTGGGCTGTAAGCACAACCCCCACCTGTGGACGTCGGGCCCTCATACCACCCTCATGGAGTCTGTTTCTGACCGTTTGAGCAGACACATGCACATTTGTGGCCTGCTGGAGGTAATTTTGCAGGGCTCTGGCAGTGCTCCTCCTGCTCCTCCTTGCACAAAGGCGGAGGTAGCGGTCCTGCTGCTGGGTTGTTGCCCTCCACGGCCTCCTCCACGTCTCCTGATGTACTGGCCTGTCTTCTGGTAGCGCCTCCATGCTCTGGACACTACGCTGACAGACACAGCAAACCTTCTTGCCACAGCTCGCATTGATGTGCCATCCTGGATGAGCTGCACTACCTGAGCCACTTGTGTGGGTTGTAGACTCCGTCTCATGCTACCACTAGAGTGAAAGCACCGCCAGCATTCAAAAGTGACCAAAATATCAGCCAGGAAGCATAGGAACTGAGAAGTGGTCTGTGGTCACCACCTGTAGAACCACTTCTTTATTGGGAGTGTCTTGCTAATTGCCTATAATTTCCACCTGTTGTCTATTCCATTTGCACAACAGCATGTGCAATTTATTGTCAATCAGTGTTGCTTCCTAAGTGGACAGTTTTATTTCACAGAAGTGTGATTGACTTGGAGTTACATTGTGTTGTTTAAGTGTTCCCTTTATTCTTTTGAGCAGTGTATAATTAATTTAGAAGTCCAAAAATGGATGTAGCAACTAAGGATTCTAGCTTGAAAGGAAACTGACTTTACTTTCCATGTACAAATAATAGCAGGAGAGGAGAGGGGGTGGGAGGATGGGACAGTGGACCTCAGGTTGAGGTCAGTGCTATAGTGCTAACATATCACATTTTACAAGGTTGTCATGGAAGGTAAATCAACGGTATACTGGAGCCTATTGACTGTCTGTGTCTGGGAGATAAGTGTTCCAAGGGAAGTTTGTCTGTGTTGCTACCAATACTTTTTTGCAGAACAATATACTGTATATCTCTATATATATGGCTCTAGACTTTTTGGTATTTGATGTCGTCACTCTGCCATAGTTGACATTAATTATTGAATTCAAACATACTCTGACTCTCTCTCCCTTCCCCTTTCTCTCTCCCTCTCATCTCTCCTGTGCACTGTTCTGTCCTGCCCTGCCTCTCTTCTGTTCATCTTGTCTTTTCCTCCCCTCCTCTCCTTTTCCCCCTTTCACTCTGTCTGCACTTTTCATGGTGCCATTCCACACATGTGCTCACACACACCAGCGCTGGCAAGATTTCTTCCAATTCATTGCTGACCAAAGTGTTCTCCCCTCACAACGCAACTTTGCAGATTGGATAATGCATGAACTACCTCAAGACAAGTTATTTCAACACTTATCATCCATTTAGGAAAAGGAACAGGTGCTAATGCTTTGTGGAAGGAGATGGATGAAATGAGACCAAGGGTATTCTCAACATGGAACTCTGAAAGTTTAGGTCTTAAGTCAGACAAGAACAAAAATGTGTAGCATGTCACAACAAGTAGGAGATTGGGCTGAGAAAAAACGTAAGTACTCTTAAGTTGCCTGACTGCACTTCAAGTTCCCAGAAGCACCTGCTCCTCTGTGAAATATAATAAAATAATATTGGAGAAAACTACCAGACTGCATCCTCCATTAACTTGCATGAATGCATCGATGTGCTTCAGATTCTGCACTAATAATGGCTCGTATCAAGGCGGTGATGTCACTGTGACATGATGCCAGAACTTCTGAGGCTGCATCAAAGGTCATCATCCAATAAAACGACAGCTTCATAAAGACATTCTGAAATGAAATTCATCCCTCAAACGTATTCATTGATTGCCATCTTCCTTCACTCTCTCCCTCTCCCCATATCTCTCTCATCCTCTCATCCTCATTATGTCTCCTCCAACTATGGAGCTCCAACCGCTGCATATCATTCACAGGGACCTCCTGGGGGCAGGCACTGTAATAGCCTCATTTCCACCATTTAGGCATTGTACAGTCATTGTGATGGGTTATTTGGTGGTGATTTACGTTGGACCGTGGCCCCTGAAGGAATCACATTTCACAGTGATGAAGGCTGTCACCGGGACGACTGAGTGCCTCGCTGAGCCGAAGAATGGGCCGCGTGCCCCCCTGAATTTTAGCAGGGATACAGTGCCTTGCAAAAGTATTCATCTCCCTTGGCGTTTTTCCTAAATAACTTGTTTCAAAGAATTATACAAAATAAATAACGGAAAAGTGGTGCGTGCATATGTATTTGCTATGAAGCCCCTAAATAAGATCTGGTGCAACCAATTATCTTCAGAAGTCACATAAATAGTTAGATTGCACACAGATGGACACATGATCTGTCACATGACCTCAGTATATATACACCTGTTCTGAAAGGCCCCAGAGTCTGCAACATCACTAAGCAAGTGGCACCATCAAGCAAGCGCCACCATGAAGACCAAGGAGCTCTCCAAACAGGTCAGGGACAAAGTTGTGGAGAAGTACAGATCAGGGTTGGGTTTTTTAAATATATATCAGAAACTTATGCAAACACAGCTGGTGTTTGCCAAAAGGCATGTGGGAGACTCCCCAAACATATGGAAGAAGGTACTCTGGTCAGATGAGACTAAAATTGAGCTTTTTGGCCATCAAGGAAAACGCTATGTCTGGCACCTCTCATCACCCCGAGAACACCATCCCCACAATGAAGCATGGTGGTGGCAGCATCAGGCTGTGGGGATGTCTTTCATCGGCAGGGACTGGGAAACTGGTCAGAATTGAAGGAATGATGGATGGCACTAAATACAGGGAAATTCTTGAGGGAAAACTGTTTCACAGAGATTTGAGACTGGGACGGAGGTTCACCTTCCAGCAGGACAATGACCCTAAGCATACTGCTAAAGCAACACTCGAGTGGTTTAAGGGGAAACATTTAAAATATCTTGGAATGGCCTAGTCAAAGCCCAGACCTCAATCCATTTGAGAATATGTGGGATGACTTAAAGATTGCTGTACACCAGCGGAACCCATCCAACTTGAAGGAGCTGGAGCAGTTTTGCCTTGAAGAATGGGCAAAAATCCCAGTGGCTAGATGTGCCAAATAGTTATGCATGCTCAAGTTCTGTTTTTTTGTCTTATTTCTTGTTTGTTTCACAATAAAAAATATTTTGTATCTTCAAAGTGGTAGGCATGTTGTGTAAATGAAATGATACAAACCCCAAAAAAATCCATTTTAATTCCAGGTTGTAAGGCAACAAAATAGGAAAAATGCCAAGGGGGATGAATACTTTCGCAAGCCACTGTAATTGGCAAGAGCCAAGGCTTCTTAACAGCTTCTACCCCCAAGCCATAAGACTCCTGAACAGCTAATCATGGCTACCCAGACTATTTGCTTTGATTTTCCACTGGCCTTGAAAACAAAGTAGGGCAGAGGGTTATACCTACATTACTGTATGTAGCGTTAGTGTGTAACTCTGGAGGACATTCTCTGCACAACTGTGTCAGTCCATCAGATGGAGATATTCATTAAGAATGGGTTGTGGTCATGGATCATACCCTGCAGAAAGGCATCCTAGCATCCTCTGTGTGTTGAGCTGGTCTCTAATGATGACATCCATAGAGAGTGGTAGCTAATGGCAACATCACTGACTGTGAGTTGAGTGTTTGGCTCAGTAACAGGGAGGCAGAAGCAGGCATGTCTTCAGTAAACCGCGTTAAGATGCCATTTTCATAATTCTTCTCCCTCAGGTTGGGTGCAGTTACAGTTAATGTTGTGTGGAGCCGGAGTGGGCAGAGGGCCCATTTAGTGCTCTTCAAAGGGCCCTCGTCGCTCATAATTAGGGGAGCCATTTGAAGACGCGCTGTGAATAAAAAAACAGCGCCACAATACACAAGCGTCTCAAGGGGGGTGGCCTCAAAGTCCAAGAACCTTTTAGAGAGAGAGAGAGAGAGAGGAAAAAGAACACTTCGCTTGTTTGTTATGTACAGTGAGGGAAAAAAGTATTTGATCCCCTGCTGATTTTGTACGTTTGCCCACTGACAAATAAATGATCAGTCTATAATTTTAATGGTAGGTTTATTTGAACAATGAGAGACAGAATAACAACAAAAAAATCCAGAAAAATGCATGTCAAAAATGTTATAAATTGATTTGCATTTTAATGAGGGAAATAAGTATTTGATCCCCTCTCAATCAGAAAGATTTCTGGCTCCCATGTGTCTTTTATACAGGTAACAAGCTGAGAATAGGAGCACACTCTTAAAGGGAGTGCTCCTAATCTCAGCTTGTTACCTGTATAAAAGACACCTGTCCACAGAAGCAATCAATCAATCAGATTCCAAACTCTCCACCATGGCCAAGACCAAAGAGCTCTCCAAGGATGTCAGGGACAAGATTGAAGACCTACACAAGGCAGGAATGGGCTACAACACCATCGCCAAGCAGCTTGGTGAGAAGGTGACAACAGTTGGTGCGATTATTCGCAAATGGAAGAAACACAAAAGAACTGTCAATCTCCCTCGGCCTGGGGCTCCATGCAAGATCTCACCTCGTGGAGTTGCAATGATCATGAGAACGGTGAGGAATCAGCCCAGAACTACACGGGAGGATCTTGTCAATGATCTCAAGGCAGATGGGACCATAGTCACCAAGAAAACAATTGGTAACACACTACGCCGTGAAGGACTGAAATCCTGCAGCGCCTGCAATGTCCCCCTGCTCAAGAAAGCACATATACATGCCCGTCTGAAGTTTGCCAATGAACATCTGAATGATTCAGAGGAGAACTGGGTGAAAATGTTGTTTTCAGATGATACCAAAATCGAGCTCTTTGGCATCAACTCAACTCGCCGTGTTTGGAGGAGGAGGAATGCTGCCTATGACCCCAAGAACACCATCCCCACCGTCAAACATGGAGGTGGAAACATTATGCTTTGGGGGTGTTTTTCTGCTAAGGGGACAGGACAACTTCACCGCATCAAAGGGACGATGGACGGGGCCATGTACCGTCAAATCTTGGGTGAGAACCTCCTTCCCTTAGCCAGGGCATTGAAAATGGGTCGTGGATGGGTATTCCAGCATGACAATGACCCACAACACACGGCCAAGGCAACAAAGGAGTGGCTCAAGAAGAAGCACATTAAGGTCCTGGAGTGGCCTAGCCAGTCTCCAGACCTTAATCCCATAGAAAATCTGTGGAGGGAGCTGAAGGTTCGAGTTGCCAAACGTCAGCCTCGAAACCTTAATGACTTGGAGAAGATCTGCAAAGAGGAGTGGGACAAAATCCCTCCTGAGATGTGTGCAAACCTGGTGGCCAACTACAAGAAACATCTGACCTCTGTGATTGCCAACAAGGGTTTTGCCACCAAGTCCTAAGTCATGTTTTGCAGAGGGGTCAAATACAGTGAGGGAAAAAAGTATTTGATCCCCTGCTGATTTTGTACGTTTGCCCACTGACAAATAAATGATCAGTCTATAATTTTAATGGTAGGTTTATTTGAACAATGAGAGACAGAATAACAACAAAAAAATCCAGAAAAATGCATGTCAAAAATGTTATAAATTGATTTGCATTTTAATGAGGGAAATAAGTATTTGACCCCCTCTCAATCAGAAAGATTTCTGGCTCCCAGGTGTCTTTTATACAGGTAACGAGCTGAGATTAGGAGCACACTCTTAAAGGGAGTGCTCCTAATCTCAGTTTGTTACCTGTATAAAAGACACCTGTCCACAGAAGCAATCAATCAATCAGATTCCAAACTCTCCACCATGGCCAAGACCAAAGAGCTCTCCAAGGATATCAGGGACAAGATTGTAGACCTACACAAGGATGGAATGGGCTACAACACCATCGCCAAGCAGCTTGGTGAGAAGGTGACAACAGTTGGTGCGATTATTCGCAAATGGAAGAAACACAAAATAACTGTCAATCTCCCTCGGCCTGGGGCTCCATGCAAGATCTCACCTCGTGGAGTTGCAATGATCATGAGAACGGTGAGGAATCAGCCCAGAACTACACGGGAGATCTCAATGATCTCAAGCCAGCTGGGACCATAGTCACCAAGAAAACAATTGGTAACACACTATGCCGTGAAGGACTGAAATCCTGCAGCGCCCGCAAGGTCCCCCTGCTCAAGAAAGCACATATACAGGGCCGTCTGAAGTTTGCCAATGAACATCTGAATGATTCAGAGGAGAACTGGGTGAAAGTGTTGTGGTCAGATGAGACCAAAATGGAGCTCTTTGGTATCAACTCAACACGCCGTGTTTGGAGGAGGAGGAATGCTGCCTATGACCCCAAGAACACCATCCCCACCATCAAACATGGAGGTGGAAACATTGTTTTTCTGCTAAGGGAACAGGACAACTTCACTGCATCAAAGGGACGATGGACAGGGCCATGTACCGTCAAATCTTGGGTGAGAACCTCCTTCCCTCAGCCAGGGCATTGAAAATGGGTCGTGGATGGGTATTCCAGCATGACAATTACCCAAAACACATGGCCAAGGCAACAAAGTGGCTCAAGAAGAAGCACATTATTTTATTTATTTTATTTTATTTCACCTTTATTTAACCAGGTAAGCCAGTTGAGAACAAGTTGTCATTTACAACTGCAACCTGGCCAAGATAAAGCAAAGCAGTGCGATAAAAACAACAACACAGAGTTACATATGGGGTAAAACAAAACATAAAGTCAAAAATACAACAGAAAATATATATACAGTGTGTGCGAATGTAGCAAGTTATGGAGGTAAGGCAATAAATAGGCTATAGTGTAAAATAATTACAATTAGTATTAACACTGGAATGATAGATGTGCAAGAGATGATTTGCAAATAGAGATACTGGGGTGCAAATTAGCAAAATAAATAACAATATGGGGATGAGGTAGTTGGGTGGGCTGTGTACAGGTGCAGTGATCGGTAAGGTGCTCTGACAACTGATGCTTAATGTTAGTGATGGAGATAAGAGTCTCCAGCTTCAGAGATTTTTGCAATTCGTTCCAGTCATTGGCAGCAGAGAACTGGAAGGAATGGCGGCCAAAGGAGGTGTTGGCTTTGGGGATTACCAGTGAGATATACCTGCTTGAGCGCATACTACGGGTGGGTGTTGCTATGGTGACCAATGAGCTAAGATAAGGCGGGGATTTGCCTAGCAGTGATTTATAGATGGCCTGGAGCCAGTGGGTTTGGCGACGAATATGTAGTGAGGACCAGCCAACAAGAGTGTACAGGTCACAATGGTGGGTAGTATATGGGGCTTTGGTGACAAAACGGATGGCACTGTGATAGACTACATCCAATTTGCTGAGTAGAGTGTTGGAGGCTATTTTGTAAATGACATCGCCGAAGTCAAGGATCGGTAGGATAGTCCGTTTTACGAGGGCATGTTTGGCAGCATGAGTGAAGGAGGCTTTGTTGCGAAATAGGAAGCCGATTCTAGATTTAACTTTGGATTGGAGATTCTTAATGTGAGTCTGGAAGGAGAGTTTACAGTCTAACCAGACACCTAGGTATTTGTAGTTGTGCACATACTCTAGGTCAGACCTGCCGAGAGTAGTGATTCTAGTCGGGTGGGCGGATGCCAGCAGCGTTCGATTGAAGAGCATGCATTTAGTTTTACTAGTGTTTAAGAGCAGTTGGAGGCTACTGAAAGAGTGTTGAATGGCATTGAAGCTCGTTTGGAGGTTTGTTAACACAGTGTCCAATGAAGGGCCAGATGTATACAAAATGGTGTCGTCTGCGTAGAGGTGGATCTGAGAGTCACCAGCAGCAAGAGCGACATCATTGATATACACGGAGAAAAGAGTCGGCCCAAGAATTGAACCCTGTGGTACCCCCATAGAGACTGCCATAGGTCCAGACAACAGGCCCTCCGATTTGACACATTGAACCCTATCTGAGAAGTAGTTGGTGAACCAGGCGAGGCAGTCATTTGAGAAACCAAGGCTATTTAGTCTGCCAATAAGAATGCGGTGGTTGACAGAGTCGAAAGCCTTGGCCAGGTCGATGAAGACGGCTCCACAGTACTGTCTATTATCGATTGCGGTTATAATATCGTTTAGGACCTTGAGCGTGGCTGAGGTGCACCCATGACCAGCTCGGAAACCGGATTGCATAGCGGAGAAGGTACGTGGGATTCGAAATGGTCGGTGATCTGTTTGTTAACTTGGCTTTCAAAAACTTTCGAAAGGCAGGGCAGGATGGATATAGGTCTGTAACAGTTTGGATCTAGAGTGTCACTCCCTTTGAAGAGGGGGATGACCGCGGCAGCTTTCCAGTCTCTGGGGATCTCAGACGTTACGAAAGAGTGGTTGAGCAGGCTAGTAATAGAGGTTGCGACAATTTCGGCGGCTAGTTTTAGAAAGAAAGTGTCCAGATTGTCTAGCCCAGATGATTTGTAGGTGTCCAGATTTTGCAGCTCTTTCATAACATCAGCTGTCTGAATTTGTGTGAAGGAGAAGCGGGGGGCGGGGGGCGGGGGGGGGGGCATGGGCAAGTTGCAGCAGAGGGTGCAGAGCTGGTGGCCGGGGTAGTGGTAGCCAGGTGGAAAGAATGGCCAGCCGTAGCAAAATGCTTGTTGAAATTCTCGATTATTGTAGATTTATCGGTGGTGATAGTGTTTCCTAGCCTCAGTGCAGTGGGCAGCTGGGAGGAGGTGCTCTTATTCTCCATGGACTTTACAGTGTCCCAAAACTTTTTGGAGTTAGTGCTACAGGATGCAAATTTCTGTTTGAAAAAGCTAGCCTTTGCTTTCCTAACTGCTTGTGTATATTGGTTCCTAACTTCCCTGAAAAGTTGCATATCGCGGGGGCTATTTGATGCTAATGCAGTACGCCACAGGATGTTTTTGTGCTGGTCAAGGGCAGTCAAGTCTGAGGAGAACCAGGGGCTATATCTGTTCTTAGTTCTGTATTTTTTGAATGGGGCATGTTTATTTAAGATTGAGAGGAAATTACTTTTAAAGAACAACCAGGCATCCTCTACTGACGGAATGAGATCAATATCCATCCAGGATACCTGGGCCAGGTCAATTAGGAAGGCCTGCTCGCTAAAGTGTTTTAGGGAGCGTTTGACAGTGATGAGGGGTGGTCGTTTGGCCGCGGACCCGTTACGGACGCAGGCAATAAGGCAGTGATCGCTGAGATCCTGGTTGAAGACAGCGGAGGTGTATTTAGAGGGTAAGTTAGTCAGGATGATATCTATGAGGGTACCCATGTTTACGGATTTAGGGTTGTACCTGGTAGGTTCGTTGATAATTTGTGTGAGATTGAGGACATCTAGTTTGGATTGTAGGATGGCCGGGGTGTTAAGCATATCCCAATTTAGGTCACCAAGCAGTACAAACTCTGAGGATAAATGGGGGGCAATCAATTCACATATGGTGTCCAGGGCACAGCTGGGGGCTGAGGGGGGTCTGTAGCAAGCGGCAACAGTGAGAGACTTATTTCTGGAAAGGTGGATTTTTAGAAGTAGAAGCTCAAACTGTTTGGGCACAGACCTGGATAGTATGATAGAGCTCTGCAGGCTCTCTCTACAGTAGATTGCAACTCCACCCCCTTTGGCAGTTCTATCTAGATGGAAAATGTTGTAGTTGGGGATGGAAATGTCAGAATTTTTGGTGGCCTTCCTAAGCCAGGATTCAGACACTGCTAGAACATCAGGAAGCACGGCTGTTTGCGTGTGCTAGCGGGCCGGGGCTACCAGATCTTCATGGTCGTCGCAACGGGAAGCCTGTTGAAACCACAGACGATTACGTCGGCAGACCAGTCGTGATGGATCGGCAGGGCTCCGTGTCGACTCTAGGAGGTCCCGTCCGATTGACAGAGAGGTAGATAGCCGGGAGATGTGCCTGACTCAAGGCTAGCTCAAGGCTGATTAGCCAACAACAACGTTCATTTGGTTGCAGCTAGCTAGTTGCGATTATCCAGTGTTAAAGATTCAGTGATTCCGGCAGAAAATCCGATAGGTTCTGGGTCGATAATGCGCTGTGCAGACAGTGCAGACTGGCCGATAATAGTCCAGGCTAGAGCTGGCTGGTAGGTAGTGCAGGCCACGGACAATGGAGAAAAGCCGCTAACGGTGGCTAATAGCAAGTAGCTAGTTAGCTGGTTAGCTGGCTACTCCCGTCCGGTAGACAGAGAGGTAGATAGCCAGGGCTAGCTCAAGGCTAACTGGTGCTTCGGGGGCAGTGGTGATTAGCCTGTCTCTCACTGTTCAAATAAACCTACCATTAAAATTATAGACTGATCATTTCTTTGTCAGTGGGCAAACGTACAAAATCAGCAGGGGATCAAATACTTTTTTCCCTCACTGTACAAGGACAGAAAGTGCTCGTTGCTCACAGAATGAAAAAAGAATACAAACATAACCAGAGACTATTGTCAAAAGTATACTCTCCATAATACATTTTATTGTGCTAGAGTTGTGCATTTATCCTTGAAAGTTTTAATTGGAAAAATGGATGAATGGATGGATAGAGAGAGAGAGAGAGAGAGAGAGAGAGAGATGAAAAGGACCCCTTCTCTTGTTTGTTATGTACTATAAAGTCTTAGAAAATCATTTGGCAAAAGAATGCTGATGATAAGAGACAGCAGAGCATTCATCTATGTAAATGCCACAGCAGCACTGGACCTGAAGAGTTTTCCTTTGTAAAAATAGGGTTTATTCCCAAATAAACTACTTTACAGTACTCAAGCTCCAAATTACGGGCACACACAGAGAGCACTGTCCTCACCGTCAAGGTCATTGTGGATGTGGTAAGATGGAGGCAGGTGGGAGGGAGGTTTGAAAATTATAAAATTTAGGACATGAGTAAAATTTCTGACTTTGTCAAATACCAATCTGCGTAAACGATGCACTAGAGATTAATACAATATGGCACCTGATTGATTACCCTGCCATTCAGTCTATCACTCAAATATCAATTTCTAAACCATGAGGAATAATGATTGAGTCAAAATATATATTTTTAAACATTCCACACATGCTAATTGATATTCCTTAGCCTAGAATTGACTCCACAATTGTTTGGTCATGTATCACATTCATTACCTCTCAGAATTGAAGGATGCTAAATACAGGGAAATTCTTGAGGGAAACCTGTCTCATGAGCAGTCTCTCCATCACTCTGTTCTCTCTCTCACACTCTCACCACTCCTCTTTCTCTCCATTCCGCTTCTCTCCCTCTTTCTCCTTCCCTCCCCTCCTTCTCCCTCTCCATCCTATGCTCTCCACCCCACATGTCTCTCTCTTCAACCCCCTTGCCATCTCTTTCTTCATCTCTCTCTGGCTTGATTCAGTGAGGTTATCATTTACCAACTTGACCAGTTCTACTAGCTGCTCGTCTCTGGTCTCCTGAGGAAGTGCTTGTGCTGAGGGGAGAGATAATGACCACCTTTAACCTGAGCGCCACAGGATTACGGTCCTCCTCTCCTCCCTTGGATGTCACTCTCTCCCTCTCTCCCCACAGCCAGGGATCAGTACCGACCAATGGGAGAAATGTATAATTAAGTCTCTTTGCCCCCCGTAACCTCTTTGACCTTTAGAGGATCAGTTCAGCGTACTCCTCTACACCCAACCCCAACTGTGTTCCCAACTCTGAGGACATGGGTCTATACTGTGTAGCTACTACTGTGAACAGCCCTCTGAGGACATGGGTCTATATAGATGAAGGATCTTAATTTGAGCCAGTTTGCTACAGCAAGAAATTAATCCTGCAGCAACAGGAAATGTGAATTATCCGATACATTTTTCATAAGGGAAAATCATGTCTGAAATTTCTATGTGGAAATTACAAACTTCAGAAGCCTTTTTAAACCTCAAATACACTACAAGTTTTACATTTCCTACATTGCAGGAAAATTCTCCTGCAACAGGGTGATCAAATTAAGATCCTACATCTGTACTCTGTAGTTCCTACTACTGTGTCCCCCTCTGAGGACATGGGTCTATACTCTGTAGCTACTACTGTGAACAGCCTTGGAGCCCTAAATTAGCCTTTCCACACTGCTTTCACCCAGTGTGATGGAATGGAGTCATAAAACAGATTTTAACAGTGCTTTGGGGACTTGTGTGCTGCACGACTTCAACTGGGAATGGAAAAGAAGGTAAGCCTTGAGTGAGCAAGATCACTGATTTACTCTTGTGGGTGTTAGGAGGACTGATGGTATTCAAATCAAATCAAATCAAATTTTATTGGTCACATGCGCCGAATACAACAGGTGCAGACATTACAGTGAAATTGTGAAAAATACTTACTTACAGCCCTTAACCAACAGTGCATTTATTTTTAACAAAAAAAGTAAAAATAAAACAACAACAAAAAAAGTGTTGAGAAAAAAAAAGAGCAGAAGTAAAATAAAGTAACAGTAGGGAGGCTATATATACGGGGGGTACCGTTGCAGAGTCAATGTGCGGGGGCACCGGCTAGTTGAGGTAGTTGAGGTAATATGTACATGTGGGTAGAGTTAAAGTGACTATGCATAAATAATTAACAGAGTAGCAGCAGCGTAAAAAGGTTGGGGTGGGGGGGCAGTGCAAATAGTCCGGGTAGCCATGATTAGCTGTTCAGGAGTCTTATGGCTTGGGGGTAGAAGCTGTTGAGAAGTCTTTTGGACCTAGACTTGGCACTCCGGTACCGCTTGCCGTGCGGTAGCAGAGAGAACAGTCTATGACTAGGGTGGCTGGAGTCTTTGACAATTTTGAGGGCCTTCCTCTGACACCGCCTGGTATAGAGGTCCTGGATGGCAGGAAGCTTGGCCCCAGTGATGTACTGGGCCGTACGCACTACCCTCTGTAGTGCCTTGCGGTCGGAGGCCAAGCAGTTGCCATACCAGGCGGTGATGCAACCAGTCAGGATGCTCTCGATGGTGCAGCTGTATAATTTTTTGAGGATCTGAGGACCCATGCCAAATCTTTTCAGTCTCCTGAGGGGGAATAGGCTTTGTCGTGCCCTCTTCACGACTGTCTTGGTGTGTTTGGACCATGATAGTTCGTTGGTGATGTGGACACCAAGGAACTTGAAGCTCTTGTAGTGTATGATGAATTATGACTTTGCTAATGTTTTCAAGTGGAACCTGAGAGGAGGTTTATTCAGTGTTAGAGGGAGTAGTTTTGTGGTGACACACCATAGAATAGGAAGTCTGTTAGGTGTCCTCTTGGGATTGGTCTGTAGGGGAACACCCATATCAGATTACATAGCATATATACCACAGTTGGGACAAAAGAGGTCAGAATAATCATATTAGAGATGGGGCGATTATTCTCTGGGTATCTGCAGGTATCTGTAAATCGACGCTGTAACCCTTTGTCATGAATAAACCTTATGATGAAAATACAGCGTCAGCGGGTCCTCCTTGTCGCACGGCATAATTAGCAACGTTAACTCGACACTACAAAATGTCGACGAGGATTTGGAGGGTATTGCGTTTTTCCTCAGCGTTTCATTCATGGGCGCCGAGCTGACTCTGGCTCCAGAGGCAGATAAGGGTGAGTTTGTCACTACTTTGGGCTCTGGTCAGTTCGTGTGTCTGTGTGTGTGCGTTGAAAAAATGCACCGTTAAAGAGCTTGCGTGTGTGCGTTGCTGATGTGCTGTGGGATAGGAGTCCGTTCTAAATTTGTTTGCGCTGGTAAACAACGCAAAAAGGGGGGAGTGTCTATAGAGATATTTTGCTTGAATAAGAATTCAAGAACAATCGATTGAGAGGAATAAGGCCTAGGAATATGTGTGTAACTTAGAACCGCTGTGAATCTACGGAAACCCTCTTAAAGGAGGTGATCATTATGATGGGCCAACAAATCCTGTAACACGTTAGGTGGAGTAGGTGAGTCCTTATAATGCTAATAATGCTTCATGCTAATGCTACATGCTACATGCTAATGCTAATTTATTCATGCTACATGCCAAATTTGATGCGGGTTATGTTCGATATTTTTTCCTTGGTGGTCCATTGGAATGGGTCGAGCCACCAATATTGTGTTTAGATAGTTTGGGTTTGGTGCCTGATGTTTTGTGAGCTCTGTTAAGTGTTATTGTTTGTCTATAAGGGGTAAAAGAGAGGAAATACAGCGGGACTGTTAACTTTCTGTTGCCTAGCTTGGAGAGAGCTGGGAGAGAGCTCCTTCCACTGTGAAATCGTAGTGATGAATGTATTGCGCATGCGTGTGATTTTACGACACTAGAGTGACGTAGGGGTAAATATGCCACTCCTCTGCTACACTGTGCTGCGGGGAGACGCAGACGAACGAAGGAACAAAGAGAAGAGAACATTTGGAGGCTAATGGTGTATTCTGGTTGTTACATCGGCGGTTGTTTGAAGATTAAACTGTTTTCTTGAGACCTATTGAATTGATAAATGAGAGAGAGATGTTGACGGATTAAAAATAAAAATAATTAAATAAAAAAATAAAATAAAAAAATGTTATTGAGCTATTTATATTATTCCTGAGTTAATTCTTAGCGCGAATGTGACTAGAGGAATATTGAATGGTTGAAATAACTCAGTGACTGCATAAACTACTAAATTCTTGTCTGTTTCTTTGTTCTTTTGTGATATGAGAGACGATAAGAGGAACGAGGAGAGAGAGAGAGAGAGCGGAAGTGCTGACGTGTACATCATGAGACAGGGTGTGACGCGACAGTCTGCTGCGACAGGATCAAGTCAAAAAAAGAAATCAAGGCTAGTACTGTTTTATTTACAAAAACCTTGCCTTCCTATAAAGGATATGTTGTGATGTTATAATAATAATAATAATAATATGCCATTTAGCAGACGCTTTTATCCAAAGCGACTTACAGTCATGCGTGCAAACATTTTTTGTGTATGGGTGGTCCCGGGGATCGAACCCACTACCCTGGCGTTACAAGTGCCGTGCTCTACCAGTTGAGCTACAGAGGTTATGACAATTTGACAAGGACTTGGCAAAAGACTGATCAATTGATGAAAATAAAAATTGCATTTTGGAGTTTTTGTGCATGAGTGGGTTTGATTAGAGTTGTGTGGGGCAATCAAGTACTGACATTATTCTGTAAAATTAAGATAATTGGATGCTTATTAAGCAATGGGGTTTATGAGTATTGTAGTGTTGCTGGATTATAAGTCTTTATTTTTTGGATTGCTCTGAAGTTGACTACTTTCATTTACTTTCCTGATTGGATGTGGTAAGATTGCCATTAATCAATAATTTGGTAAAATAAAATAAAATGAATAGATAACTAAATGGATGAATAAATTCATTGATTAATTAATTAATTTGGGGAAGAAGAAAAAAAATTAGAAAGAAATAAAAAATAGGGAGGAAACTATAGGCTATATAGTCTAAAATAGAAATAATTTACAATAAAGGAATATAAAATAGTTGTTACAAGGGGGAAAAAGGACATCAGAACTATGAAAGTAATTACACCTGTTGATATAGTTGAAAATAGTAAACATTGCAATACCATTAACTAAAGGTTATCTGGAAAAGGGAATAAAAGTTGGCCTGACATTGAACAACCATAGCCAGTGGAGGGAATTTTTATCCTGACGTCATCAACATGATGAAAGTGATTGAATAATAGAGAGAGGAGAAGCAGAGACGACCAGAAAGATGAATCCAAAACTCCAGAAGTAAGAAAAAACCGAGATGTCTGGAAACTAAGAGAAGAATGAGGTTCGGAAAGATGAAGACAAAGATGAAGACTTGGAGATTAAAGGTGCTTCATATTCAAGAGGATTTTATCCTACAATGACTAGCAAAGAAGAAATAGACTGAGATATAGACTGAAGTGTATTATGCCTGGATAAGGGGAATAATTTAGAAGAGACAAAGAGAACTGGAATAACAACTCAAGAAGCTGAAGATACAGAAGAAGAGAGAAAAAAAACTGCTGAGAAAAGGATCCCAAGAATTGGAGGAGAAGAATACATTGAGGCAAGGAAAGAGAGAAAAGTAAGAAGATGATGGAAGATGATATTTCGAGGAAAGAACTTAGAATATAAGCTTTTGAAGAATACTGATATGTCAACAACAAGAAAGAACAGGACCAAGAAACTCTCAGAAAACTTGATGAAATACAACTGGGTGGAGAAGAAGAAGGAGAAGAAAAGCTTTGGTTATGAAGAATTAGTGTGCACCAAATCAACAATCACTGCCATAGCTTCAACTGAACAAGGTCAAATGCAATTGTATCAGCCACAACTAGTGGTACAAGTTGTTTCATATCCATAGATCGTTTCTGGAAACACAAGAGGGAATTTCAGAGGAAGATACAGGAGCAAGTGAAGATCATCTGGAGGACAGGTGAACCCTTAAAGGAGCAAGGATTCTAGAGTGCCTAGAAGATCCGAAGGGGGGTGTCAGCTGGTAACACCAATTAGGGAGAAAAAATATCCAACAATTCAAGTGAAAACAAAGGACTATGAGAAGTGATAGTGGAAAAGCTTTTATCTGTGTTCAGCCTGAAGAGGTTACACATCTCACTATGTAAAATTAACTAATTAGGATAGGGATTCGAGAGAGTAAAACAGCTGATTACTCTTAAGGAACCAATTGAGCTCTGCTATAAAAATCAAGAAAATTAAAATACCCATACTGGTATCAGAACATATACCTATTGCATTGTTGGGAAGAGATGCATTGTGTAAGTTGAACTGTACAATAAGATGTATACCAGACGGCTGTCTGGTAGAAGATTATAAAAGAGTATGGTTTTTGGGAATCATATTTGCTTGAAAAGATTATCCTCCTTCCTATTAGACAATCTATTTGAAAAGTAATGTTAAAAGGGTGACTGTTATTCTTGGTTACATTCCTACACCAAGAGATTTCAAACTAGGCTAAAAGATGCTCAATCGTTTGCCAAGTCTGTGTGTAAAGAAATCATAAGCAGGTGGGGACTTCCCGATCACATATTGAAAAATTAGTGGTAAGGGATTTTGTGAATAAATCAGTGAAATGATTTTTTTAAAAGTTAGGAGAAAAGTCAGATTAAAAAGTTAGGAAAACTAGGGTTGAAGGAACTCTAGGACAGTTAGCTAAGTTTCAATGTTAGTTAGTAGTAAGAGAGAGAGAAAAGTTTGAAAGTGAGGGATTAGAGTTAGGACTGAGAGTGAATGTAGTGACACTAGTGGTGATAGATGGAAGTACAAGTAAAGAGTTCAAAGCTTAGGGGAAACTAGATGAAACAACAACAATGTCATCAACACTTTAGTATATTATAACAACAGTGAGAAGCAATTTAACTATTTCAACATTGACAGTTATTAAAGCTATAAATATATCACATTTGATTACAAGGGAGCAAATAGCTCTAGCACCAATTTTAGAGGAAAATACTGTTATTAGGGCTAGGATGGGTGATACAGCTCATTTTCCTTGTAGTTGTGGAAACATTTGTTTATGCCTAGGTTTAAGTGTTATTGGTTAAATGAATTAACCTAGGTGAATTTGTTAGATAGGAAGGAAAATCAGTTAACAGCGCTTCATGAAGCATTGGAGAGGTAACCAGTGAGGGCTAAAAGCTGTTTTTGTTCTAATAAAACATATGATGGATAGGAGTTATTTAGGGGTTTGTGTGGTGAGAGTATATATTCTTACCTATGGATGGATAGGATGTTGTTACATGTTGAAGTTGAAGCTTCCATATGAGTTTTTCTTTTAATTTAAAATAGGGGAAGCAAAGGGACAGAGATAAATCTGATTCTGAAAGAGAGAAGTTTCATAGTCTGGGAAGCCTATCATTGGAGGATAAGTCTAAGAGAGAAGTGGGGATTTTTCCATGGTATGGTGTAAAATTTTGGGAAGATAACATAGATAATATTAACTATAATTTGAAGGGTTTTGCAAATGAAACGATAAGAGGGTTTAACCTTCTGTCAAGACTCAAAGGAGTATTGATAGATAGATTTCAGAGGTTTCAATATTAGTGTGATTTTAGTATTTTGTTATTAATCAAAGGGGGGAATAGAATGTGATTCATTTAGATTCATTTTATATATCATTTCTATATTCTTAGTTGATATTGATGTTTTAATTTGAATGTGTTGTTTTGCAAAATATACTGTTTGTCTTTTCTTTTCTTCCAGAAGCATTTGGGGGAATATGTAGAGATTGAAATACTCAAACAAGGACAATATGAAGGGACAATATGAAAGGAGAATATGAAGGGACTGGAGGAAATGGAACAAGGAAGGTGTGGAAAGGTTCCGATTCCATCATCGAAGATGCATTGGAAGTCGACACTGCTGAGGAGATGAAGCATATTTGCATGTGTAATACATAATTTGTGTCATATTCTTTCTGTATTAGGTATTAATTTTTGTAGAATGATATTTGCTGTTATTGGATACATGTGGGGATCTCAGATGTTTTTGTTTATTTCGTGAATGCTTAGGGACATGGAGTCTAGGCAGGGATAGAGATAATCCACAGTAGGGTCCGATGGGTCGACCAGCCTGAGTGTGGACATTTTGGATAGTATTTTGTTTGCTGAGGCTTTCATGTGTATTTAGTTGCAACATAGTTTCAAATGCATTGATAAAGATGTATGAATTGATCTGGAGTACTTAAGTGGTTGCCTGGGGCAGAGGGGCCGTGAGAGAATTTTACTGTCTTGATTGATGGATGGATATTTGGAAAGAAGGCTGCCAGACAGGTTTTTCGCTCTCACACTCCATAAAGATTTGTTCATATTTCATAGAAGTGTATTCACACTCCATAGAGATTTGTTCATATTTCATAGAAATGTATTCACACTCCAGAGAAAAGTGTTTTGGGTTTATTGTTAAAAATAATCAATAAGAGAGATTGTTACTTGTCATAATCCTATTCTTTTTGTTTCGAGACTTTTAGTTAGTCTCGAAGGGGGGAATATGTAGTGTATGATGAATTATGACTTTGCTAATGTTTTCAAGTGGAACCTGAGAGGAGGTTTATTCAGTGTTAGAGGGAGTAGTTTTGTGATGACACACCATAGAATAGGAAGTCTGTTAGGTGTCCTCCTGGGATTGGTCTGTAGGGGAACACCCATATCAGATTACATAGCATATATACCACAGTTGGGACAAAAGAAGTCAGAATAATCATATTAGAGATGGGGCGATTATTCTCCGGGTATCTGCAGGTATCTGTAAATCGACGCTGTAACCCTTTGTCATGAATAAACCTTATGATGAAAATACAGCGTCAGCGGGTCCTCCTTGTCGCACGGCATAATTAGCAACGTTAACTCGACACTACACTCTCAACCTGTTCCACTACAGCCCCGTCGATGAGAATGGGGGCGTGCTCAGTCCTCTTTTTTTTCCTGTAGTCCACAATCATCTCCTTTGTCTTGGTCACGTTGAGGGAGAGGTTGTTGTCCTGGCACCACACGGCCAGGTCTCTGACCTCCTCCCTATAGGCTGTCTCATCGTTGTCGGTGATCAGGCCTACCACTGTTGTGTCGTCGGCAAACTTAATGATGGTGTTGGAGTCGTGCCTGGCCATGCAGTCATGGGTGAACAGAGAGTACAGGAGGGGACTGAGCACGCACCCTGAGGGGCCCCCGTGTTGAGGATCAGTGTGGCAGATGTGTTGTTACCTACCCTTACCACCTGGGGGCAGCCCGTCAGGAAGTCCAGGATCCAGTTGCAGAGGGAGGTGTTTAGTCCCAGGATCCTTAGCTTAGTGATGAGCTTAGAGGGCACTATGGTGTTGAATGCTGAGCTGTAGTCAATGAATAGCATTCTCACGTAGGTGTTCCTCTTGTCCAGGTGGGAAAGGGCAGTGTGGAGTGCAATAGAGATTGCATCATCTGTGGATCTGTTGGGGCGGTATGCAAATTGGAGTGGGTCTAGGGTTTCTGGGATAATGCTGTTGATGTGAGCCATGACCAGCCTTTCAAAGCACTTCATGGCTACAGACGTCAGTGCTACGGGTCGGTAGTCATTTAGGCAGGTTATCTTAGAGTCCTTGGGCACGGGGACTATGGTGGTCTGCTTGAAACATGTTGGTATTACAGACTCAGTCAGGGACATGTTGAAAATGTCAGTGAAGACACTTGCCAGTTGGTCAGCACATGCTCGGAGTACACGTCCTGGTAATCCGTCTGGCCCTGCGGCCTTGTGAATGTTGACCTGCTTAAAAGTCTTACTCACATCGGCTACGGAGAGCGTGATCACATAGTCATCCGGAACAGCTGGTGCTCTCATGCATGCTTCAGTGTTGCTTGCCTCGAAGCGAGCATAGAAGTGGTTTAGCTCGTCTGGTAGGCTTGTGTCACTGGGCAGCTTGCGGCTGTGCTTCCCTTTGTAGTCTAATTGTTTTCAAGCCCTGCCACATCCGACGAGCGTCAGAGCCAGTGTAGTACGATTCAATATTAGTCCTGTATTGACTCTTTGCCTGTTTGATGGTTCGTCGGAGGTCATAGCGGGATTTCTTATAAGCGTCCGGGTTAGAGTCCCGTTCCTTGAAAGCGGCAGCTCTACCCTTTAGCTCAGTGCGGATGTTTCCTGTAATCCATGGCTTCTGGTTGGGGTATGTACGTACGTATTCAACTTGAACACTCATTCATATACAGAGAAAAGGGTACTGGTACAGAGGAGGGGGGAGGAGGGCATTGTGAATTTCAGGAAAATAAAATTATGCTCCAACCTTGATTGATTGTCAATAGTTACTTTAATGCACCTGTGATTCAAGATGGAACTGGAAAGTGGCATCTCTTTATTTCTCTCTAAATCACATTGGGCTACACAGGAAGATACTGGCATCTTTTCTTTCTTTCTCCAGCCACTTACTCATTTTTACATAATGGTTGAAATACACTATATTCCATGATTTACATGATGGACTGTTGAATCTCACAATATTGACCCAAGGCGTCTGTGCAACTTCAGAGACTGTTTGAGCTCAGTTAACTAAAGCTCAAGGTGTCCGCTCAGGGATCTAACATTCATCTTCAGATTTCAGATATACTGTAGTTATGTAACAATGTAGTCAAGCAAACTTCCTCCACTCCCCCTTCAACCACCTCCTCTCCACAGTCATCCCAGGTCATCTGTATGCTACAAGATGGGTTAGCCCACTGAACTAAAGTCCTTCCCACTGGGCAAAAACTGGTTGAATCAACATTGTTTCCACTTCATTTCAACAGACAAATTCAATATGACTACCTTGAATCAACGTGGGAAACTGGTTGGATTTGAAAAAAGTCATAAAAGTAAGGGAATTTCGTATTTTTTTCACCCAACTTTTAACCTAAATCCAATGACATGGTGAAATGTTTTGTTGATTTCACGTTGAATTCAGGTAAGTTGACAACTCAACCAAATGTAAATCAAAACTAGAAGTTGAACTGAGGTTTGTGCTGTGCCCAGTGGGTAGACATTAGCTTGGGGAGTTAAAGCACAGAAGCACATATATTAGATCGCACATAATGAGAAAAGCCTAGTAGTTTGTAAAGTACAGGGGGCGGATGAGGGGGAGGTATTTTTTTGCATTACGCGTAGGAGTGGCAAGCCTAGTCCGTTACATCGCGCACAATGAACTGTAGGCTACAGCTGGCTGTTATGTCTAGTCTATAAGACCAGGCTGGGCTACAAGAGGAACAAAAAAGACACAGTTTACTGTGGTGGTCTTACCGCTTTAAAACCGCCACCTGGTCTGCTATGGCAGCGATCATGGGACTCTCAAATCCAGTTCGGAAAGAAGGTAAGCACAGTGCAAACAAAGGATGCCTTGCCCCACTCATGGATAACCACCGAGCCAATATAACCAGACGTGTTTATTCCAAACGACAATATTGATAGTAAATGCAACTTCTTCTTTAAATTAATTATGTTTTCTGTCAGTTTACAGGAATAAGATGTGTTGATATGTGGACACGCACTGGCGGCGCTCTCCGTGGTCGTGTCTGATGTAGCCTACCTTTGACAGGTACTGGTCAGAGCTCGTGCAGACGCGTCGAACCAAGCACCGTTGTAGAACTGAGGTGAGGTATTTTATGAACTACCTAATTATTAAATGCTTAATACATTAGTAACCCTGACAGTGCTGTATATAAGTCCGTAGTAGCCTATATGACTGAACAGACAAGGCTATTAGGCAACCAAACTGGGTTCATGTACGGTCGGGTCTGTCAGGGGGGCAAACTTTATTTGCATCGGTTTTGCGTAGCTTATATGATGGGGTTGTTAAGCTATGTGTCCATTAAACTAGTTAAGTCAATATGTGGACAACTTCGTTTATTGAGGTTTCCATGTTGTTGTGGTTTTAATTCAAATCCGTGGATAATGTGAGATAACCTAACCCTATCAATCAATTCGGCTTTTAAAAGGCATGAATTTGAACAGTAACTAGTATGCAACTAGAAGCGTAGCATCATATTTCTTAACAAATTATTGCTGTAAGAAATCTACTTAATTTTGGGATAAAAGTAGACTACTTACTGATACAATGTTGACGCCAATGAACAATTTAAAACAATGTAATACATTGTTCATTTATACTGTATTTATTTTCTGATCCCCATTCATCCCCCGATTAGACAACAATCACCCTTTAAAATGTGTTAACATCTTACCAATCACACCATTCATATGGTGAATGTGATACCCCACACGCCACATGTGTGGTACGCGTCACCTTTGAATAGTCATTCAGAACCCCACATCATACTGTGTGATACGCGACCCTTTGTCTGCGCTCTTTCTTTTACTCTTTCTCTCTCTTCTCCCCTCCCCTTTTTTATGATCTCGGCGGCTTTTAGTGTGTTGCGTTATCGCCCTGTTTTCATGTTGTTTTTCAGCAAGTGAGTGAAAACGTGCCACATGTTCCAAATGCTCCAACGCATTACACACTCGTCTAGAATTTTGACAGCTAGTCCAATTCTTTAGCCTACCCAGGACCCACGTGTAAACTACAATTTTAAACAGCCTCACTCTTACCACCTGCACAGCATAGTAAGTGTTCGTGTATTATTTTTTACCCCATTATTACATAATAATTACGTTGATAATGACGTAAACCAGAACCGAGGAGTCACGGGCGCGCTCTGCTTTAATTGCGCCTTGCTGCTATTTGTCATCAACGATTCAGGTTCTGAATAAATAATAATTATAGAACTGACAGTCAGCTGCGACTATGCCCTGGGCGCTGTGTGTTCAATACATCCTGTTATCCATATCAATTATGTTTAGAAGAAGAGATTTTCTATATCTATTCACACGTTGTCAAATTGATTATTATTTTTACATAAAGTATTCATTAAATTCTAAAAAGGAGTGGAGACGTAGGAGCATGGCTGCTCAAGAGCAATTGACAGGCTTCAGATTTGATGACAGCGAATTGGATATCATGCAACCATTGGAATACCAGATGGGCGTCAGTTGGAATGGTTTAGATTTTTTCTTGAATATTAAATATGACTGGGGATTGCTAACTGGTTACACTGCTTACCCAGCTTAATCATTATGCATGGCTCTGAAGATGATCAAAGGTCAGTGGGGTGTTCATCTACCAAGGCTTTGTAATGGGTTGAATTTAAAGGCTTGGTGAAATTAGGCTTGAGCATATTTCCAGAACATATTTTCAGTATGTTTTAACTACGTTCAATATACTGTTTTAGTTCATAAGATATGATATTCCAAAAAGTGAAAGTGTGTTTAATAACTCTATCAACGACTTTCAGCTAACACACATTAGGAAACTCTCAGGAAGAGTATTCTTAGACACTCATGATGCTACCTATGATCTCTGAAAATGTTAAGCTTCTGTTGTTTCTTCAAGGCCATTTCAGTCATAATATTTTCTGGCCAGAGTAGAAATGGGATCTGTTGTATTCCTTTCCAATCAAATGTTTTTGTGTCTTCATTTTACAGGATTGTGAATTATATTCTCTTTGCTAATTTAATGTAATTACTTGGCATGCATGCCTACACCTAAGGGATAATCAACTTAGCTATGCATTCTATGGAAAATAATGAAGGATGTGGAAAGTGTGTTCCACAAGTCACTACACACCAGCAGAGTGGAACTAACCTTCTATGGAGTTCAACAATGCCAATAATGTTTTCGTTTCAACTTTTGCTTTCAAAAGCAGCTCAAACATAGAACATGTAAGAATGAACTATAGCCATTGAATTCTACCGTGCAAATATACTGTGCGTTATAGGGAAATAATGTGCGCTCTAGAATGCCCTTCAAGCCAATCAGAAACAAGTATTCAACAATGCAATGGTATAATTAAGCAATAAGGCATGAGGGGTGTGGTATATGGCCAATATACCACGGCTAAGGGCTGTTCTTATGCAAGACGCAACGCGGAGTGGCCATATACCACAAACCCCTGAGGTGCCTTATTGCTATTATAAACTGGTTACCAATGTAATTAGAACAATATAAATATTTTTTTTGTCATACCTGTGGTATACGATATACCACGTCTTTCAGCCAATCAGCATCCAGGAGCCAAACTATCCGGTTTATAATAATATGTTAACACTAGTTGAATAATTTTTCAAACACCTAAACCAGTTTTTTTCTGCAATCTAGAGCCATAATCATTACGCTTCATTCTATGTAAACTATATGTTTATTTTCCTGCATATCTAAGCATACCTCTTGAGCTGTCTGTATCTTCCTGACTGGGGGTAATTTTTTAAAATAAACTAAATATGCTTCTCTGCATCTCTGCTAAAATCTGGGTAAAAGATTGAAAGGAATGTGAGGGGCCACGTGCAACTGTTTACGACACAATTGCTGTGAAGAGCAAATACGTTTATGTCATTTCATTCTGTCAATTTGTATTCTGTGTGAGGAGGAAGTGTATTTGATTTCTACATCTAAAAATGTTTCATTTAATCTGTAGCATTATAAAGACAGTTAGAATGATGGTATGGAAGGGAAACAGCTCAGACAAGCTCCCAATTTACACTCACAATTTACAGGCAACCTATAAACCCCAAACTTTCCGGAGCGCTCTGCTCAATCCATATGTCATGACTGATTTGCTACCCATCCTTAACTCAGGCGAAACCTGGAGTCTCTCAGTTATGGGAATCGGAGCTTGCAAAGCTTTATGGCCTTGGCTAACCTCCGGGGCGGCTATGAACTTCACTAGAGCATACACACCGTACCGCCAGCGACTATGTGGTGAGTTGTGTAGATGAGGGGCCAGGGGAATAAGATGGGGGGGGCTCTTGTGTCTCAGAGTTATAGTCCGAGGGAGTTACATTGGCATTCCGGAGAGGAAAAATGGATTTCAATGATCTCCTCCTATGGATGGCAGAGGTTTGTGCAGTGGTGGCTGTTGTGGCCTTCTCTTAAGGTAATAAAAAGAAAAACAGACACCGTCCTCACAGGAGACCCTTCCGAAACACCTTGTGCCAGAATGGTAACAGAAAAGAAGTCAAGCATGCCCCATAAACTTAAAGGATACCGCCATCACACTGGCTGGCGAAGCGACTAATGGGATTTCCCTGCTCTGCTCTGACTTCTTGGTATTGGCCAAAAGTTACAAGCCAATTTACACAGAGTTTGTCCTATTTGAAACAGCCATAGAGGGGACCCATGCCTTATTGTAAAAGTGACTGATCAGTCACTAAGACCTGCCAATGAGTATACAGTAAGAACAGCAGTGTTTCCCCAGCTCTCTCGTGTTACTCAGCTTCCCTCAGTTGTTATGCAACCATTCAGCAAATTAACATCCCATCATCATGAAGCCCTTTGAAAAGCCATAACAAGACTAAAACAGGAGAGAACCTAACCTGAGGCTTTAATTAAAGATACTAAACGCTGGAAGCGCCAGGACTTCCCACGGTACCGTGCTTATTTACCCAAGGGAACACCAGGATCGTTTATTGTGAAAGAAGCTCTCGGAGTGTGTTTGAAACAGGTGCCAATTCTAGAGCAGTAAATCGCTCTCAGGTATCAACCATCTTCCTGTACTTTTTTTTCTCAAAAATGCATTTGACACAGTAAGGCTGTGTGGGCTCTTCAAACGACCTCCATTACACATGCTCACCTCCCCCTCAGTTCAGAACCAAGGCTAACACCCCTTCTGAACCCTCATTAGTATTCTCTGCAGTGCATTCGTAGCTGACCATTACACCCCATGCCCCGGGGCTAAACATGGAGACTTGCGGTGCATCTGAGGAGGCCAAAGATGTTGAGCCGAGCCCCTGGAGACCCGCTGCCCTGAACCTGACTCCCTCTGCCCCTCGGTCCAAACTAAAGCCAATCTACGATAATGTGACTGACTAGGGAAGGCAAAATTCCAGGAACTTTCAATAAATTCCCTTGTTTTCCAGAAGTCCTGGTTGGAGGTTTCTGGATTTCCTGCTTATTCTTTCCTGATTCCGGGAATCCTCCAACCAGGATTTCGGGAAAACCAGGGAATTTATTGAAAGTTCCAAGAATTTTGCAACGCTAACAGTGACCTCTTGGGTCAGTGTGTCACGCACTACTGTCAATGGTAGATGTATGGAGCGGGTTGAATCATGGTCTGTTGGCCTTTTATGGAGAAGCAAATGTATGTTGCAGTATGTATATTTGAAATATGTAACATCCAGGGGGACTTTACTGTCAGTATACATCAGTAATGATATATATGAGCCTAAGGCTTACTGTGATACATGCTTAAATCATAGCCAGGAAGTCTCATTACAGGCCCAGTGCAATCAAAAATGTTTATATATATATATATATTTCCACACTTTGAGGTTGGAATAATACTGAAATTGTGAAAATGATAATGCCCTTTTAGTGTAAGAGCAGTTTGAAAAGACCACCTGAAATTTCAACCTGTTTTGGTGGGATGGAGTTTTGGCCCTCCTGGTGGACATCACCAGTAAATACAGTAAAGTACACATTTTAGTCATTTAGCAGACGCTCTTATCCAGAGCGACTTACAGTTAGTGAATACATATTTTTTTATACTGGCCCCCCGTGGGAATCAAACCCACAACCCTGGCGTTGCAAACGCCATGCTCTATCAACTGAGCTACATCCCTGCCGGCCATTCCCTCCCCTACCCTGGACGACGCTGGGCCAATTGCGCGCCGCCCCATGGGTCTCCCGGTCGCGGCCGGCTGCGACAGAGCCTGGATTCGAACCAGGATCTCTAGTGGCACAGTTAGCACTGCGATTAAGTGCCTTAGACCACTGCGCCACTCGGGAGTACACACACTAAGGGGTAAAAAAAATATGTTTTGAGCAATATAGTGTTTTTTAGACAGAACTGCAAACTTTAAGGAGTAGGGCATTCAAGGAGTTGGTCTAATGGAAATATGTGATGTCATTGGCCTCCCTCTTGCTTGAGGAACAATAGAGTAGCAATAGAGAACAAAATAAGAAAGGCCCGCCCCCTCCACTTGTGCTATGTAATGACTTACCTGGGACACCTATTGAGATGGGCCTCTTGTTAAGTAAATCAGGTGATAAATGAGGTGAAAAGGAGACCAATAAGAAGGAGATTTCCAAACCTCTCTACCAATAAGAGCTAGTTTTCTGTTTTCTCCTCCCCACTCAGACCACTCCCAGACAGTCCTAGCAAAATTCTTGCTTGGGAAGTTGCTCTTTGCTAAGAAGCTATTTTTGTTTCTTTTTGATCATTTTAATTGAAAACAATCACAGTAAGGTACTTAATTTCTACCCAGAAATGATTTGATATTAAGATAACAATGGCTGCATTGGACATTTAAGATCAAATCTAGCTGTGTAAATGATTATGCTCATATCTAATGATGCTAAACAAGCCGTTTGAAAATAATAATAGCCATTACAACTCATTCTCTGCCCCCCTAAGATGAAGTTCTCTCAAAGGAAGAGTATTTAAGTGTGGTACAAAGCCCTTGAAGATAGTGTGTAGACTACAGTATGCAGTGGGAATACAGTGAGTCTGCCTGGCTCTCGTTTCAACCTCACCCACTTCCTAATTACCTCCAATCCATTCTCTTTCTTTTCACTTCTTCTTTCTTGCTGTATTCTTTCATTCCCCTCTACCCATTCTCTCTCCCAACTGCTGTTCTCTTTGGCTATGGAATTTATTGGCTGAGGGGAGTGAGCTCAAGCATCCTCTCCCTGTCCTGGACAAGTCTGTCTGTCTGTCTGTGGCTCTCAGTTTGTACTGGACGGGTCATTTCATTATAAAGCATTACTCTTCAATGAAGCCATTATACCCTCATCATCCTGAGCCAAAATGAGAACCCAGATGAAATGAGAAAAGAGATGAGTGAAAGAGACTGAGGAGCAGCGGAGAGTGATAAATGGAGTGAGAAAATAAGAAAAAAGTAGAGAATCACTGGTGCTTTCGACAAGATTCTCACAAAGGCGACACAGAGAATGAGACATCATCTTTTCTTCATACTGGTGACATGACATTTCATCCCAGCAGGCTGGCCTCCATCCCTTATCCCTGACAGGACTATTCTTTATTTTGGGTGGCATTAGCGCTGTGACACGCTGTGCAAGTGGAGCTGTGCTAGGGAAGCAGATGCTGACTGGCTGCTTTGCACTGGGGTCAGTCCTGTCATTAGGATGAAGCCATGTTGGTTGACAGCCTCTAGGGAAGCTACTGTGGTCAGAAGGCAAACTTGGAGAGAAGCCTGAGAAAGCACACACAGACATGGCCACTGCTACTGCTACTGGCAGTAGTGGTACTGGTGTCAACACTAGACCTAACACTCACCGATTCACCTCACACCTGGCTGTTCCAGCCTCTACAACCAGTCACCATCTTCCCTCTAGCCTCACCTCTCTGACCTTTCCAACCACACCTGTAATTTCCTTTCTAGCCATTAACCCCTTCTCTCCATCCCTCTCTTTCTGTCCCTATTAAACTATTCTCTCTCGTTATCGCCCTTCCTGAAACCCTCTACTCGACCTATCTGCTCGCCAATCTACTCGGTCACCCTTGCCGTTTGCTCCGTCCAACACTACTCGTTTCTCTCTGTCCCTCTCTCTTTCCCTCTCATTTTCCCTCCCATTTGTTTTTCTACCTCTCTCCTTTCCCTTTCCTATCTCTCTTTCTCTACTTCCCTCTCCCTGTTTCTTTTCTTCTCCCTCTCCCTCATTCCCTCGCTCTCTCTCCCACTCTCCCCTGCCAGTCCTTGGCTAACGTCTCTCCTCCCAGTCATACCTGTAGGCAGCAGGTTGTCCCCCTGTCTCTTTAATCCTCTCCCGTCAGGCGAGCGCACCTCTAGATGGATCAGTGGCTGATTTGTGGCCTCCCAGTGTGTTCCGTCTGTCTCTGCCTGTCCTCCTGTCCTCCTGTCTTCCCGCCACGTACCCCACAGAGACCTGCATCATTAACATGGCTTTCAGCTTTCACACATTTGCTGCTGACTAACAGGCAACTCCTCATCACAACCACACCTACTGCCAGTGTTCTACCACTGGACAGTGCATGGGGAATGAAGGCTGATCGTCTTAAGCGTATAACTTCAAATACGTTTAATCGGGAGTGTGTGTATGTGTGTATGTGTGTGTGTGGCAGAGAATGTTTTCATCTCAACATCTACACTGAGGGACTTAATGAATCTCTGCTGTCAAATAGGGGTCATTAGAGAAATGTGCTGAGAGTTGGTAATGATTAATTATTTGCTCATTATAAAATGGTGGGCGGCAGTTTATAGAATGGGGGGCAGTGTGGCTCAAAAGAAAGATGACTTGAGCGTTTCACCTTCAATGTGCCCCTCAACCATTACTTTGCCACCCTACTCTATAATTAAGATATATTCATTTAAAGTTTTGGGGTGTTTTGTTCCAGAAGCTCTGTGCCCTGTAAAAATGTTTTAAGGTATGACACTGCTGAGCTGAGAGAGAGAAATCTAGAAGGATGGAAATGAGAGGGCTACTTACACAGTGTTGGAAAGGGATCACAGCAGTGATTGAAGGAGGGTATGAGGCATGAGTTGTTCAGAGATTTGACTTCAGTGCCGGACAGGGGTTGAGGTGTTCATAGGCTTCAGTGCAGGACAGGCTCATCATGGATGAATGGTGTTGGAGAAGAGCTCAACTCTTCCACTGAAGGCAGGACAGGATTTGACTGGGAAGACAAAAAACAATAACACAATACACTACACAGTTAGACAAAAGAGCTAAGAATGAGTTAGTCCAAGCAAGGAGTAAAATCATCGATGTGTAATAATGTGATTGTGCTTGTGTATGTGATTGACTCTACATACAGTAATGAGAGAAAATTAATAGTGGTACTCACAGTGCTTGGAGGGGAAACATTCAATGTACCAGTGGATGAGCGGGCACATGAGATGTGTCAGGTGAGAGTTGACAATGGTAGTAGAGTGGAGTGGTCATCACCTCTTAAATCAGGGAACAGGAGGGGACTTCGCTGGAAATACAAATAGCAGATACATTCCATTACAGCAGCGCCATCATTGGTTTGGGCAACAAGTTTCTCCATGACGTTAAACTCAGACATCTCAGAATTCACAAAGTCAAACACAGACTGCGCATCTCGCCCACTTGACACATCAAAGTAGCCCAAGAAACATTCCTGAATAAAGCCTTAGGGCAATGTTTTCTCCCTGGGGCCTGGAGTTCTTCCTTTTCTGGTAACCTAACCAGGAATACTCTGGACCCTACAGGGTATGACAATGATTCATCAGTTGTAAAAAGGTTTTATATGGGCATGATGGGACCAGTTTTTCTAATCAGGTCATATGGTTTTAAAAAAACTCTTGAAAAAAAACCTGGCCCTGGGGGGGATGAAAACCCTGTCAAACTGCAGCAACCTTATACTTGTTCATATGAATTATATTTAGACTAGATTAGGAGGGGGATTTCCTCTACCCAGACACAGAGACAACAACTGATAGACAATAGAACTCACAGGGCTGAGCTTGCTTTATGCAGTTTGCATCATCTAGGACTATGCAACTGTAGGCCACATAAAAAATGGACTCACAGTCTGTCATCACTATTATGTTGATTGATTAATTCCAGTTAATTCTTTTGGATTGAAAAGGTATAGGCAGCATAGCCAGCCCAAGTTTGAATATAAACCTAATTTGATCGCATTCACATTTTCTACTGACACACAAATGGGCTATAAATACATAACATTACCAATTAGTTTACCCTGACCGGATGGACAGCGCACATAGGCTGTATGCAGCTGCTATTATTAGTAGCCTACAGTTGATCAGACTGAAAAAACATCTAATTTTCATCCCATACAGCATGTCAGATCTCTCATGTTTAGGTGTAGCCTAGACTGCTGCAACATTTATGTCATGAGTTTTTGCTGTCTGTCCGGAGTGATTATGTGTTATCACCTTTGATAAATAGCATAAATACTGGAGGAAAGTGGAAAGCCTACATGAGCGCGCACGAAAAACATGCGCTGTCAACCTCTCTTTTTAATCTCACTTTTAATGGATGATGCGATGGAAGCGATCAAGTCATTCTGAATTGATTTCGACATCCCTGAGAAGACAGTAGAAACGTCCATATGATCAGCAAGTAAAGCATCGTAACGTGCAATTACCTCTGCAAGCTCCTTGTAGTTGTCCTTGTTAGCTGAACTTTCCGTGTAATTGTGCCCTTAAAAGCCAATTTATGCTTGATCAGAAAATGTGGTCGAAGGCTTCGTATGGAGGGTGTGCCTGTGCCGCATTGCAAAACAGTGTGTTTAAATCAGGTATTTGGTGACGTGAATATATTTAGTATAGTTTTGTCTAAAAGGATATATTTTTGAATGTTTCATTATTTTTTTCTTTCTGAAATTCACTGAGTAAGATGGTCCTCCCCTTCCTCCTCTGAGGAGCCTCCACTGGTACACACATTGTGATGTCACGAGAGGCTACACAGCTTTCAGCGGGATTGCTCAAGTAGTGCAAGGAGACCAGGTTCAACCAAAACAAGGATTTTATTAAAGGTCTTGGGAAACTAACGAAAGTATAACACAATTCTGTTCTCTGGTGGCTCTTTAAGGGTTAACAGTTCAGGGAGGTCTCTTCCACATCCAAAATCATAACTCTCCCTCGCTCAAATAACTTTTCCCCAGTCTTACTGTATTCCACGTTGCAGCTAGTGGCCAACCCAGCAAAACGTCCTTCCAAATGTCCCACACGTATTTCCACAGGTGCATATATCCAAAGGTGAGTATTTCCCCAAAGGTAAGTATCTCCAAATCCTTATATTCCTCATGGAAGTGGACGTGCAGCACTCTTGTCCTCCAGAGAGCCCAGCTTGGAGACCGTGTCTCTTCCCTTCAACAAACCTTCAGCTCATCAGCTCCTGATTGGTTTCAGCTGCGTGGGAAGATTGGCCATAGAGGGTTGGAGTTCCCGACCATACCAGCAGATGGAGCCATAGCTGTCTGGGTTTGCAGCCATCTCAGGGGGATGTAACGTCCCTCCAGGACACAGCCTCTCGTGACATCACACATCCCCCCTCCTCGGGACCGGCGTCCTCGTCGGGGTAAAGGCAGCGAAGAAGGCATCACGCCGGGAGAGGCGTCCGCATTGCCGTGGTGCTTGCCAGCCTGCTCTCTCTTCAACTCCTCCACCTCTAGGACCAGGGACTCAGCCTCCTGTTGTCTCTCCTTGAGTTTCTTACTGAACGCATCAGCCTTGGTTTTAGCAGAGTTTAGCTTCTGTTGAGCAGCTTTCAGTTCCTTCTCTCTCTCTGCCTCCGCATTCTTCATCTTGTTCTCCAACACCTTGTACTTCTCCTCTGCCTTCTTCTGGACCTCCCTTACTACTGCGCAGGGTCTCCTCACACTCCTCGATGGTCCTGCGCAGCCTCTCCAGCTCCTCCTGTTGCTTAGGAAGGAGCTCTGTTGGAGTTTAGCCTGGAGGATATCTAACTCTTCTGTCTTCATGTCTAACTGTTGCTTTAACAAACGATACCTCTCAGCGGTCCCCCTTCAGACCAGACAGTTCTTTGTCCAGATTCTGTAGCTCCGTCTCTGTGTCGGTCTGGGCACCTGCCATCCCTATCAGCGCCCGGGCGGGAGTGAGTAACTCGGAGGATTGCACCGGAGCCTTCCCCAGGATGAGTCTTGCCTCTCCGTTTCCGAGGTACTCGGGTTATCCTCTCCTGAGACTCTCTCCAGAGTGGGTAAAAGGCTGGGCAGTCTCGTCCAATTAGGGACAGGGACGGGGAGGAATCAACCACCCCCGCCGTCGTGTGTATGGTTCCCCGTGTGCTGGTCATTGTAAGTTCAGTAATGGGGTATTCTCTGGTGTCCCCATGGACACAGGAAACTGGGAGGACTTTCCCCGGGGGTCAGACACGTTGGGCCCACCAAATCCCTTACGCACCAGGGTGGCCCGGCTACCAGAATCCAGTAAGGCCTCCACATCATGGTGATTCACAGTTACCGGGCAGGTGGGGGTCGATCTGGGCCGCCATCTACGACTCCCAAGAGCGAGGCAAAACGGTGTGTGGGTGCTGAGCTGGAGGACTCCGCAGTGGGCATAGGTTCATCGGCTGGTTTCCCACACTGCCAGGAGATATGTCCCATCTCCCCACACCGGTAACACTGTCGAGTTTCCCCCTCCTGGTGTACTCTTCTTGGACCCGCCTGGTTTCTGGCTCCCCCTGGAGCCGGGATAAGTCCTGACGTGGCTGGGTTCGAGACCTTGGGGTCCTTTGGACGGGTTCTTCCCATTTGTGGTGGGGCCGCCCTCCTGGGGTCTTTTCGGGAAGCATTCAGCATCTCCGCTGTGGCCTGGTACTTTTCCACAGCTTCCACGGTCAGATCAGCCGTGGTCAAGGCCTGTTGACTGATGAACCGTTTTGCCTCATAAGGCAGGGCGCGTGAGGTAACGATCCACCACAACGGCCTCCACCACCGCCGCTGCTGTATTCCTCTGCGGATCCAGCCATTTCCTTGCGATCCGGACAAGTTCATGCATCTGCGCCCCGAGGAGGTTGGTCTGGTTGGAAGGTCCAACTGTGAAAGCGCTGGGCCATACCAAACTTTGTGAGTCCATATCTGCTGAGGATCTCAGACTTCAGGGCATCATAGTCAGTAACCTGGTCAGGGCCCAGGTCCCGGACAGCATTCAGCGCTTCCCCGGTTAGAAAGGGGGCTAACAGACCAACCCACTGTTGCTTGGGCCAGGCTTCCCTAGTGGCCGTGGCCTCAAATGCATGCAGGTATGCCTCAATGTCATCGGTAGCTCCCATCTTAGATATAAAGTCACTTGCCTTTATTGGGCGGGTATTTTGGACCACCCTCTGTCTCTGCAACTGCAATTCCTCTGCCTTCAGAAGGTTGGCTTTCTTTTGCTCCTCCAAGAGAGCCACGTTTGCTTGCATCTGGGCTTGCTGGCCAGCAACAAGGGCTTTCAATATGTCCTCCATTTCAGTCGGCGGGGAGCCTACGGCCAACTTGGAAAACTGGGTGATCAAACCTTCGGTATCCTCCTCTGACATGCACTATTAACGCTTGAGCGTGCCTGTATTCTCCACCATCTGTGATGTCACGAGAGGCTACACAGCTTTCAGCGGGATTGCTCAAGTAGTGCAAGGAGACCAGGTTCAACCAAAACAAGGATTTTATTAAAGGTCTTGGGAAACTAACGAAAGTATAACACAATTCTGTTCTCTGGTGGCTCTTTAAGGGTTAACAGTTCAGGGAGGTCTCTTCCACATCCAAAATCATAACTCTCCCTCGCTCAAATAACTTTTCCCCAGTCTTACTGTATTCCACGTTGCAGCTAGTGGCCAACCCAGCAAAACGTCCTTCCAAATGTCCCACACGTATTTCCACAGGGTGCATATATCCAAAGGTGAGTATTTCCCCAAGGTAAGTATCTCCAAATCCTTATATTCCTCATGGAAGTGGACGTGCAGCACTCTTGTCCTCCAGAGAGCCCAGCTTGGAGACCGTGTCTCTTCCCTTCAACAAACCTTCAGCTCATCAGCTCCTGATTGGTTTCAGCTGCGTGGGAAGATTGGCCATAGAGGGTTGGAGTTCCCGACCATACCAGCAGATGGAGCCATAGCTGTCTGGGTTTGCAGCCATCTCAGGGGGATGTAACGTCCCTCCAGGACACAGCCTCTCGTGACATCACAACATGCACACACGTACACATACACACACAAACACGCACGCGCGCGCACACTCGGACACACTTGGACACACACTCACTCTTGTCATTAGTTTTTCTTAAGCGCTGCTTGTAGACCTTTATAACAACAGAAGTGCAATGAGCTGACATGAGGTGAGTGAGATTGTGAGAGTGTTGCTGAGGGAGGGAGAGTGTGGCTTTCTGCCCTGTCCCCTCCCCTTCCCCCACACTGACCACGGGAGACTGGAACTAGGTGCTTTGATCCCAGCAGCTCACAACAGAAACTCCTATCAATACAAAGGAACACATGGCCATGGAGCAATATTCTTGGTCTATCTTAGTAACCCTGAAGCTCCCTCTCACATCACATCTGTTATACTGCCTTTAGTTACCAGTAATTAGCTCTGGAATCTATGTCCCGTGTAGCTCAGTTGGTAGAGCATGGCGTTTGCAACGCCAGGGTTGTGGGACTCACTTAACTGTAAGTCGCTCTGGATAAGCGCGTCTGCTAAATGACTAAAATGTAAATAAAGACTAATGAGGAAGCGGAGTTGTTTTGTTTTGTTTTGTTGGTGGCAGACGTTGCAAGTCACAGTGCAACTAACTGAGCTTTGTCTCATGTTGCTGATCATGCCATCTACATCTCCAGTAGGCTACAAACATCTACATCTCCAGTAGGCTACAATCCATCTACATCTCCAGTAGGCTACAACCCATCTACATCTCCAGTAGGCTACAACCCATCTACATATACATCTCCAAAAGGCTACAACCCATCTACATATACATCTCCAGTAGGCTACAACCCATCTACATCTCCAGTAGGCTACAACCCATCTACATCTCCAGTAGGCTACAAACCATCTACATCTCCAGTAGGCTCAACCCATCTACATATACATCTCCAGTAGGCTACAAACCATCTACATCTCCAGTAGGCTACAAACCATCTACATCTCCAGTAGGCTACAACCCATCTACATCTCCAGTAGGCTACAACCCATCTACATATACATCTCCAGTAGGCTACAACCCATCTACATCTCCAGTAGGCTACAACCCATCTAAAGTTCAGTCGTTCTCATCTTTAGAATCTTGCAAGTCACACACCGTGGTGGTGGGTAGATCTGGAGCGATTTGGGAGGATGACAAAAGACCTAATGAGGCAGATTCAATTAAAAGTGTTTAACTTTATCCTTTCTACACTGAGCCAGGAGTCACATACAGTGGGGGAAAAAAGTATTTAGTCAGCCACCAATTGTGCAAGTTCTCCCACTAAAAAAGATGAGAGAGGCCTGTAATTTTCATCATAGGTACACGTCAACTATGACAGACAAATTGAGGAAAAAAATTCCAGAAAATCACATTGTAGGATTTTTAATGAATTTATTTGCAAATTATGGTGGAAAATAAGTATTTGGTCACCTACAAACAAGCAAGATTTCTGTCTCTCACAGACCTGTAACTTCTTCTTTAAGAGGCTCCTCTGTCCTCCACTCGTTACCTGTATTAATGGCACCTGTTTGAACTTGTTATCAGTATAAAAGACACCTGTCCACAACTTCAAACAGTCACACTCCAAACTCCACTATGGCCAAGACCAAAGAGCTGTCAAAGGACACCAGAAACAAAATTGTAGACCTGCACCAGGCTGGGAACACTGAATCTGCAATAGGTAAGCAGCTTGGTTTGAAGAAATCAACTGTGGGAGCAATTATTAGGAAATGGAAGACATACAAGACCACTGATAATCTCCCTCGATCTGGGGCTCCACGCAAGATCTCACCCCGTGGGGTCAAAATGATCACAAGAACGGTGAGCAAAAATCCCAGAACCACACGGGGGGACCTAGTGAATGACCTGCAGAGAGCTGGGACCAAAGTAACAAAGCCTACCATCAGTAACACACTACGCCGCCAGGGACTCAAATCCTGCAGTGCGAGACGTGTACCCCTGCTTAAGCCAGTACATGTCCAGTCCCGTCTGAAGTTTGCTAGAGTGCATTTGGATGATCCAGAAGAGGATTGGGAGAATGTCATATGGTCAGATAAAACCAAAATAGAACTTTTTGGTAAAAACTCAACTCGTCGTGTTTGGAGGACAAATAATGCTGAGTTGCATCCAAAGAACACCATACCTACTGTGAAGCATGGGGGTGGAAACATCATGCTTTGGGGCTGTTTTTCTGCAAAGGGACCAGGACGACTGATCCGTGTAAAGGAAAGAATGAATGGGGCCATGTATCGTGAGATTTTGAGTGAAAACCTCCTTCCATCAGCAAGGGCATTGAAGATGAAACGTGGCTGGGTCTTTCAGCATGACAATGATCCCAAACACACCGCCCGGGCAACGAAGGAGTGGCTTCGTAAGAAGCATTTCAAGGTCCTGGAGTGGCCTAGCCAGTCTCCAGATCTCAACCCCATAGAAAATCTTTGGAGGGAGTTGAAAGTCCGTGTTGCCCAGCGACAGCCCCAAAACATCACTGCTCTAGAGGAGATCTGCATGGAGGAATGGCCAAAATACCAGCAACAGTGTGTGAAAACCTTGTGAAGACTTACAGAAAATGTTTGACCTGTGTCATTGCCAACAAAGGGTATATAACAAAGTATTGAGAAACTTTTGTTATTGACCAAATACTTATTTTCCACCATAATTTGCAAATAAATTCATTAAAAATCCTACAATGTGATTTTCTGGATTTTTTTCCTCATTTTGTCTGTCATAGTTGACCTGTACCTATGATGAAAATTACAGGCCTCTCTCATCTTTTTAAGTGGGAGAACTTGCACAATTGGTGGCTGACTAAATACTTTTTTTCCCCACTGTAGTTAGCTATGAAAAAGAGAGGGTCATGGTGTGTATATGTATGTGCGTGTGTCTGTGTGTGTCCCAGTGTTTGTGCCCCAGTGTGTACAGTGGCTTGCGAAAGTATTCACCCCCCTTGGCATTTTTCCTATTTTGTTGCCTTACAACCTGGAATTAAAATGGATTTTGGGGGGGGTTGTATCATTTGATTTACACAACATGCCTACCACTTTGAAGATGCAAAATATTTTTTGGGGTGAAACAAACAAGAAATAAGACAAAAAAAACAGAACTTGAGCGTGCATAACTATTCACCCCCCCCCCCCAAAGTCAATACTTTGTAGAGCCACCTTTTGCAGCAATTACAGCTGCAAGTCTCTTGGGGTATGTATCTATAAGCTTGGAACATCTAGCCACTGGGAATTTTGCCCATTCTTCAAGGCAAAACTGCTCCAGCTCCTTCAAGTTGGATGGGTTTCGCTGGTGTACAGCAATCTTTAAGTCATACCATATATTCTCAAATGGATTGAGGTGAAACAGGTTTCCCTCAAGAATTTCCCTGTATTTAGCGCCATCCATCATTCCCAGTCCCTGCCGATGAAAAACATCCCCACAGCATGATGCTGCCACCACCATGCTTCACTGTGGGGATGGTGTTCTCGGGGTGATGAGAGGTGTTGGGTTTGCGCCCAGTGGCGGTTCTAGACACATTTTACTAGGGGGGCCAAGGAGGGGCCAGTGTTTAATCAGGGGGGCACACATAAAAAAACTGGCAACACATGATATTCAAAGATTATAAACTTTATTTTACTTTAAAATCATATGACATTTATTATAACACGTATTTTGTACAAGAGTGCAGATGCAAGAGAGATAGTGCCATAAAAATGAAAAAATAAATTAATTTAAAAAAATTAAAAAGTACAGGGTACAAATACAGGGTTCATATTCAATGTGAACAAAACTCCAGGATACAACAAAGGGTACAACAATGTGCCATTTCCTATTTATGGAAGCCCCACTACTGTGGACAGTTGATTCCACATTTTGTTTTAAGAAAGAAAACTTTGAGTGATTTATAAACAAAACACACTACCCTGTATCCATTTAGGTAAAATAAACCAAATCAGAAAAGAAATTCAATTCAAAAGAGGCTTTACTAGCATGACCATATTGACATACAGTATTGCTAAAGCACATAAACAGGGAAACGTGTTACACATTAACATCCAGTAGTCCAATAGGATGCAGACAATAAACATTAAGTTAACATTCGTTTAAAAGCAACAATCATGTCAACACAATGTAGCAATATGAACAACACTGATGGATATCAGCAACAACATGAAAACAAGAATATTACAGCTGTGTGTGTGTGTGTGTGTGTGTCTGTGTCTTTGTGTACTTCACTGTCAGTTGATGAGCAGGTGTACAAAAAAAGGCTTTACAACATATATGGGCAAGTCCATTTAGGACAGCACATTTCCACCATAGTTCACATTAGGAAAAAATGACAGCATGAATGCTCACTAAACAAACATATACTACATATACCTTTTTATACACATTTTTTTCAGTAATTTTTTAAGAGTGAAAGGGAAGTAAGCAATCGCTCATCATAGGATCATACATATTTCAGTTACAATATTAGTTACAATATTAGTGTTAGTTAGATCATCATGTCAAAGCTGGACCTGCAAAGTCTGAACGACACAAGTGTGCAATGATTGGAGTGATTTTGTTTCTTTTTTTCTTGCTTTGCTTGTTTTCAAAAGGAAAAATCATAGTTGGTAAAAAATAAAATAAACTTTCGTTGAAAGGTATCACACTGTATAATTTACAAATATCTAAAGAGGTTTAGTGGATGCCATAAAACATCTGTGGAGCTTGAAGATTTGTAGTACATAGATGTTTGGCAGAGATAATTCAAAAGAATAAAATCATAAACTCTATCTATCTATCTATCTATCTATCTATCTATCGAGAGAGAGAGAGAGAGAGAGAGAGAGAGAGAGAGAGAGAGAGAGAGAGAGAGAGAGAGAGAGAGAGAGAGAGAGAGAGTGTTTCCTTAGAGCAGTACATGCAGCAATCACTTAATGGAGTGATGTCATAATGGGCCACAAAACTTTGGGGATGTGGATGGAAAGTTACAGGCAGGAGAGGGGAACCAACAGAAGCAGGTCTTGAGACATGAGTTTGCCCCTTTTTGAAAACCTCTTGAGAGAGGATTGGTGGGATATATATACATACATACAAACATACATACACTCTAGTAGTGTGTGGAACTACTGGTACTGTGAGGAAAAAAAGATAGATGATGTAAAATGAAAAATAAAACAAGCTTCAGCTTCTTAAGACACGGTGGGTTCATCTAAGTAGACACATGTAACTTCATGTGGACACCAGACTGTCTTTGTCTACACATCTAACTTCATATGGACCCCAGACCGTCTCTGTTTACACATGTAACTTCATATGGACACCAGACTCTTTGTCTACACATGTAACTTCATATGGGCACCAGACTGTCTCTGTCTACACATGTAACTTCATATGGACACCAGACTGTCTTTGTTTACACATTTAACTTCATATGGGCACCAGACTGTCTCTGTCTACACATGTAACTTCATATGGACACCAGACTGTCTTTGTTTACACATTTAACTTCATATGGGCACCAGACTGTCTCTGTCTACACATGTAACTTCATATGGACACCAGACTGTCTCTGTCTACACATGTAACTTCATATGGACACCAGACTCTTTGTCTACACACGTAACTTCATGTGGACACCAGACTAACTCCATTCATTTTACCGGTGGTATTGAGAACAGATAAACCCACCGTGTCTTAAGAAGCTCAAGCTTGTTGTTTTATTGTTCATTATATCTCTTTTTCCTCACAGCGGCACTCATACGCTACGAGCGTATATATCATATAGATACACTACAGCAACAGGATACGGCGGTTGTGCTGTCTGGCAAAACGGTGCGCCACTCTAATTTACCCGTGTAGAACGTTGCCGTGTAGAGCGTTGCATTAGTTCCGCTTTTGGCGCTCGCGTGTAAAATAGTTATAAATTCATAATTTTTTATTTGGTCAGCACGGGGGGGCCACAGGGGTGGCCAGGGACATTTCCAGGGAGGCACGGGCCTCCCCCGGCCTCCGTGTAAAACCGCCACTGTTTGCGCCAGACATAGCGTTTTCCTTGATGGCCAAAAGCTCAATTTGAGTCTCATCTGACCAGAGTACCTTCTTCCATATGTTTGGGGAGTCTCCCACATGCCTTTTGACAAACACCAAACGTGTTTGCTTATTTTTTTCTTTAAGAAATTGCTTTTTTCTGGCCACTCTTCCGTAAAGCCCAGCTCTGTGGAGTGTACGGCTTAAAGTGGTCCTATGGACAGATACTCCAATCTCCGCTGTGGAGCTTTGCAGCTCCTTCAGGGTTATCTTTGGTCTCTTTGTTGCCTCTCTGATTAATGCCCCCCTTGCCTGGTCTGTGAGTTTTGGTGGGCGGCCCTCTCTTGGCAGGTTTGTTGTGGTGCCAAATTCTTTCAATTTTTTAATAATGGATTCAATGGTGCTCCGTGGGATGTTCAAAGTTTAGGATATTTTTTTATAACCCAACCCTGATCTGTACTTCTCCCCAACTTTGTCCCTGACCTGTTTGGAGAGCTCCTTGGTCTTCATGGTGCCGCTTGCTTGGTGGTGCCCCTTGCTTAGTGGTGTTGCAGACTCTGGGGACTTTCAGAACAGGTGTATATATACTGAGATCATGTGACAGATCATGTGACACTTAGATTGCACACAGGTGGACTTTATTTAACTAATTATGTGACTTCTGAAGGTAATTGGTTGCACCAGATCTTATTTAGGGGCTTCATAGCAAAGGGGGTGAATACATATGCACGCACCACTTTTCCGTTATTTATTTATTTGAATTTTTTTAAACAAGTTATTTTTTTTATTTCACTTCACCAATTTGGACTATTTTGTCTATTACATGAAATCCAAATAAAAATCAATTTTAATTCCAGGTTGTAATGCAACAAAATAGGAAAAACGCCAAGGGGGATGAATACTTTTGCAAGGCACTGTATGTGGGAAGGTGGGATTTAAAACTGTGAAGTGGTTCTGAGCATAATTTGTTGCTGATCAATGGCAGAAATTAACAATTTCTCTGAACCTCGCCTGCCCAGGCCGACAGAGGTGAACAGTAATAAGGAGTTGATATGGAGAGCTGTTCATAAAAGCTTACGTAGGCATGAAATGACATGAAATGTCACAGGTTTGTCGCTAGTCCGCTACACAGTGGACTTTGAATAATCTTTCATGTAAATATGCTTTTATGTTTTCCAGCTAGAAAGCGTACTGTTTGGGGCCAGAAACAGCGACTGTGGCCCAAAGCTTCGAGGCCATGAATTGCTTCAAAGGGCGTTTTGGACAGGATGTGGAGAAACAGGACCAAAAGCTGTCAAAACCAAGATGGGATACCCCCAAAAACAAGGTGACAGAAGTTTTGATGGAAGTGATCAATTTAGCAATAACTTATTTTGTTAAATCACACAGTCATTTCTCTCCATCTTATTTAACCTCTTTCTTTCTTTCTTTCTTTCTTTCTTTCTTTCTTTCTTTCTTTCTTTCTTTCTTTCTTTCTTTCTTTCTTTCTTTCTTTCTTTCACATGAACAACACCCAGGTGCCCACAGACCGGACCATGGTGGTGGGCGGCAGGCAAGGTGGGGGCGGTAAAGGTTCCAACCGTTCAGGTGGCACCCTGAGGAAACGGCGGCAGCGATACGTGGAGAAGGACGGCAAGTGCAACGTGCATCACGGCAACGTGCGCGAGAAATACCGCTACATGACAGACATCTTCACTACCCTGGTGGACCTGAAGTGGCGCTTTAACCTGCTGGTGTTCACCCTGGTCTACACAACCACCTGGGTGTTCTTCGGTCTCATCTGGTGGCTCATCGCCTACATCCGCGGAGACCTGGACCACACTGACGATGGAGACTGGATCCCCTGCGTCAACAACCTCAACGGCTTCGTCTCTGCCTTCCTCTTCTCCATCGAGACGGAGACCACCATCGGCTACGGCTATCGGGTCATCACTGATAAATGCCCAGAGGGGATTCTTCTGCTGTTAGTCCAGGCCATCCTGGGCTCCATCGTCAATGCCTTCATGGTGGGATGCATGTTCGTCAAGATCTCCCAGCCCAAGAAGCGAGCCGAGACGCTCATGTTCTCCCACAAGGCGGTGATCTCTGTGAGGGACAGCAAGCTGTGTCTGATGTTCAGGGTCGGAGACCTGAGGAACTCACACATTGTGGAGGCCTCCATCCGGGTCAAGCTGATCCGCTCCAAGCAGACCAAGGAAGGGGAGTTTATCCCGCTCAACCAGACGGATATCAATGTGGGCTTCGATACGGGGGACGACAGGCTCTTCCTGGTGTCGCCACTCATCATCTGTCACGAGTTCAACGAGGGCAGTCCCTTCTGGGAGATCTCACAGGAACAGCTGGAGAGAGAGGAGTTTGAGGTAGTAGTCATCCTGGAGGGCATGGTGGAAGCCACAGGTGGGTTCTTCTAATTTAAGGTCAGATTTGCATTTCCTGCTTAATGATGAAGATTTGGACTAGGGGAGGGTAAGCTGATCATAGATCTGTGCCTACGAGCTTCTACCTGTATAAATTTGTATTATAATCATAATGATGTAGAAAATGATTATTAAAATAACATTAATAACACTATAATTACAGGTATTTTAACTTATAATATGAGAATCTAATGCATGTGTGTGTGACCCTGTTTATAAGCATTCATTCACTTGGTGGGATAAAGAGGAGGCAGTCGACAGGAATCACTCAAGACTTACATTTACATTTTAGTCATTTAGCAGACGCTCTTATCCAGAGCGACTTACAGTTAGTGAGTGCATACATTATTTATTTATTTTTCATACTGGCCCCCCGTGGGAATCGAACCCACAACCCTGGCGTTGCAAACGCCATGCTCTACCAACTGAGCTACATCCCTGCCGGCCATTCCCTCCCCTACCCTGGACGACACTGGGCCAATTGTGAGCCGCCCTACGACAGAGCCTGGATTCAAACCAGGATCTCTAGTGGCACAGCTAGCACTGCGATGCAGTGCCTTATACCACTGCGCCACTTGGGAGACACCAATTAACGTCGGCTGTGAATGCACTTGACAAGGACTGCAATTACACTGTCCTAAATGGCCACAGCATTGTCCTGTATGCTAATAACCTCTATTGGTGTAGTCTGGCTCCTGGTGAGAAGCGGGAGGGACTCCAGGGAAGCCCGTCTGTGTGTTTGTGGGAGAATCCCAGACCTGTCAATAGCACAGCCTCTGGGAAATTAAACGAGCAGAAGATGTTGAGGGAATTCAGATCGGAATGGTGATTGAATTGGGTCGTTCCACCAATTTGGTGCCTTTTGAGAAGTGTAACTTGGTCAAAAGAAACATTTGATTTCACCTAATTCTGTCATAAAGAGCACATGTTCAACTTAATAAAAAACATGTTTCCCCATCTCAAGAGGTTAAATTAAAAAAATACTATAGTAAGTGCCTATTAAGTGCCAAATAAAGTAACAGGGTTAAACGTAACAGGGTTTACAATTTCTTCTTAAATCAGACATAAATCCCCTTGTTCTGTGCAACAGGGAGTGTCAATTGAATGCAACAAATGTTTAATTGTTAAAACATTTCTAGCCTGTCTATATATGGGTAACAGGGTTGACGTGTTATGTTCGACCCGTTCAGTATTCCACCACAAAACAGCAGAAAATGGCCAAAAAGAGTAGAACCAGCTCACCTGCTTTTACTATATGATTTGACTATTAGGTGTTCAATGTTTCTTTTAAAAAGGAATAGTTTCACCATATTAAAACGAGAGTTCAGTTCACGTAACAGGGTTGACCTTAAAATGAGGGACAGACATAAATGAATCACTAATCATATGAAATAAATAGTAATCTTCAGAATTGACTTTGTCAAAGCAACAAAATAACTAGGGCTTTCAATGATGGTGAAACTTGGAGACATTTTGGGATTGTGGGTTAAAATCTTCCTAGAAGTGACACAGGGTTGACAGAGAGACATGTCAAAATGCTGGATTTTGGCACTTTAGCAAGCCTTTAGTCATATTAAAATTAGGTTTGATTGAATTTTCCATATGGTCTATATTAAAGGGCACTTCATTTAATATAACAGGCTTTTAAAATTCTATATTGGTCCACAATTTATACTTAAAACGTCAAAGGGATGCAAAAGGCACTCTTTTCATGGAACGACCCAATTCCCTTATCCCTCCCACCGGCAATGATTCTCAGTCCAGGAGTGGGTGGTGGCAGTGAACTGAACTACTGTCGCTTTGATTCAAAGACACACTGCAGGTGATTTACCTTCAGTCTTTTTTTTCTTTCTTTTTTTTTCACCTTTATTTAACCAGGTAAGCCAGTTGAGAACAAGATAAAGCAAGATAAAGCAAAGCAGTGCGATAAAAACAACAACACAGAGTTACATATGGGGTAAACAAAACATAAAGTCAAAAATACAACAGAAAATATACAGTGTGTGCGAATGTAGTAAGTTGTAGAGGTAAGGCAATAAATAAATAGGCCATAGTGCAAAAATAGTTACAATTTCGTAATTAACACTGGAATGATAGATGTGCAAAAGATGATGTGCAAATAGAGATACTGGGGTGCAAATGAGCAAAATAAATAACAATATGGGGATGAGGTAGTTGGGTGGGCTAATTTCAGAATGACTGTGTACAGGTGCAGTGATCGGTAAGCTGCTCTGACAACTGACGCTTAAAGTTAGTGAGGGAGATAAGAGTCTCCAGCTTCAGAGATTTTTGCAGTTCGTTCCAGTCATTGGCAGCAGAGAACTGGAAGGAATGGCGGCCAAAGGAGGTGTTGGCTTTGGGGATGACCAGTGAGATATACCTGCTGGAGCGCAGACTACGGGTGGGTGTTGCTATGGTCACCAGTGAGCTAAGATAAGACGGGGATTTGCCTAGCAGTGATTTATAGATGACCTGGAGTCAGTGGGTTTGGCGACGAATATGTAGTGAGGGCCAGCCAACAAGAGCTTACAGGTCACAATGGTGGGTAGTATATGGGGCTTTGGTGACAAAACGGATGGCACTGTGATAGACTACATCCAATTTACTGAGTAGAGTGTTGGAGGCTATTTTGTAAATGACATCGCCCAAGTCAAGGATCGGTAGGATAGTCCGTTTTACGAGGGCATGTTTGGCAGCATGAGTGAAGGAGGCTTTGTTGCGAAATAGGAAGCCGATTCTAGATCTAACTTTTGATTGGAGATGCTTAATGTGAGTCTGGAAGGAGAGTTTATAGTCTAACCAGACACCTAGGTATTTGTAGTTGTCCACATACTCTAGGTCAGACCCGCCGAGAGTAGTGATTCTAGTCGGGTGGGCGGGTGCAAGCAGCGTTCGGTTGAAGAGCATTCATTTAGTTTTACTAGTGTTTAAGAGCCGTTGGAGGATACGGAAGGAGTGTTGTATGGCGTTGAAGCTCGTTTGGAGGTTTGTTAACACAGTGTCCAATGAAGGGCCAGATGTATACAAAATGGTGTCGTCCGCATAGAGGTGGATCCGAGCGTCACCAGCAGCAAGAGCGACATCATTGATATACACAGAGAATAGTCGGCCCGAGAATTGAACCCTGTGGCACCCCCATAGAGACTGCCATAGGTCCAGACAACAGGCCCTCCGATTTGACACATTGAACTCTGAGAAGTAGTTGGTGAACCAGGCGAAGCAGTCATTAGAGAAACCAAGGCTATTTAGTCTGCCAATAAGAATGCGGTGGTTTACAGAGTTTTGTTTATGAGGATGCAGACTGGGTGGGTGTTATTGCTTCACATTTGTTTTTGATATTCTACTCAATATATAGACTTTGGTTTAACAGAGGGGGAACTTTTGATCCATCGCACAGCAAGGGCTGGTTTTTCCTCTGTATCCCATGTCAATATTGACGGTTTAGTCAAGGGGACAAACTAAAATCTGATGCGGTTTTGAATTTTTAAAAGCTATCGACAGCAGTTGGTTGTTTTTCTCTTTTCCCTCAGGAAGTAAACCCAATCAGGCCTTGAAGTGGGATTTGCCTGAAGTAGGAAAGAGTTTACTGGTTTGTTGTTAATCTCAGGTGCTTAGAGAACGGGAGCTTCTGCAACGTAGACGCAGGGAGTCAGGCAGCAAGTGCAGTTGGTGAGTTTAATAACGAAGACCATGAAGACATACAAAACAAGAGACGCGCACTGGGCATGAAAAACAAAACCAATACTGTCTGAAGACTGAGGCTACTGAGGGCTAAATAAAGGGGAAGGAATCAAGGTACTGATGAAGTCCAGGTGTGCATAACGATGGGGAGCAGGTGTGCGTAATGTGGGTTACCAGGACCGGTGGTTAGTAGACCAGCGACGCGGTGCGCCAGAGCGGGAGTAGGCGTGACAACTGCGTTTATCTCTTATTCTTATTCATACTTTCAACTCATACGGTGCTCAAAGGCTTTGTTTCGTTTTTCTAGATGCTTCATGAAAATACATAGGCTAATTGGTATGTTGATTGTATATTAAAAATGATCATCATCATCAGGCTCAGTATGTAGGTATCCCACTCTAGACATGATACCATTGAATTGCCAGTTGTATTTTTTCTTCATTCAGTGGGCTGTTTATATTCAAAGAAGCACAGCTATATCATTATAATTTAATAAATTTGATGCAGGTGCAATGCAAATTAAGTGATATACATTTACATAATTGTTAGATTAATTTGTATTTTAAGAATAATGACTAAAGGATTTCACCCCAAATACAGTATAAATGTGTAAACTGTGTTAGAATTATCAAACCACTAACAGAGGGGGGCAGGACTAAACATTCCAGGGTGAAGGTGGTCCTCTGTAGCTCAGCTGGTAGAGCATGGCGCTTGTAACGCCAAGGTAGTGGGTTCGATCAAAAATGTATGCACGCATGACTAAGTCGCTTTGGATAAAAGCGTCTGCTAAATGGCATATTATTATTATTATTATTATTATGAAGGAGAAAGGTGGAAACTGTTTAAGAAAGCCTCCTAAAGGTGGGCGGAGCAAAGTGCCTTTGTGTGTCAAGGGGTATAAAACAGGAGGGTATGGGTTTTGGCGCCAGAGCTCTCCATGTGTAACCGATCCCGGCAGTCTGAGTCGGGTCCTGTCGGTGGACTAGTTGTTATGTTCGTGATCTCCAGTTTCCCGAGGGTTCTGGAACGCTCCGGGGAGCTCTCTTGATTTCCGCACCTGCATCCCATCAGCAATCTGCACACCTGGTCCTGATCATCACCCTTCTTAGGCTCTGGCCTAACATCCATTCCCCTGCCGGATCGTTAGCCATGAACAGTAGGTTTACCAGAGTATCAGTCTTAGAGCCTAGCGTTAGTTTTGTTGTTTTTGCACCTTGTTGATTTGTTGCTTACTTACCCCCGTTTTGTTCCATCTGCAGTCACCCGTCCGGGAACCTTCATCCAACCCCTGCCTGGTGGTCGGGCGGCTGCCGACCCAGGATGGGATCAACCACTGCACCCCCCAACAACTAATCAACGCCGCCCCGCTCTGTTCCCTGGATTATTCAGCATCACTCTTGAACTTGTAAATAAACACTCACCTTCGTTTCAACTTACCTTGTCCTGGTCTGCTTCTGGGTTCTGGCTTAGCAACTCGTGACAGAACGATCCGGCCAGTAATGAACCCAGCGGACCTGGACTCTGTTCGCCATGCCATTACCCAGCAGGAGAAGATGTTGGGCCATCATAGCACGGTACTACAGGAGATCGCGTTGTCAGTTCGGAACCTTTCTACCGGTCTGACGGAGGTCCAGAACCAACGCAAGTGTCCGGTGGAAGATCCACTACCGGTTTCACCCATCTCGCCTGCCGCTTCTGAAGCTGTGTCCTTCCGTGAGCCCAAGGTTCCGACACCGGATAAATATGAGGGGGAGCTGGGAAGATGCCGTTCCTTCCTTATGCAGTGTGGATTAGTGTTCGATCTACAGCCCTACTCTTATGCCACAGACAAGGCTAGGATAGCCTTTGTGATTGAGTTGCTGCGTGGTCGAGCGCTGGAGTGGGCTTCAGCCGTTTGGGAACGACAGGATCCCTGCATGGCTTCATACCAGGGGTTCACGGCCGAGATGAGGAAGCTCTTCGACCATTCCGTCCGAGGGAGGGACGCAGCTAGGCGCCTGTTTTCGCTTCGCCAAGGAACTCGCAGCGTGGCCGACTTCGTGATCGAGTTCAAGACGTTGGCTGTGGAGAGTGGGTGGAATGAGGAGGCTCTGCAAGCGGCCTTTACCAGGGTCTGTCGGAGCAGCTCAAGGATGAGTTGATCTCCTATCCGAGTCTAGTGACCTGGACAGCTTGGTAGCCTTGTCTATTCGGGTGGATAATCGAGTCCGAGAGCGAAGGAGGGAGAAGCAATGGGCTCCGTCCAACCGATCAGCTTCTCAGGTTCCAGTCGGGTCGTCAAACTGCGCGGCTCGCTAAAGTTGGGAGGACTTTTAGCGAGCCAGTTTCGACCTCTCAATACCTCTGTCAGACCCCGTTTCCCGGCTACCCTTATGAACAGGAATCAGAGCTTAGCGATTAACGCTTTTATCGATTCAGGTGCCGATGGGAAGCTTTCTAGATGCCGAGTTGGTGGAACAGCTGGGGCTTTCCAAGGAGCAATTGCCGGAAGCCATTGAAGCTACCACTCTGGACGGCAGTAGTCTGGCACGTATCACGATGAGGACTGAACCGGTTAAGATGCGGTTGTCGGGAATCATTCTGAGATGATTTCATTCTTCATTCTGCCGTCTTCCCAGGTTCCTCTGGTCCTTGGATACCCCTGGCTGAAGGAACACAATCCCACGTTCGATTGGGTGACGGGCAAGGTAACGAGTTGGAGCCTTGATTGTCATGCTAACTGTCTCAAGACTGCCTGCCCCCATTCGGTTCCCAGTCAGGTGATTGAGGCTCAACCCCCAGATTTGTCCCTGGTTCCCGAGACATATCACGATTTGGGGGAAGTTTTCAGTAAGCAGAAGGCTCTGTCACTCCCTCCCCACCGACCATATGATTGTGCCATCAACCTGTTCCCTGGAGCTGTCTACCCCAAGGGAAGGTTATACAGTATCTCCCGACCTGAACGTGAGGCTTTGGAGACCTACATCAAGGAGTCCCTAGCTGCTGGTCTCGTTCGTCCCTCGTCATCACCCCTGGGGGCAGGATTCTTCTTTGTGGGTAAGAAGGATGGCTCTCTTCGACCGTGTATTGATTATCGGGGTTGAATGACATCACGGTCAAGAACAAGTATCCCCTGCCCCTTGATGAGTTCTGCCTTCGACTCCTTACAGGGTGCTACGGTGTTCACCAAGCTAGACCTACGCAATGCGTATCACATGGTCCGGATCAGAGAGGGGGACGAGTGGTTGACGGGTTTCAATACACCGATGGGTCACTCGAGTATCAGGTGATGCCGTTTGGACTGACCAATGCTCCAGCGGTATTCCAGAGTATGGTGAACGACGTCCTGAGAGATATGATCGGTCTCTTTGTGTTTGTTTACCTGGATGACATTCTGATCTTCTCGAAGGAACCTTCCGACCACGTCCAGCATGTCCGGCAGGTTCTGCAGCGATTGTTGGAGAATCGCCTGTTCGTGAAGGCCGAGAAGTGCAAGTTTCACGCCCACACGACATCCTTTCTCGGGTACATCATCTCCAGGGGAGAGATTAGGATGGACCAGGAGAAGGTTAGAGCGGTTCTGGAATGGGCCCAGCCCGGTACGAGATTGCAGCTCCAGAGATTTTTGGGGTTTGCGAATTTCTACCGCAGATTCATCCGGGGATTACAGCCGTGGTGGCCGCTCCGTTAACTGCCTTGACTTCCAGTATCAGGACCTTCAAGTGGAATCCGGAGGCGGATCGAGCGTTTCTGGATTTGAAGAGGCGATTCACCAACGCACCGATTCTCTCTCAACCGGACACGGCCCGTCAGTTCGCCGTTGAAGTGGACGCGTCTGATGTGGGAGTTGGCGCCATCCTGTCGCAGCGATGCTCCACGGACAGTAAACTCCATCCCTGCGCCTACTACTCGTCGCCTTTCGCCTGCGGAGAGGAATTACGATGTGGGTAACCGGGAGCTTCTCGCGGTGAAACTTGCCTTGGAGGAGTGGCGCCACTGGTTGGAGGGGGCGGAGCAACCGTTTATTGTCTGGACTGACCACAAGAATCTTGCTTACGTGCAATCGGCTAAACGTCTCAACTCCCGTCAGGCCAGGTGGGCGTTGTTTTTCGGACGATTCAAGTTTTCCCTGACGTTCGACCTGGATCTAAGAACGGCAAGGCGGACGCCTTGTCCCGGATGTTCTCCAAGACGGAGGAGAGTGGGTCCAAGACCGAGACAATTCTCCCCGAACTGCGTCGTGGGAGCAGTTATGTGGAAGATTGAGGAGGAGGTGCTGGCGGCCCTTCGGACTCAGCCCGGTCCCGGTAACGGTCCACCCGGTCGGTTGTTTGTGCCTGAGTCGGTTCGTCCTGCTGTCCTCAAATGGTCCCACGCCAGCAAGATGGCTTGTCACCCTGGCGTGGCTCGGACAATGGCGTTTCTTCGCAGACGCTTTTTGGTGGCCTGCCATGGCCGAGGATACTCGGGGTTATGTTGCTGCCTGTCCAGTGTGTCGCAGAATAAGAGTACCAATCGGCCCAGCTCTGACTACTTCACCCCCTTCCTATTCCCCGGCGACCATGGTCGCATCTGGCCCCTGGACTTTGTCACTGGGTTGCCCGCTTCTGAGGGGAACACGGTCGTTCTGACTATCGTGGACAGATTCAGCAAGTTCGCCCACTTTGTGCCTATTGCCAAGCTTCCCTCTGCCTCGGAGATGTCCGAGATCCTGGTTAGGGGAGGTTTTTAGGGTCCACGGGTTGCCCAGTGATATCGTTTCCGACCGTGGTCCTCAGTTTACCTCTGCTGTCTGGAAGTCCTTCTGTTTGGCCATTGGAGCTACAGTCAGTCTCACATCTGGTTTTCACCCCCAATCTAATGGTCAGGCGGAGAGAGCCAACCAGAAGATGGAATCCACGCTACGCTGTCTGGCCTCTTCCAACCCCACCTCCTGGGTCTCTCAGTTGCCTTGGGTTGAGTATGCCCACAATACTCTCCCTACATCTGCCACTGGGATGTCTCCCTTCCAGTGCCTGTATGGCTACCAACCTCCCTTGTTCCCTTCTCAGGAGAAGGAGCTCTCAGTGCCTTCTGTTCAGGTCCATATTCGTCGTTGCCACCGGACCTGGCATCGGGCCAGAAGAGCACTCCTTAGAGTTTCGGACCGGTATCAGCTCCAGGCGAATCGTCGCCGGATCCCCGCTCCCACCTACACCATCGGAGATAGGGTCTGGTTGGCCACACGGGATCTTCCTTTACGGACTGAGTCTAGGAAGTTGTTACCGAGTTCATTGGTCCGTTTGTGGTGGAGAAGGTGATCAATCCGGGTGGCAGTTCGACTCAAACTCCCGAGGACGCTCAGAGTCCATCCCACCTTTCATGTCTCCTGCCTCAAGCCTGTTTTCCTCAGTCCTCTGTTGCCTCCTCCGCCTCCTCCTCCTCCTCCTCGGATGATCGGAGGTGGTCCTGCCTACACGGTGCGTCGCATCATGGATTCCAGACGGCGGGGCCGGGGTTTCCAGTATCTCGTGGACTGGGAGGGGTATGGTCCTGAAGAGAGGAGTTGGATTCCGCGGCGACAGGTCCTAGATGCTGACCTCATCAGTGACTTCTACCGCCTCCATCCTGGCGCTCCGGGAGTCCGCCCGGTGGCGTTCGTCGGAGGGGGGTACTGTAACGATCCCGGCAGTCTGAGTCGGGTCCTGTCGGTGGACTAGTTGTTATGTTCGTGATCTCCAGTTTCCCGAGGGTTCTGGAACGCTCCGGGAGCTCTCTTGATTTCCCGCACCTGCATCCCATCAGCAATCTGCACACCTGGTCCTGATCATCACCCTTCTTAGGCTCTGGCCTAACATCCATTCCCTGCCGGATCGTTAGCCATGAACAGTAGGTTTACCAGAGTATCAGTCTTAGAGCCTAGCGTTAGTTTTGTTGTTTTTGCACCTTGTTGATTTGTTGCTTACTTACCCCCGTTTTGTTCCATCTGCAGTCACCCGTCCGGAACCTTCATCCAACCCTCTGCCTGGTGGTCGGCGGCTGCCGACCCAGGATGGGATCAACCACTGCACCCCCAACAACTAATCAACGCCGCCCGCTCTGTTCCCTGGATTATTCAGCATCACTCTTGAACTTGTAAATAAACACTCACCTTCGTTTCAACTTACCTTGTCCTGGTCTGCTTCTGGGTTCTGGCTTAGCAACTCGTGACACCATGAATAAATATACAGATCATTCTTGCTGGTTGTGGACCTTGAATCATTTATGATTAAAACCAGAGCCTTACAACCTCTGGTAATGATTCAAGCTTAGGTTGAATTAGAGATAGAAATTCTCTTAACAATAATGGCTGCTGAAAAAAATTACTTGATACAGTACAAGGTTGTGAATCATCCAACCCGCAACCCCTTACTTCTCTTAATATCAGCGCGTGTATGTGTGTGTGTGTGTGTGTACATTGGTCTGTCTGCCTTGATATACTCCTGGCACTGGCTGTGCATGGTCTGTCGGTTTGTTTCTTCATTCCTGTGGATAATATGTACTGTAATTGATGTCGCTCTTCAAGGTTCACTTGAGCAGAGGATGAAAATGCTGACAAGCTATTTATAGGCAATCCACGTATAAATATTCAGAAAGGTGTGTGTTTGTTTATCTGTGTGTGTGTTTATCTGTGTGTGTTTCTGCATCTGTGCGTTTGATGTGTGTACACGTGTGTGATTGAAAGAGAAGATGCACATCTCTGTATTACAACCACTCGTCAGCCTATTTCCTTTTCCCAATGAGATCTTGTCTCACTCTCTTGTCTCAGTTGTTTTAATACAACCCTGGAAACCCTGCTAAAATGTTTGCACAATGAAAGGAGTACAGCTCATTTAAAGTCAGGAAGACAAAGCATAGTGAATCTTAATTAGATCCACAAAGCACAACAACCCAGCTTGGGTCCAGGTCTTAAGATAGTTCCATGACAAGGGATTTTACAAAAAACATTTAGATCATACCCAATCACACAGTCGTTTCAAGTTCCTATCCTCTATTTCATGTCATTAATGTCTGTCTCCCGCCCCCCTCTCTCTCTCAAGGAATGACATGCCAGGCGCGCAGCTCATACCTAGACTCAGAGGTTCTGTGGGGGGAGCGCTTCACCCCTGTGCTCTCCCTAGAGGAGGGCTTCTACGAGGTGGACTATGAATCCTTCCACCACACCTACCCTACCCCGACCCCCACCTGCTCTGCCCGAGAGCTGGCCGAGCTGGACAAGAAGGGAGAGGCCATCCCCCTACCTCGCCAGTCCCCACCTCCAGTCCTGGAGCCGCCCCCACCACGTCCAGAGAAGGAGGAAGACAGAGGGGAGGAAGAGGTGGGGGTGGAGGCGATAGGGGATGGAGAGGGGGAGAACGTTAGCAATGGAGATGTGAACAGGATGGATGATGGGCATGAATGAGTGTGCATTGGTGAAAACACAGACCATGTCATCCGATGATGCTGCTCACTGGTTTAAAACACGTTCATACATAGAACAGAGGCTACAAGAGGCAAGATTTCAAAACCACAACATCATGAAGATGGGCAAGAAGTACTTGTGCAAGTGACTCAATGTCTCAAATGGCTTTGATATCAAACTTCATCAAGTGTCAAACATAAACTATGATATCCTATAGTTTTTGGCTGCTATTAGAGGGACCAAAGGTAAGTCTTCATGCAGACTCATTATTTTTTTATTAAAGCATTTAGTGCCAATATTCTGATCTAAAACAACTTGGATAACTGGGCGAATATGATTTAAAAAGTTTCAAATAATGGTATGTAAATTATTGAATACTTTGAACTAGAGCAATGTGTGTAAGAATGAATGTGAAAGACAATAAATTAAAGGAGGCCTAGCCAAATGCCCTTCCATTTCAAGTATTTTGATACACACGTTATGCTTACATGTGTTCATTTTCGTGAAATTAATATTTACTTTGTATTGAAATCTTAAATCACTAAGGTTGTAAGGCCTTTGCCTTTTAATGAATTGTTTAAAGTTATGGTTTGGATTTCTTACACCATTTTGTTGGCTTCACAAATTATCCTGTTCATGGCATTTTGGAAGGGTTTGCTATTAGTGGGCGTTGCCAACCACCTAATAAAATAAATAACTGAGCGCTTATCATGGAATTTGAAATGATTGAAGTCTTTTTCGTTTTTTTGTTGCATTTTACATTCACACCATGGTGACCACACACATATTTGTTTTTAGAGGTTGATCATTCACTCTGAGGGTGTGCCATTTTGAGTCTTACCTTGGTGAAAATTTCCCTCTACTGGCTGTAAAACGTCATGACAAGCACAACCTCGTCCTCTCAGGTCTCTCCAACTTCTTCCAAGCCTGATCAAGTAAGAAAAAGGTGAGGGGAATGAATAATCAGTCCAATTTTGTTATGCAGTCATATATAAGTAAGTCATTAATCATCGGACAAGGCCTAAAATCCCCAAACACAAGCAAATTGTGACATTGGCAAGTATGGTGAAAGGTGTGTTTATCATAATGAAGCAGCAGGGGCCCCTTAAAACTGCACCCACTCTCATTGTAAACAAGTAATACTGCACTGCCACAGAAATCAAACTCAAAACGACAGAAAACCATCAAATCGCACATAAATCAAATTATACACAAATCAAATCATACACAATCAAAGTCATACATGTGACCGCTAAGGTGACAGGCATACTACAAGTTATACAAATTGTTGTCATGTAGTCCAGGGCAGAGGTAGCTCTCGAGAACCCAAGGGATCATACCCAGCCCTCTTGGGTTCTCATTTGAACCATTGACCACAGCTCGGCCAATTTGTTTATTATAAACTGGGTGGTTGGAGCCCTGAACGCTGATTGGCTGACAGCCGTGGGATATCAGACCGTATACCACGGGTATAACAAAACATTAATTTTTACTGCTCTAATTACGTTGGTAACCAGTTTATAATAGCAATAAGGCACCTCGGGGTTTGTGGTATATGGCCAATATACCACGGCTAAGGGCTGTATCCAGGCACTCCGCGTTGCGTCATGCATAAGAACAACCCTTAGAAGTGGTATATTGGCCATATACCACACCCCCTCGTAAAATATGCATTTGGAAACCTCAGAAACTATACTTTCATATCCCCCCAAAATAGTTTTCAGGGGTTGCATTAGCGCAGAATTCTGCCAAAAAATTATGATAATGATAAAACGCATAAGAAATATCTTAATGCGTTTTGTAAATCTAAAAGGCTTCTTACTGTAATTTCTGCTTGCCATCAGACAAATGTTGTGCTTGACTTGCATTTCTCCAGTCGGATGAGAATTCACGAACTGGCGTTCTATCAGCAGACAGTGCTCTGACTGATGTGTAGCTACTATTCTCTGGTACTTTTCTCGGTGTAGCCTACTTTTCTCTGGTACTTTTCTAGGTGTAGCCTACTTTTCTCTGGTAAAATGCAAGATTAACTTCAAACAAAACATTAGGAAATGTAGCTAGCTACATTCTTTCTATGATAAACATTATAAATATAATGTCCTTGCTTTTTCATTGTAAACTCATTTACTTGTGTGGCTGCTATCCAAATAGCGTTGTACTTCTGTTGTCATGTCAAGCTCTTTTCTCGTGAATGTGTTGCAGTAATGTATTTTCTGTGAAGGAAAACTATAGTTGCACACCCATGATCACTCAATGATCAGGTGGAATGGTCTAAAACACAGATTTTTTGATGGTCTGCGTTTTGAAAATGCAGATTTCTGAACTCTAACGTTTTACAAATACAAAATATATACAGTGGGGAAAAAAAGTATTTAGTCAGCCACCAATTGTGCAAGTTCTCCCACTTAAAAAGATGAGAGAGGCCTGTAATTTTCATCATAGGTACACGTCAACTATGACAGACAAATTGAGGAAAAAATCCAGAAAATCCCATTGTAGGATTTTTAATGAATTTATTTGCAAATTATGGTGGAAAATAAGTATTTGGTCACCTACAAACAAGCAAGATTTCTGGCTCTCACAGACCTGTAACTTCTTCTTTCAGAGGCTCCTCTGTCCTCCACTCGTTACCTGTATTAATGGCACCTGTTTGAACTTGTTATCAGATAAAATACACCTGTCCACAACCTCAAACAGTCACACTCCAAACTTCACAATGGCCAAGACCAAAGAGCTGTCAAAGGACACCAAAAACAAAATTGTAGACCTGCACCAGGCTGGGAAGACTGAATCTGCAATAGGTAAGCAGCTTGGTTTGAAGAAATCAACTGTGGGAGCAATTATTAGGAAATGGAAGACATACAAGACCACTGATAATCTCCCTCGATCTGGGGCTCCACGCAAGATCTCACCCCGTGGGGTCAAAATGATCACAAGAACGGTGAGCAAAAATCCCAGAACCACACGGGGGGACCTAGTGAATGACCTACAGAGAGCTGGGACCAAAGTAACAAAGCCAACCATCAGTAACACACTACGCCGCCAGGGACTCAAATCCTGCAGTGCGAGACGTGTCCCCCCTGCTTAAGCCAGTACATGTCCAGGCCCGTCTGAAGTGCATTTGGATGATCCAGAAGAGGATTGGGAGAATGTCATATGGTCAGATGAAACCAAAATATAACTTTTTTGGTAAAAACTCAACTCGTCATGTTTGGAGGACAAAGAATGCTGAGTTGCATCCAAAGAACACCATACCTACTGTGAAGCATGGGGTTGAAAACATCATGCTTTGGGGCTGTTTTTCTGCAAAGGGACCAGGACGACTGATCCGTGTAAAGGAAAGAATGAATGGGGCCATGTATTGTGAGATTTTGAGTGAAACCCTCCTTCCATCAGCAAGGGCATTGAAGATGAAACGTGGCTGGGTCTTTCAGCATGACAATGATCCCAAACACACCGCCCGGGCAACGAAGGAGTGGCTTCGTAAGAAGCATTTCAAGGTCCTGGAGTGGCCTAGCCAGTCTCCAGATCTCAACCCCATAGAAAATCTTTGGAGGGAGTTGAAAGTCTGTGTTGCCCAGCGACAGCCCCAAAACATCACTGCTCTAGAGGAGATCTGCATGGAGGAATGGGCCAAAATACCAGCAACAGTGTGTGAAAACCTTGTGAAGACTTACAGAAAACGTTTGACCTGTGTCATTGCCAACAAAGGGTATATAACAAAGTATTGAGAAACTTTTGTTATTGACCAAATACTTATTTTCCACCATCATATGCCAATAAATTCATTAAAAAATCCTACAATGTGATTTTCTGGAAAAAAAATTCTCATTTTGTCTGTCATAGTTGACGTGTCCCTATGATGAAAATTACAGGCCTCTCTCATCTTTTTAAGTGGGAGAACTTGCACAATTGGTGGCTGACTAAATACTTTTTTTCCCCACTGTACTTACTGTGTGCTGTTTTAACACAGAATCACACAGAGGTATTTTGGTTTGCACATTTACCTGAACTACAACACTTCCTGAGCAAATGGAAACTTGGGAGGGAACAAAAAAAAACGTGTCTTGAAGCTGGGCTACACAAAAAATCTGTGGTAAAACATCTAACAGTAGCCAGTGTATCTTTTGCAGTCTATTTGTAAAGTTTTTTGGGGATGATAATTAAGTTGAGTGTTCAAGGTTTCCAAAACCGTATAGGAATCAAGGATCAATTGTTTTTAGGTAGAGCATTTCACGCTTTGGTCAGCTCCCCTCAGCTAAATCAAAAGAAAGATTCAATTACTCTAATGCATTGGAGTCAGAAGGCCAAGGCCGAGGATAGGCTCCTTCACACAGAGCTCAATCTAAAAATGCATATAATCTTGAATAATCTTTTTTCGTTGGATAGCTAGAATTCACACTAAATACAATTGAATATCCATGGAGAACAACTTTTTGATATCTTGTATGTTGTCACCATAGTCCCTATGGCAGGGGTCCCCAACTACATTCAGCCACGGGATGATTCAGACCCTTTACTAAGTACTTTGTTGAAGCACCTTTGGCAACGATTACAGCCTGGAGTCTTCTTGGGTATGACGCTACAAGCTTGGTACACCTGTATTTTGGGGAGTTTCTCCCATACTTCTCAAGCCCTGTCAGATTGGATGGGGAGCGTCGCTGCACAGCTATTTTCAGGTCTCTCCAGAGATATTCAATCGGGTTCAAATCCGAGCTCTAGCTGGGCCACTCAAGGACATTGAGAGACTTGTCCCGATGCCACTCCTGCATTGTCTTGGCTGTGTGCTTAGGGTCGTTGTCCTGTTGGAAGGTGAACCTTCTCCCCAATCTGAGGTCCTGAGTGCTCTGGAGCAGGTTTTCATCAAGGAGCTCTCTGTACTTTGCTCCGTTCATCTTTCCCTCAATCCTGACTGGTCTCCCAGTCCCGGCCGCTGAATAATTTTCCCACAGCATAATGCTGCAACCACCATGCTTCACCGTAGGGATGGTGCCAGGTTTCCTCCAGAAGCGACGCTTGGCATTCAGGCCAAAGAGTTCAATCTTGGTTTCATCAGACCAGAGAATCTTTTTTCTCATGGTTTGAGAGTCCTTTAGGTGCCTTTTGGCAAACTTAAAGCGGGCTGTCATGTGCCTTTTACTGAGGAGTGGCTTCCGCCTGGCCACTACCATAAAGGCCTGATTGGTGGAGTGCTGCAGAGATGGTTGTCCTTCTGGAAGGTTCTCCCATCTCCACAGAGTGACCATCGGGTTCTTGGTCACTTCCCTGACCAAGGCCCTTCTCCCCCGATTGCTCAGTTTGTCCGGGCGGCGAGCTCTAGGAAGGTGGGTCCAATTTTTTCCATTTAAGAATGATGGAGGCTACTGTGTTCTTGGGGACCTTCAATGCTGCAGAAAGATCCCCTTCCCCAGATCTGTCTCTGAGCTCTACGGACAATTCCATCGACCTCATGGCTTGGTTTTTGCTCTGACATGCATTGTCAACTGTGGGACCTTATATAGACAGGTGTGTGCCTTTCCAAATCATGTCCAATCAATTGAATTTACCACAGGTGGACTCCAATCAAGTTGTAGAAACATCTCAAAGATGATCAATGGACACATGATGCACCTGAGCTCAATTTAGAGTCTCATAGCAAAGGCTCTGAATGCTTATGTAAATAAGGTATTTCCATTTTTATTTTTTTATTTTTTATAAATTAGCAAAAATGTCTGAAAAACTTTTTTGTACAGTAGATGGGAAATTCCATGGTAACGGAATTTCGCTTTGACTCAGATTTTTCACTTTAAAATGTATGCCAACAAAAACCATTTATTTCTAAGTTTAACAAACCATACAACTATGAACAAAGGACTACTTTGAACAATATATAATGGAATTTCCCAAAAACACATTTACTGGAAGAACTGTGCAGATGCAAAGTTTGGTAACAGAAATACGTTTTTTTTATGCGAGCATGTTTTCCAAAACTCAGAATTAAGATTCAAAGGTGTCTGCAGAAATAATGGGGTGTCTGCTATGACATGACACCAAAGAGTTGTAGTTATAATTTTTTAATAGTTATTGAACAACAGTAGGTAAAGTGGATTTAAATCATGAGTCCCTAACCTGTAATATTCAGAAATCTGAATATTCAAAACGCAGACCATGAAAAAAATCTGCCTTTTAAAACATTTCACCTTCATTTTATATTGAAAGTCAGTGTTTTTTTTGCTTCAATCGAGTGATCAGGGGCGTGCAACTATAGTTTTCCATTATAGAAAATACATTAGTTCAACACATTCGGCAGAAAATAGTTTCATTTTCATCAGATGACAACAGAAGTGCAACGCTATTTGGCTAAAAGCAACAAGTAAATGAGATTACAATGAAAAGCAGTTTTTTTTTTTTGCAAAAACTATGCATGGCCATAATATTTATAATGTTTATCATATAAAGAATGTACCCAGCTACATTTCCTAATGTTTTGTTTGAAGTTAATCTGGCATTTTACTGGAGAAAAGTAGGCTACACCGAGAAAAGAACCTGAGAAAAGTTGCTACACACCAGTTAGAGCGCTGTCTTCTGATAGAATGTCAGTCTGTGAATTCTCATCCGAGTGGAGAAGTGCAACTGAAACACAAAATTAATCTGATGCTGAGCAAAAATTACAATAAGAAGCATATTAGATCTGCGTATACAAAACGCAGCAACATATTTATTATGCATTTTATATATTAATTTTTTTGTACTGTATTCTCTCAATGTGATTTGATAGGTGTGACACCAAAATCCAAGCTGGCTTCCCTTGACACTTTTTTTTGGTGCACCAGGACCAATCACAGTTGAGCTCACAGTTTAGCTCAACGCTGATTGGCTAATTTTTTCAACTTTATTTTATCAAGGGAGGCCAAATGCTCGCTGGATTCCCTTGCATTCAATGCTACAGGCGGCAACAATGTCATACTCGTTTGGACCAGACAGCATCAGATAGATGGCCTACACGTAGAGAGATGCGCTGTTTCGCTCGCTCTGACGCTTTCTCCGGTGAGATACATTCAGCCAGCCTCTTGCGAATTGAAGGAAAATTATGAAACACGGAGAGAAGAAAGATTATTTTCATTTTCTGTCTTTTTTTCTTGGTCACATTTTTGGGAAGCCTGGCTTCCCTTGGCATCGCCATTGGATATAATAACTATAAAGTGGGATCCGAATTTTTATATATTTTTTGTTATTTAAAAAAAATGTGTTATTATTTAAATATATATTTCAACAGTAACATGCAAAACACAAAAAACTGAACAGCCAGAGGGATTACACAAAGAAATAAGGAAGAGAGAAAATAAATAAATAATAATAATAATACAAATCCACATTATATCAAATCAAATACAGACATGTAGCAAATAAATTTTTTAGACATTTTGTTTCACATACGTTTTAAAGATTCTAAATAGTTTACCAAATCAGATATATATATATTTTTTAATGGCCTTTTTCTTCATACATTTTGAGTTGTGTATGAAATTTTTTCCTAATAAAATAAAGAGATTTATGACATACTGACATTCAATTGTGGAATCAGTGTAGTAAAATAATATGTCAAACTAAGATATTTCAATGGTTGTATGCATTTTGTTGCCAAGATATAGTTTCACATCAGTCCAGAACACCTCACTATGTAAACAATTACAAACTAAGTGTTCAATAGATTCAGTTTCTAGTTCACAAAAACTGCATTCACTGGTAACATCAGGTATATATTTAGAAATCAAGCTATTACACGGGTAGAATCTATGGATAATCTTAAAGGAGATCTCCTTTACTTTATTGGTCACCATAAATGTGTGTGGCGTGAGCCAAGCAAGGTGCCAGTTTACATAAAACGATGAAGCACAACAAAATATAGCAAAAGGAATAGAATTTCTGTAGAAAATATCCCTTAACCTCTTGAGGATCGGGCCCTTTTTTTCCATTTTTGCCTAAAATGACATACCCAAATCTAACTACCTGTAGCTCAGGACCTGAAGCAAGGATATGGATATTATTGATACCATTTGAAAGGAAACACCTTGAAGTTTGTGGAAATGTGAAATTAATGTAGGAGAATATAACACATTAGATCTAGTAAAAGGAAATACAAACAAAAAAACATGCGTTTTCTATTTATTTATTTTTCCATCATTTTTGCAAGAGAAAGGTCACAATATAATATTGCAGTTTAGGCGCAATTTAGATTTTGGCCTCTAGATGGCAGCAGTGTGTGTTCAACATTTCAGATTGATCAAGTGAAGCATTGCAATACTGGACTATTTTGTATGAAGTCTGCCCAAATGTGCCGAATTGGTCAATTGATACATTTTCAAGTACATAACTATAGAGAACATACAAAAATGATATGGTAATACAAAATGTAAGTTTACCCACTCCCAGGAATGTCATACATGATGGATTATTAGCTTACACACTAACTTTCACACATCTAGATGGCCGGGCGGGGTGGATGTGGAGCCAGAGACAGCAAGTCTTCAAACTGTAGAACCCAGTTCCTACATTTGAATATAAAAATTGATTTTATCAAACAAAACCATGCTACATTTTATCTCTGGGACCCTCAGGATGACAAATCAGAGCAAGATTACTGAATGTAAGTACATTATTTACCTTCAGAGGTGAATGTATCAAACCAGTTGCTGTTAAACGTTTTTGTTGTTGTTGTGCACTCTCCTCAAACAATAGCAGGGTATTTTTCACTCTAATAGCTACTGTAAATTGGACAGTGCAGTTAGATTAACAAGAATTGAAGCTTTCTGCCCATATATGGCATGGCTATGTCCTGGAAAGTTTGCTGTTACTTACAACAGTCATGCTAATCACATTAGCGCACGTTAGCTCAACCGTCCAGTATACCGGACACTGATCCCGTAGAGGTTAATAAACAATCGATTAATTTCTTATCTAGTAGACATATGCCATTCACCTGGATAACGCTTACAATAGGAGATGTTCCAAAATATGCATTATTCTGAAGTAAAGATTTATCCCACTAGGTATAGCTTTTAAAACAGTGTCATATTCCTTGCTTGAAACCTCAAAGTTGTATTTTTCCATAAATTCTCTTGGCATAAATAGATTCCCACTAATACCAACTAATTAGCTGACAAGTACAATGTTTTTCGAGAAACAATTACGGTAAAATAACATATTGTTTCTATGTAATATCGACCCATTATTCCATATAAAACATTTATGAGGTGAAAAGTTGTGTTTATACAGCAAAGCCCAGCACATTAAAGCCTGCTTGTGAAAAGCCGCCAATTTCACAGGAAGTTTACTCATAATGTAGGAACATTGCAGTAAAAAATTAAGCCCTCCGAGCTTCTGAAAAACAGTTGACTTTTGATATCTGATTAAAGAGAGTGAAGTCTAAGACATTTAGACCGCCATCACAAACCCTGTTGGTGATAACGGCTCTTTTTATCTTATGTGGCTTGTTTTTCCATATGAAGTTGTTCAATAGCCTATCTAAGGTACAGCAAGTGGATTTAGGAATGTCAATAGATGAAAAAAGATAGGATGCCCGAGATAGCCCCTCCGCTTTGGATAAAAACACCCTCACTTGAAGACTTAAATCCCTCCCTAACTATGAGGATAATTTATTTTTGATAGATTCAGTTACAGGATTCAAATTCAGATCATTCACAGCCTTATGATTTTTGGTGATCTTTACACCGAGGTTGGTTACAGTATCTTTTTTCAGAGATGTTACCATCTGCTGGATTGACAGCTCCTTTCAGAACAAACATCTCACATTTGGAAAGATTTAATACCAAACCTGAGATTTGGGAGAACTGCTTCACAATAGCCAATGCCAATCTAGCTTGTGACATATCTTTTCAAAAAAGTGAGGTGCCAGTTGGGATATCTTGATCTCTCTGGCCTGGAATGTAATGCCTTCAAATTGACATTGATAAACTAATGAGGATAATGTTTGCGATACTAACAAAAATTAAAAAGGTGAGATTGGACAACCTTGTCGTATTCCTTTGTAAATGTTAAACCTTGAATATGTTTTATTCAGCTATTGCCACCATTATACAGAGTTCTAATAGCATCAACAAAAAAATTACCAAACTTCAAATGCTTAAGACAATCAAAGATAAAATTGTGACTTATGGTATCAAATGCTTTCTGAAAATCCCAAAAAATAAGATAACATCCATTAGATCACAATACTCAACCAAATAATAATAATAATATGCCATTTAGCAGACGCTTTTATCCAAAGCGACTTACAGTCATGCGTGCATACATACGCCGTGCTCTACCAGCTGAGCTACAGAGGACCGCATCTAACACCAGCCTCAGATTATTAGATATATGACACCCTTTCATAAACCCTGATTGACATTCATCAATCAGATCATTCAAGCACGACTTTAACCTTTTCGCAAAGTTTGAGGCTATAATTTTGTATTTGTTATTTAGGAGTGTGATTGGACGTCAATTATCAATAATTAAGAGATCCTTGTGTGGTTTAGGTATAAGAGTAATAACCCCATGCTTCAGAGAGGCAGGTAGTTCTCCCTTGTTTATAGCCTCCTTAAAGGTTTCAAGTAAAAATTGTGCTATTTCTTCAGAGAAGATTTTGTAAAATTCAGAGGTTAATCCATCACAACCTGGAGATTTGTTATTTTTTAATTGAGCAACCCCATATTGGATATCCATAATGGATCAATCTTGACAACAAGACCGATTTAATTCTTCACTAACCGTGTTAACATTCTCTATAGAATCAAGGAGATCCTTAGAGCCACTCAAACTGTTATCTAAGGAGTAAAGATTCTCACAAAACTTAGTGGTAAAGTCTGATAACAACTCTCTATCCTCAGAGGTTACCCCATTAATCTCACGTTTCCGAAGTGTGTTGAGTTCCCCTCTCCTCTTTTTCAAATTAAAAAAGTATCTACTGTTCTTTTCGCCTTTTTCAAGCCATTGTTTTCTGGATCTTATGAAGGCTCCTCTAGCCTTTTCCTCATAAAATGTATCTAGTTGATTCTGTAAATCATTCAATTTAGCTTTCTCATTAAAACAGGCTGTGCGGATTTTAAATTTCAGCAGTTCCCAATATTTCCCATATTCTTCATTAGAGGTAGCTAAATTCCAGTAAACAGAAATTAGATTCTTAATCAGATTTTTTAAATCATCATGCAATAACAATGAGTTATTCAATTTCCAATAACCACCAGAGTATTTCGTATCATCATTACTGCACATTTGTACAGTCAGCCATATGACTTTATGATCCGTCAGGACTGCAGGCAGTATTTTTACCTCTACAGTGTTGGCCTCAAGACTAGAAAGTCCGAAATTATTGACACCCTTGATAAAGATGAGCAAAAACGACTGGGGTGTATTTACGGACATCCAAGCTAGGTGGCGACAAAAAATGCAATTACAAGCGTCCAGACCGTGGTGTATCATGGGAAGGAGGAGTCTGATGACGCATGGCCACATTGGTAGGTAATGTGTGCTGCGTGTTCAGAAGAAGAGAAAACCGGGTAAAGCAAGCTCGAGCTGTTTTAGATTGAGAGCACAGCAATCGACCAAAAATGAGACCAGGTAAGTTTATTTGATAAATTGAGTAAATGGGGATACATAATTTAAATGCCCGTCAAAGTCTTACTATTATGAAGGCCAAATATGTGTGAAATTGTTTAATCTTCCGGCCGGGTGTGGTGCGAGCAGTAGCCATGATTTATCTCACACAACTTGGACGAAACGTAAATAGTGCATGTAGCTAACTATTCAGTTACAAGTACGACGTGTTTGTGTTCAATTTCACTAATGAGCATTAATATTAAAGTGTTTGGACTGTCTTTACTTATGCTGTGATTTAACGCAAATTTTCCGCAATGATGCAGCCCGCATGGCACGAAAACTAAACACGTGTTCCTCGCGAGCTCATACGCAAGGAGCTAGCTAGCAATCTAGGTAGCTATTGTTCGCACACCACACGTATTCTTGTTATTTTGCCTTAAAACGTGCCATTTGATTTATTTTTGATTGCCTAGCCAAATATAGGTCAAACGTTATTGGAACATGTACTCTCAACCTGCTAGGATTGGTAAGTAACTAACTAACTAGACCATTGCATTAGCTAGATTCATGCACGGCAATGTCATGCTGTTTACTCATTATCTTTGGGTTACCCCTCGAGCTGAAATGCAATCTTCTAGTTAGCAGGCGAACTAACACCGAGACATAAAAAAATATGGAATATCCTATTCCATTTCCAAGTTCTTTGTTGTACCCCTTAAATCCGCTATTAGGGTATCAAATCATCACAGGCGGTGAAATGAACATGTATTTAGCCACTAAACTACTTACAGCTATCATGGCTGTAAGACAAATAAGCATGCATTAGTAGTTGGGATCTATGATTCTAGAAGTCATCTACACTATAGCATACACCATCAATCCGAAGCATCTCATTCATTTGTTTACACCAGGCCCTGGCAGCATGTCATGCGCCATACAGATTTGAATGTCAATCTCAATTTTCACAATCTTCCTTCATTCTTTTAGGATTCAGCCCTCGGGGTGGTGATCGGGGAGGCTTCCGAGGAAGAGGGAGCTTTGGAGACAGAGGTGGTGGACGGGGAGGTTTTGGCGATAGAGGTGGACGGGGAGGTTTTGGCGATAGAGGTGGACGAGGAGGTTTCAGAGGCAGAGGTGGTGGTAAGTCAAACATAGCTAGATTTTATTTGACAGGTTTTTAAGCTTATAGATGCATGCTTGTTCCGTCTTGTGTAAGTGTACCTGACTGACAAGCATTCTTATCACATTTTCGAAGTCAAGTCAACCTCGTGACTTAACACATTACGTTTCTTGCAACTGCCATTTTTAAAATTTGGGCAAGAACTGGACATTAAGTGTTATTTGCCTGTTACAGGAGGTGGATTTAGGTCTCCAAGTGGCGAGGGTGGCTTCAGAGGCCGTGGAGGTGGTCGTGGCACCCCCAGGGGTAGAGGTGGACGTGGGGGCTTCGGGGCGGGCAGGAAAGTCACAGTGGAGCCTCATAGACATGAAGGTGAGTGGAAACGTTGGGGAGCTGTGCAATACAAGCTGTCTCCAGCAGAGGCCTGTAGTTGCACTATTGTTTGTATTGTTCAGCAGCACCCACTCTATGCACAATTTTTTATTTTCTTAAACTTCCCAATGTATCTGAGTGTTGTAATTTCATAAGTCCTTTTTTCCACCCTCAGGAGTGTTCATCTGCCGTGGTAAGGAAGATGCCCTGGTGACAAAGAACATGGTGATTGGAGAGTCTGTGTATGGAGAAAAAAGGATGAACGTCGAGGAAGGGGAAACAAAGATTGAGTACAGAGCGTGGAATCCTTTCCGGTCAAAGCTGGCAGCAGCCATCTTGGGAGGAGTTGACCAGATCCACATCAAACCTGGCTCGAAGGTCATGTACCTGGGAGCCGCATCAGGGACGACAGTGTCCCACGTGTCAGACATCGTTGGACCTGTGAGTATATTTTTCCCACATAATCAGAACTATCATTGGTTTAGTTGGCCTACTCGATAATGGTCTTGTTTAGAACTATTAAAACGTTTATCACAATGAAGTGTGGACCTTCATTCCTTTGACCCCTGTACATGTAATGACAGACTTTTCCTCTCTGTTTTGCAGGAGGGTCTTGTGTATGCTGTAGAGTTCTCTCACAGGTCAGGACGTGATCTGCTCAATGTTGCCAAAAAGAGAACCAACATAATTCCCATCATTGAGGACGCCCGGCATCCACACAAATACCGCATGCTTGTTGGTAAGTCATCAAAATCATACACTGATGCAAAAAGGCTGGTGGTTTATGGATGTTTTACCAACTCTGGCTGAACCCTCTTTGTGCAGGCATGGTAGATGTCATCTTCGCTGATGTGGCCCAGCCTGATCAGACCAGAATTGTTGCACTCAACGCTCACAACTTCCTCAAGAACGGAGGGCATTTTGTCATCTCAATCAAGGTAAAACACTGACTGTGCAAGAAGCTGTGTTATTGAGTTAGTGGTGCTATCTTCGGGAATACTATTCTTAAGCAGTCAAACTAAGATATTAGACATTGAACTGCAAAGCTTTAGATTTTAGGAGCAACCTAGATTACTGTTACTGAGGGCCGTGTTTCAGGTGCAGTGGGATTAAAGTAAATTTGTCTCGTCTCCCTCCAGGCAAACTGCATTGATTCAACGGCAGCACCGGAGGCTGTATTTGCTGCGGAGGTGAAGAAGATGGGCTCAGAAAACATGAAGCCCCAGGAGCAGCTGACACTGGAGCCTTATGAGAGAGATCACGCCATCGTAGTAGGAGTCTACAGGTGAGGAAATGCTTGTGTTTATAAATATACACGGGTCACGTAAAAAAAGAACTGTGATGTCTGTGATGGACAACTATAGTTGCACGCCCCTGGTCACTATTGAAGAAAATAAAATAAAAACTCGCTTTTGAAATGGTTTAAATGCAGATTTTGGTTTAAATTCATCTCTATACATCTGAGTTTTGGCATCAAGTTCATTTCAAAGCTTTTACGGAATGTTTTCTTTTGAATTTATCAAATATTATTTCTTACAGACCTGCCCCCAAGAATAAGAAGTGAACTGGCCCTTAGCAGCTGTGGCATAGTGACTTTTTCTGTGGACCCACCTCTGCCACGAGGGGGGGGAATTGCGCAGCACCGGGATTTAGCGAGGCACTGATTGGACCCCAACATGCTTACACCCATATCTGAACTGTCCATTTTAGTATGCCCGTCTCCAGAGGTCGGACGGTTGCTTGTCTGTCGCTTTAGAAGTACATAACTGTCTTTGTGTCTGGGGAGAGGGTGTTGGGGTGGAATTCACTTCCCTAATTAACTCTGTAGTGCCATGTAAAGTACTGTACAGAGGGAAAGCCTGATATATTGATTTAACTTTTAGTTTTGTTAAATATTCACATTAATTTGTAATCTGCTTTTAAAGAGCAACTATTTCAGTTTATCCTTGAGTCACAAAGTCAGATGTATAATTTTTCTTGCTTGATGTTAAAACAAGACTGGCTTACACCCATGTGTATGTTTGACTTAAATGTGATATTGTACCTTGACTTTTTTTTATTAAAACAGTGTGATTGTATATTTGATTTAGTCCTGCATTTTTAGACCTGGTCAGAGGAACAATGTTGTCGTGACATAAGATATGGTCACTCAGAACTATACTGAACAAAAATATAAATGCAAGTTCAGGGAGTGTGCAATTAGCATGTTGACTGCAGGAATGTGCACCAGAGCTGTTGCCAGGGTTATAAATGGTCGTTTCTCTACCATAAGCCGCCTCAGTGTTTTAGAGAATTTGGCAGTACATCCAACCAGCCTCAACCGCAGACTACGTGTACCCACGCTAGCTCAGGACCTCCACTTCCGGCTTCTTCACCTGCGGAAGTGTGGGGTGTTGAGTATTCCTGTCTGTAATAAAGCACATTTTGGGGGAAAAACTCATTCTGATTAGCTGGGCCTGGCTCTCTAGTGGGTGGGCCTATGCCCTCCCAGGGACACCCATGGCTGCGCCCCTACACAGTCATGTGAAATCCATAGATTGACTGATTAATTTATATGAACTGTAACTCGGTAAAATTGTTTCATGTACCTTTATTTTGTTCAGTATAGTTTGATATGGATTAACTTCATGTGAACGCGCTTTTGAGTAATGACGAAAATTAGGGGGGCGGGTACACATCGTGCCCAAATTGTGTTCACCGTTACCAAATGACCGTTTAACTGTTGGTGACTAGCTGCTAGTACTAAAACAGCACCGATTATGTGAACTCGCGCGACTAAATACAAATATTATTTTTTCATCCCTGGGGGTGACCGCGGCCATTTTAAGTGAGTGGACGAGCATACAGATTGGGCAGTGGTTATCGTCAAAACGCGCTAATGAGGCGGGTAATTTGAACATGATTGATGGTTAGCTGATGCGATATTATGATTGACAAACTGGTGTTAACTAGTTAGGTGCCGGTAGTATGACAGTCCCTCAGAAAATGTTGACCCTTAGCAGGCCTAACGTTAGTTAACGGTAATTTACCCAACGCGTTAGCTAGCCAACATTAGATAACACTCATGCGATTTTCATGCACAGAATGCATGAATGTATGCACTCACTAACTGTAAGTCGCTCTGAATAAGAGCGTCTGCTAAATGACTAAACATGTAATGAATTGAGATTTCTAATTTACCAGTATTAAGATGATCATTTAAATAGCTAAACATATGTAACAGCATGTCCGTGAATCTAAATGTACTCATTTAGCGAGTTCGTTCGCTAAGGTATTAACGGTCAAGGTTTGCCGTTGAGGCAACATGCACGAGCTTGCTAACTAGCAACGTTGGCTAGCTACCTACCTTACTAGCTAACTCACCCTAAAACCTAATTTCGACCGTTTTAATGCCGAGGCAGTTTGCATAAAAATGTATTACCGCTATGTTAGATTATGAACAGGCTATCCATGTGATGTTTAATTCCGCACCAAGGACAGTAGCTTCTGACTGTCGTTGGTTTGTTTTGGCGGCCATTTTGTAGGGGGAATGCAACTCAATCAAGCGGGAACGAGCTTCGTGTCGGGGGCGCGCTTTTCGTGCAGACCCTAGTCGAAGCCATTGCTAGTGCTGTCTGTGGAGTGATCGAGATTAACGGCCAGAGAGGGGGGGTCCCTTGCGAATGCACATCGCTAGTTATAGCGGTGCAACGGAAATACCCCAATTTTATTTGAATCGTTTATTTTTTTATTTAAACAGTCCTCGCATCCCCTCCACCCACCACAACACGTAGTTGGATTGTAGTACTAACTGTTACAGTGAAAGCTAGCTAGTTAGCCAGCTAGCTAGCTAGCCTCCCAGACTCAGTAGCTAAAATAAACCCAACGTTTGCCCGCTTGCTAAAGGTTTTTTGAGTGAAACAGAGGCCACGAAAGAATTAACAATCAATGGGGAGATAAGAAGACAAATAAGGTGTATTTTGGATGACAACCTAGCCATCGCCATGCTACCCCAAGCGGTACCACATCTGTTACCTGTGAACTGCTCAATTAGCTAGCTTGCACTGCGCCGGGCGGACCGCGCCGAACCTCCGAGTTGATCTTGCGCTCTTGCTGGACTGCGTTTTGGAGACTAACCTCACTGAAGACCCAAGTTTTGACGGGAATTTATTGCAAAAACGACACTATCCTCTCGTTATTAGGATATCTCACCCATCAGAGGGGTGACAGTTTGGGGGTGGTGGTTGGGGGGGATTGGTTTACCGGTTCTTATTCTGCCCGGTACCTGTGGTGGAGGCTAGGACGGAGGGAGAGAGGGAATACTGATAATGGCTGCCCCGGGAAGCTGGAAACGAACCGCCGCCTGAGGTAAGAGAGAAGCTTAGTTTATTCACTCACTGGGTTTTAACTCATTTGTTGTACAGATGCCATTTTTGTCATCAGTCGTTTTGTGTGTGAAGAAGACCATGATGATAAACTGACATCCATACAAAAAGCACCTTCCGTACACTCCCATGTCCTCCAACCTCAGCATCAAGATGCCATTTTCAATCACAATGGTGCTAGTTAATTGTACAGGACATTCACTTGGCTTGTAACATTATTTATCGATTTGTACACGTTGTGGACAATCTAGCTAGTAGGTACATTTCCCCCGTAGTGATGCCTTGCAATGTAGATCAGCAGCGTTGGTTGTGATTCGCCATGATGGAAAACTGCGATAGACAGCTACAATGTATCCGAGGCTAGTTCAGACTACCCTTTTGCATCTTTTAGAAATCACATTCTCAGCTGCAATGTAGGAATGAAGTAGGATTATCAAAAGTCACCCTGGCCAGGCCAGTAGTCTCAATATGTTGTATGGGCAGTGTTGGCCTTGTAAGCTGTCCATGAGCATGCCTCATCATGGACTGATTACGATTTGATGTATGACTGGGATATCCTCCCTTTTCAATGCATAACATAGCCACTGTTCCTACTTGTGGTAAAATTGAGGAATGATGGATGCCATATTCTTAATCACTCCGGCCTAATTTTATCTGCAATGCAAATATTTTAAAGGGAATGCCCAAAATCCGCTGCAAACTGCATTTTAGAATTCACAGGAAGACATTGAAGAAGGGTATTGTAATCTCTGACGAAGGCTGTGCGTGGTGATTCAGGAAAAACCGCTACGTTAAAGAATGTCATAATATATATATATTTTGAATTCGGTATGAAGGATGACATTACAACCCTTGGATCTTCATACGTTCACACGCGTGTGAATTGGGAGGGACATGCAGTTTCTGATGAAATTGCCACCTAAGTGTGAAAAGCAGTCTGTTATTGTGTATTTGTTGGAGTATATTTTCTATTTTGAATAACCTTTGTCGCAAAGTCATACCCTGGATAAATCTCGGTGCCTACACCCTTCATTTCCATGTAGCATTATGAACAAGCCCCTTGCTGAAGTAGAAACGCCGGTTCAAAATGGATTCACTTTCCTCTGTCCTTACCATGTTGGCTTCATTCTCTTACTGTTACCACTGCACCAAAGTGAAACCGTTATTACATGTTAATGCATATGTCGTTATAATTTTATGCCATCAGAATTTGATGTATTTTGATCTTAATGAATGTATCCCTCATCCACATCCATCATATGTTTGTAAACCCTAACCAGAAAAATTATTCCCTCATTAGTTTTTAGGTGAAAGGTTGGGTGCAGTTTGACATTGTCTCTAAGCTACTACTGAGTCATGATTCTTTCTTGTGGTGTTGCATGTCCTCATACATCTGGAGCATTAAAATGGATGATTCTCAGTAAATGCTGTACTTCCAAGTTGCATGGATGATTACCATGGATTTGGTCAATGTCATTTATTGTGGTTTAGCATTCTGAACCACATTAAGACCATTTGACTGCATGTGACAATGACCCATTAATTTTGTCAAAAGCTTTGCTGAATACACAGTTGTGATACATTCGCTTGCCAAGATATTGAAAGACCAACTTGAGCGTGCAGTACATCCCTCCATACCATAGCTTCATGTTGTAGGCCTATACACCCCCCTCTCTAGTTCTCTTTCCCTCTCAATTTGGGTAAAAGAAAAGCTCTGTTCGAGGTTTCTTTTGGTACCGGTAGCAGAGTGACACGCTGTTGTGAATGGACTGACTGACTAACTTCATTGTACCGAACCTTGATACGACTGTGAAGTGCAGCAAGTTGGTGTGGAGGGAACCCTGGCCAAGACTGGTCACCAAAAGACTGACTGTGTGAAGAGGTGTTGTTTTATGTGTCAGGCAAGCTGGGTGTTTGTGGGAGCGTGATTCCGGGCTGATGAGATGCTCGCCTGCAAGGATGACTTTCCGGTCATGTTGCAAATAAATATTAGAGCTCATGAGCACTTGGTCCAGTCAAAGGGCATGCCACTGTTTTACCGGTGAGCATGTGTGAAAAGTTTGTGCCAGCGTTTGCAGGTGCAAGTCGGTGAGTTTGTGTGTGTCATGAAGCCTAGTAGCGATAATGATGATGTGGGTGGCCGTCTCTAATTCGGAGTCTTACTCTAATCTAGTAACTTCAACCCAGGTAGCAGCTTGTCCCCCACCCCCTTTCCATGCTCTTTTTCTGGTGAACCTGGCACTGGTGAGTCAACCGATCGCTTGTTTGTCTTTGGAGAGACCACTTGAGGGGGCCTTCCCCATTCATCTATTGATTTACTCCTGAGTTTGATAGCTTAGGGAGGGGAAGCGGAGACATCCACTCGCTCACAAGTTCATAGTCGTCCCCCCCTCCTACCTTTTACACGGTGGCAAACTTGATTTACAGCGGAAGCGGTGTCTTGCCTGTTACCGAGAAGGCACAGTCCATAGCCCACACTTTTTGAGGCAGTCCCCTTTGAGCACAAGCCCTTAAAGTGTGTTAGAGAGGGACTGGAAGGAAACGGGTTCAGTGAGTTTACTGTAGAGAGAAAGTTTGCACGTGGGCTTTAGTAGGGCCTGGAACGTTACTCGGACCGGGGTGGATTGAACTGCAGCCTGTCTGTCACCTATTAAACCTGCCCACCACGCCCCTTCCCCTCCCACTTCTATTCCTGTCCAGTAGTCCCAATGTGACTTTGCCCTCAGTGTCTCTATCTCTCTCTGAGAGGACAACCCCACCCCACTTCTCCAGCCCTCTAAAAGCACATTTGATTTTGATGTGGCTCTAAATGAACCCATTTCCTGATGCACAGCAACTTCACTACCTCTGCAGTACTCAAGTTGTCCACGTGCAGTGTTTCCCCTAACATCGCCCTCATCTCAGCCTAGATATGTTGCCCCGTATCTTGTCTTAGATTAGTTTCTATAGGAAATGTTGGTTTTAGGTGCCCCTGGATACTGATTTTGGGGCCCTCAGTGTCCCTCTGAAGGAAAAATCTGGGAGACACACTAGTGAGTGTACCAGTACGTTCACTGATGCTCTCTCGGGCACAGACTATATGAGGTCTCTGCTTGCACCTTTGGTTCATGACCACCCCACCTTGACTGGCATGTGTCTCAGTGAAGTTTGAGTTTCAAGACTGGGCTACCTGCACAATGTAACCACAGAGTTGGCTGCTAAACCTCTACTTCTTCAGCCAATTCAACATCTGATCATGTCTGATCAGCTTTGTGTTCTTAGAATGGTGTTTATAACTCTCAGAACCTTTAATGTTATGGAAACTGGAAAATGTTGGATGTGAGAGAAGGCAAAGGACATTCCATATGCTAGGTCATTCAGTAAACTCTGCATAAAGTGAATGTTTAGATCAATTTGCAATGGAGGAATGCTTAGAATGGATTCGATCAATGGCATCACATGTACATTTGTCATCAGTCATTTAAGTAAGTGAGCATAGCGATCATAATTACATAAGTTGATTCCTCTTTGAATCGTTATATGTATTAAAAACTACAGCGATTAGCATGACCATAACATTTTTTTAAATCTAATTTTGAATGATAACTATTGGGGAAAGCTCAGCATCTTAAAAACGGAAGGACACTACTGTAATCCCACAGTTCCAATTTCTCCCCCTGCTGTTGCCAGGAGCAACCAGGCAAGCTACAAGAAACCCACAACCATTCTTATCTCCCCCCCTTCTCTCCTTCCATTTAACCCATATCCTCCTTTTCAGGATATCATGTCAAATACCTTTTTTCTTGAACAGATGTGAATCAAAGTATATTTCAAGAACTGAGATGAGCGTTGTCATCTGTACATCAATCATGACACCCACCAAGTCAGAATTCAAGCCCAGCCTTGTGGTACAGACCAGTAACTGAAGTGGAAATGCTCAGTCTGTTTGAAAACTAGTGCATCTCTTCTAGGTTAATTGACAGCTGCAGACAAGACCACTGAGTAGTTGGTTGGTGGTTGCTATAACATCTTGAGCGGAGTCTGCACCAATAGCTCTGGTGTGATTTTATAACATGGCTAAAGCTGGTTATTAGTGGTTCTACTTCTTCCCTATCCGAAGTGCGCCTTGACTGTATAGACCTAGAATGGGCCATGGTAGCACCTTTCCTGAGGTGCCACTGATGAAGGTTATGATACTGAAATGTAGACTTTTAATAAAGAAGTAGCCCATTCAACTTCAGTTATGCTCCTGGAGTGACTTATATCATTCACACATCAAGTAGACCTAGCACATTTCTTCTTCAGAACCGAGGAGGCTACTGGTCTCTACCAGGGAGAAGTTCTAAAGATCCCCCTCCCAACTGGCCTTTACTGTACTTTGCTGTTTGCCTACAGTCTGTATATTATTCAAGCAAATGTATATGGAGACCTGCATAGCATGAGAGTGGTCATAGCAGTGGCAGTGTGGTTGGTGTCTGCGTTCCGGGTAGAAGTTGTCGGTAGGGCTGGGCAGTATACCGTATTTGACTATATACCGGTATTGATGCACGGACCGGTTTGGGTTTTTACTTTACCTTGCATACCGGTATTTCAATGCTTGGTTTGTTAAATGTCTTACGCCACTCTGCCGCGTGTAATATTGTCGTTTTTATAGTTTACTCCATTTGCTACTTGAGTCGTGTCTCTCTTTCCACACACCAAGCCCCGCCCCCTGTCTTTCAAGGAGAGCAGTTTTTGCACTACCACGAGTCACAACAAACACTCGCTGTGACAGTCTGCATTGTCAAAACTGCAGATGCAATGCAGTGCTGTTCTATAATCACACTATTAGGTTGTGTATCTTACTGTCTGCACATAGCTAGTTTGTCTTTTCTTAACATTGTGGCTAAAATAAATATTGTTAGCTGCTAATGCTAATCGCTAGTTAGCTGGCAAACGTAGCTAACTACCTAATACAGCCTGATACCAGTGCTGGTGTAGGCTTAGATCAGCATGTTGTTTGTGCAACGGTATATATTCTAAATCGGAGAGGAATATGCAAAGCATGAACATTTGAGCTAAATCAAAGCTACCTTAAGAGAGAACATTTTAATGTAACATTAGGGGTCCACTGGGAAACACTGACCAACACTTTGGTTCCTACCCTGTCATAATAACCCCTCCCTGGCTTTTTCATTCGTTGTCATGTCAAACAACACTGTATTCAAAGTGCCCACTATATTCCAACTTTTGGTTGATTTCATTGAACAGTATAAAACAATCAGAACGGACAAAGCCCCATTTTAAAAACACTTTGAATGTATGTGTTGCCACCCTAGGGTCATGCACTACTCAAAACCAATATTTAGAACTTTTACTTCAAAAAACTAAAATACCTTCACACCGTCCAATGTTAAAAATATTGTAATATGCTATTTGGGTCATATCGCCCAGCCCTTGTTGCCAGCTCCTTAGTAGGATCCTAAAAAATCTGCGATGCAGACGGAATTACGGAATCCAGACATTAAAGGGTAGGAAGCGTGAGTTTTTACTCACATGGAACAACACACTGTGGTCAAAGTCTTAGTAACTTAGTTGTAGTTACGATCTGGTTACCTTTAAGTGCCAACATAGTTATGTTTTTGGGTTATTACATATTTATTAACTAATTTCCGGATATCTTCTAAACTACCCACAATGCACTATTTCTCAACGTCATATGGAGGATCTACTCTGTGCTACCAAGTTCGTATGCTAGCTCGGTAGCTAGCTCAAACTGGCTAACGTTAGTCAATAGACATGCTAGCATGTAATTACATTCCAAGTGTTGGCGGTGGTGAGCTACAATCCACCAATCGCAGGAATTGTGACGTTAACAAGAAGCAGATGGGGCATGTGCGGCCATGCAACATGCAGTATGAAAAATGTATGCACTCACTAACTGTAAGTCGCTCTGGATAAGAGTGTCTGCTAAAATACTAAATGCTCTTCACAGACTTTGTGGCTGTGTTATCTAATGGGAACCTGTTAGCACGGCAGGCTCTGGTGCATTCCTCCTGTGGTATCAAAACGAAAGGGAAAATCATGTTCTCCTTTTTGTTTTGTAAACTTTTTGGCATGTTCTCTGTAAAATAGGCTATGGGAGTTTTCTTACTTTTTCCACCTTGGCTTAGTGCTAGCGTGCTTGCTGACTGACATCTTGAATCTATCTATTTGGCATTTCCCTGACTCTCCATCGGCCGGTGAAGAGCCCGTTTCCCCCTTGCTTTGGTAGCCAATTCAGCCTACACACTTTAAAAAGTTTTGCCTTCGGATGGTCCCCAGCCATCAATCTGTAAGTCTCTGCTCTCTTTGCTTTGATCTGTGGTTATGTTTTAGCTGTGTTCTAGCTTGCCGACCATAACCGTGGTGGTTGGCTGGGCTGGCTAGGCTAATAGCTAGTTAGCCAGCCAGCTAACATTATATATTTAGCTAAGATTACTCCATATATCTAACATTCTTTGATAACTGGTTAGATGGTGTTATATATTTCCAAAACATTGCTTTACTTTAATGTAGCTGTAAGCTAGGTGTTAATAGCAACTGGCAGACTCATGTAGTGCTAATGTTAGCAGGCTAGTTGGCTAGCAACCTTGCAAGTTGATTTGTAACAATAAATTCATACAGTATCTGCTTGTAAGTCGGCTGAAAATGTAATTGAAACCAGAAGTCATGAGTGCAAATGATTGGTTTTATTTGAAGTTATACATTTGAAGTTACTGTATTCCTGTTGGAGTTTAAATTATAGGGAATAGGCTGGCTTGCCGGGTCCTCCGTATTACACCCCTCCCTGGAAAAATATTTTTCCGACACGACTTCGGAATTCTGATCGGTTTTATATAATAAATAACTAATGCAAATCCATGTTACATGTGGTTACGTTCATGCTACTTACCCTTTAAAACGGAATTCAACAATATTAAAACATTTATTGAACTAGGGAATCAACTAAATTAATTAATTAGCCCAAGTTTATCATAAGACATAAACAGAATGCAATAGTGATTCGTATTTCCTGCAACTTTCTGCCCAAGCTTAACCTTAAAATGCAGAGCTGCTTTTGTACGTTATTCATTCATTCACATATTTCCCTTCCTGTCTGTCCGCCATCCTCTATCATTCATCTGTACCGAAGGTGTAGGTCTTGGGTTTGGATGGTGACAAACTGTTTACTGATCAGTTTGGTAGCATCGTACCAGAGGTGTTTGTGCAGTTCGAGGAATAGGACACCTGACCCCAGATCAGTGTTTTTGATTAGTAACTTCCACAAAGGACCACGCCAGGCTAATTCTCACTTTCTCTTGCCCTGCCCCTGTTAATTTCCTGTCTCCTTTTAATGCACTTTTCTCTCAGTTCTTCAAATGGCTCATAAATGACTAATGAAAGGCAACACACTACACTGGCTCCTTCACCACTCGCTGGCAGGTAGAGGAGTGCTCAGCCCTGGCTCCTGACTGGGGCATGGAGAGGGGAGCCTTTAACCATCAACCATCATCATACAGGTGACCTGCCAGCCAGGGACATAAGGTGAAATGGTTAGTGGTTGTTATCCTAAACTTGTCCCGTAATGAACAGTTTTGATTTATATTATAGCTCCTTGAGAACTGTATGTAGACCTTCTACTGTGGATTGTTGTAGATTTGTTGATTGTCTTCATGAATCCTGAATAAATTCCAAAAAGCTTACCACCCTGCCACAGGTCACCGCTTCCCTCCACAATTTCAGAAAGTTGTCTCTTGAGGAGGCGCTGGGTCATTTCCAGTATGTAGGTGTATTTACTCTATATATGGGCGTACATGGGGTCATTGATTTAGTGTGTGTGTGTGTTTATTTATGAGTGGTTTATTAAGCATGACGCCATGTTCTCCTACCCTTGTTTGTGTAGTGGCAGGCACAGTGGCCTTTCTGAACAGTGCTGGGCCTGTTGGAGAGCTGCCGGTGTGGTGGACAGGTCCCTGGGTGTGTGCCCTCCCTGGGGTGAGTCACTGCTGGGCTAAGCCTGGCTGGTCTGGAAATTAAATGTTGTTCAACCCTGGGTCTGAAGACGCACAGAATGTGAAGGGCAGGCTTTTGCTTAAGCCCAGGACTAACACACCTGACTCAACTAATCAACATATCACCAAAACCTTTTTTTAGTTCAATGTGTTAGTACTGGTCTGGAACAAAAGCCTGCACACCTTTGGTTCCCACTAACCAGGATGGAAGAACTCTGGACTCGAAGGGGGCAACTCCCTCATCACGGTCAACATCTCACTGTCACTCTGAGAGGGCCAGACTTTTATGTTGTTGCCAGAGCAGTCCATAATCACTCTTAAGTGTAAGGTGGACTCTGTAATCATTGGATCTTGTGGACAACCACAGATGCTAGTTGTTCTGTAGAACAGCTCCCTCCCAACTGTCTGGTCAGTTTTTAGGTTAGTATTCACTTTGAATGTTGATCAGCTTTATGGTTAGAAAACGTGTAACATCACCATGACTAGGGCCAGTACATGTGTCCTCTTGGCTAGGAGAAATGAACATGACCTCCTGGCTAGGGCCCTAATCATGACACCTTTCTTCTTTACACAAGTCCGTAAAGGGTGCTTGTTTAGTTATGTTGTAACCATCTTTGTCAGTGGCAATGTGTTCCACTTCCATGTTGCTGACAGTGCTTTGTGGGCAGTATACCGTATATACTGTACACCGGGGTACAGTGGCTTGCGAAAGTATTCAACCCCCTTGGCATTTTTCCTATTTTGTTTGTATCATTTGATTTACACAACATGCCTACCACTTTGAAGATGCAAAATATTTTTTATTGTGAACAAACAAGAAATAAGACAAAAAAACAGAACTTGAGCGTGCATAACTATTCACCCCCCCCAAAGTCAATACTTTGTAGAGCCACCTTTTGCAGCAATTACAGCTACAAGTCTCTTGGGGTATGTCGCTATAAGCTTGGCACATCTAGCCACTGGTATTTTTCCCCCATTCTTCAAGGCAAAACTGCTCCAGCTCCTTCAAGTTGGATGGGTTCCGCTGGTGTACAGCAATCTTTAAGTCAATACACAGATTCTCAATTGGATTGAGGTCTGGGCTTTGACTAGGCCATTCCAAGACATTAAAATGCTTCCCTTTAAACTTCTCGAGTGTTGCTTTAGCAGTATGCTTAGGGTCATTGTCCTGCTGGAAGGTGAACCTCCGTCCCAGTCTCAAATTTCTGGAAGACTGAAACAGGTTTCCCTCAAGAATTTCCCTGTATTTAGCGCCATCCATCATTCCTTCAATTCTGACCAGTTTCCCAGTCCCTGCCGATGAAAAACATCCCCACAGCATGACGCTGCCACCACCATACTTCACTGTGGGGATGGTGTTCTCGGGGTGATGAGAGGTGTTGGGTTTGCACCAGACATAGCGTTTTCCTTGATTGCAAAAAAGCTCAATTTTAGTCTCATCTGACCAGAGTACCTTTTTCCATATGTTTGGGGAGTCTCCCACATGCCTTTTGGCGAACACCAAACATGTTTACTTATTTTTTCTTTAAGAAATGGCTTTTTTCTGGCCACTCTTCCGTAAAGCCCAGCTCTGTGGAGTGTACGGCTTAAAGTGGTCCTATGGCCAGATACTCCAATCTCCGCTGTGGAGCTTTGTAGATCCTTCAGGGTTATCTTTGGTCTCTTTGTTGCCTCTGATTAATGCCCTCCTTGCCTGGTCCGTGAGTTTTGGTGGGCGGGCCTCTCTTGGCAGGTTTGTTGTGGTGCCATATTCTTTCAATTTTTTTATAATGGATTTAATGGTGTTCCGTGGGATGTTCAAAGTTTCTGATATTTTTTTATAATCCATCCCTGATCTATACTCCTCCACAACTTTGTCCCTGACCCGTTTGGAGAGCTCCTTGGTCTTCATGGTGCCGCTTGCTTGGTGGTGCCCCTTTCTTAGTGGTGTTGCAGTCTCTGGGGCCTTTCAGAACAGGTGTATATATACTGAGATCATGTGACAGATCATGTGACACTTAGATTGCACACAGGTGGACTTTATTTAACTAATTATGTGACTTCTGAAGGTAATTGGTTGCACCAGATCTTATTTAGGGGCTTCATAGCAAAGGGGGTGAATACATATGCACGCACCACTTTTCTGTTATTTATTTTTTAGAATTTGTTGTAACAAATTATTGTTTTCATTTCACTTCACCAATTACATGAAATAAATAATCCAAATAAAAATCAATTTAAATGACAGGTTGTAATGCAACAAAATAGGAAAAACGCCAAGGGTAATGAATACTTTTGCAAGGCACTGTATTTGGAAAAAGCCATAGGGATGGATTTTGTTATTATTATTATGTTTGTTTATTATTATTTGTAAAACAAAATTGGGGGGGGGGGATTTTATCCCCCTTTTCTCCCCAATTTCGTGGTATCCAATTGGTAGTAGTTACAGTCCCTGTCCCATTGCTGCGACCCCCGTACGGACACTGGAGAGGCGAAGGTCGAGAGTCATGCGTCCTCCGAAACACAACCAACCGAGCCGCACTGCTTCTTGACACAGCGCCCGCTTAACCCGGAAGCCAGCCGCACCAATGTGTCGGAGGAAACACCGTGCACCTGGCGACCGAGTCAGTGTGCACTGCGCCCGGCCCGCCACAGGAGTCGCTAGAGCGCGATTGGACAAGGACATCCCTGCCGGCCAAACCCTCCCCTACCCTGGACGACGCTGGGCCAATTGTGCGCCGCCCCATGGGTCTCCCGGTCGCGGCCGGCCACGACAGAGCCTGGACTCTAACCAGGATCTCTAGAGGCACAGCTAGCACTGCGATGCAGTGCCTTAGACCACTGCGCCACTCGGGAGGCCCAGGGATGGTTTTTCAATACCGTCAATACCGTTGAAACTATTTATTATACGTTTTTTAATACATTTGAATATTTGTAGCTACTTTTTAAGTAAATACCTGCAACTGGTGCAATACATTAGGAGATGAAGAACATTGCGTTCTTCATTTCACCTGCCACGTTATTGTGAAGATGATGGTAGTCCCCAGTCACGTGTCACGTCGTGTTTGTTTTCAAGCACACAACAAGTAGAGACCATAGCCTTGTGTGTCAAACAATGTTGTGCAGCATGCGCCAGGTGATCTAATTACAGTATGGAATTCACAACTAAATGTTTGCTAGCTAGATATCTTATAACTATTAAGCTAACTGTCTAAAATGTGCTTAATGCTCTGCAGTTGTGCATTTGGTTTGCGATTTAGTAGCTAGTTAGCTATCTAGCTAAGTGGTTCGCTTCTTCCAAAATCAAGCATACACTTGGTAACAGAGAATTTCCTTCTGGATCAAGAGCCTTGCTGGCTAATATTTGTTTTGTGTGTTCAGCAAACTGTGACTATCATTTTTTAGTTACTTGTATAGTTTAGGTCAGAAACTGTACAAAATGTTCGCAATGCGTTTGTTAGCATTCTCTATGGGATTTTACATGTACTTGTTAGCATTGTTAACCTTCGGATTACAGAGTATCAGTGGGGTTTGAAAACAGCGGCCCTTGTGTTCAGTGCCGGTATTACCGAATATCCCGATATGGCACAAGGTCAGTATGACGGTACACTATATATACAAAAGTATGTGGACACCCCCTTCAAATTAGCGGATTCGGCTATTTCAGCCACACCCATTGCTGACAGGTGTATAAAATAGAGCACACAGCCATGAAATCTTCATAGACAAACATTGGCAGTAGAATGGCCCGTACTGAAGAGCTCAGTGACTTTCAACGTGGCACCATCATAGGATGCCACATTCCCAACAAGTCAGTTTTTCAAATTTCTGCCCTGCTAGAGCTGTCTGTCAACTGTAAGTGCTGTTATTGTGAAGTGGAAACGTCTAAGGGCAGCAGTGGCTGAGCCACGAAGTGGTAGGCCACAAAAGCTCACAGAACGGGACCGCCGAGTGCTGAAGCGTGTAACACTTAAAAATCGTCTGTCCTCGGTTGCAACACTTACTACAGAGTTCCAAACTGCCTCTGGAAGCAACGTCAGCACAATAACTGTTCGTCTGGAGCTTCATGAAATGGTTTTCCATGGCCGAGCAGCCGCACAGAAGCCTAAAATCACCATGCGCAATGCCAAGTGTCGGCTGGGGATTTGAACCAGCAACCTTTCAGTTACTTGCCCAACGCTCTAACCGCTAGGCTAACAGCCACCCTGGGATGAATTGGAACGCCGACTGAGAGCAAGGCCTAATCGCCCAACATCAGTTCCCGACCTCACTAATGCTCTTGTGGCTGAATGGAAGCAAGTCCCCGCAGCAATGTATAGTGGAAAGCCTTCCCAGAAGAGTGGAGGCTGTTATAGCAGCAAAGGGGGGACTAACTCCATACTAATGCCCATGATTTTGGAATGAGATGTTGGACGAGCAGGTGTCCACATACTTATGGTCATGTAGTGTATGACAATCTGGATACCGCCCAAGCCTAGTGAACATGTTATTGATGCACCAGGAAGATGCAGAACGGTGTGTGTGTGTGTGTGTGTGTGAGAGAGAGGGGTTGGTGGGTGGGTGGGTGGGTGTGTGTGAGAGAGAGAGAGATGCATGTTTCTGTGTGAGTGTGTTTGCAGTGAGAGGCTGCTCTCCTTGGTGCTGCTTTTTTCCTCGGCAGCTTGCTGACCTGCTTAACACAGCTGAGCGAGAGGGGGAGAGAGAGTGGGAGCTGATGGAGAAGGAGAGAGAGAGACACTGAAAAGCAAGGTAACAGAGGAAGAAAATAAATAAGGAGATTAATCAAGTTAAGTGGAAAGTGATTTACAAGGAGAAAGAAAGAGGACAACATTCTAACATGTCAAGATAAGAAAGTGTAGGTAGCTACTGTATGTCAGTGTGGTTGAGTGGAGGGAAGAGGGGCAGCAGCTCTTAAAATAGACCTTACTACTCCATCACTTAAGCAAGCCTTGATCCATGCCTGTACTGTACTAGATTATCCTCCTATGAATACAAACATCTCTTCATTATGCATATTTTATCTATGATGAGCTTTATAGATTTGTCTTATGCCAGGGAGGGGGGAGTGTACAGAGACAGAGAACCTGACTGATGGATTGGTTAATGACTGTTCTGCTGTAGCTTTTGTACATTTCCATGTGACCAACGCTTGAAATTCAATCAACCCACCATAGCAATGTTTACATTGTTTGTTTACAAACTACTGTCCCTGCAATCACCTATTCTGAAAACTGGAACCATATGGGCATTTCCATATAAAAGGACCCATGAGCATCAACATGTGAAGTTCATAGGAGCATGTCAAATGAAAGCTGAGTTTTTTAAATTTATTTTTTAGTAAGGCATATATCAATCTTTCAACCATTTTCCATCCTAAAAATTAGGAATGCGCATTGATTTCTGATCAAATACATGGAAGAGGGGTCTCGACAATATCTACCAGAAAGTCTTAAAAGGTATTAGAAATGCATCAAAAGTAAATACCCCTGCCAATTAATATCAACATTTAAAAAAAATGAAATAAATGCCTTTTTAAATTGAAAAAACATTGCCTTGTAATTCTATTACCAAAAACCCACATCTCTTTAAGATATTTTCTAATTTCTCTCCCTCGTGAGGGAGGATAATGAAAGTTCACAGAAGTAACAAGTAAAGGTAGACCTACCAATTAGTTTGTGTTTTTACTGATATCAAGTTTGTTTATGTATTATTATGTGACAAAAACTCTTAACTCTGTTACGAAATTGTAGTCACAAACCACAGTTGGGTCACCTGCTACCGTTCTCCCTTCCATTGATATACCGTTATTCAGCTCATAACAGTTTTTTTGTCTTTCGCACTCTCTCTGTGTCTGGGTCTCTGTCTCTCTCTCTCCAGTTAATGTCACCTCTCCCAGCCCTTACTGACACCTACCACCTACCATGTTTCCATTTACTGTAACAAGCATTCTCGCCCACTCAGCACCGACCAACACTGAATGTCCATGGACGTTGATTAGTAGTTGAAATGTGGTCAGTCCACCCTGGCCAGACCAAATCTGAACCAATCATAGACGTCTATGTTTCACAAGTTTGGACAGTACAGTACAGCACAGTAGAAAACAGTAAAGAAAAGTACAGGAGAGTTCAGTACAGTAGAGCACACTACTTAAAACTCTACTCTACTGTGCTGTACTGTACTCTAGTGTGCTCTACTTTGCTGTAATGTAATGACCAGACTTGCGAAGCATAGACATCTATGATTGTTTCAGATTTGGTTTGGTCCAGACAAAACGTATGTGGCCTTGTTTAGGGGTGGAGCTCATTACAATAATAGCCAGTGTGTAGAATAATACCAAAATATGCAAAAGTAGGATATTGCATACAGTGGGGAAAAAAAGTATTTAGTCAGCCACCAATTCTGCAAGTTCTCCGACTAAAAAAGATGAGAGAGGCCTGTAATTTACATCATAGGTACACGTCAACTATGACCGACAAATTGAGAAAACAAATCCAGAAAATCACATTGTAGGATTTTTAATGAATTTATTTGCAAATTATGGTGGAAAATAAGTATTTGGTCACCTACAAACAAGCAAGATTTCTGCCTCTCACAGACCTGTAACTTCTTCTTTAAGAGGCTCCTCTGTCCTCCAGTCGTTACCTGTATTAATGGCACCTGTTTGAACTTGTTATCAGTATAAAAGACACCTGTCCACAACCTCAAACAGTCACACTCCAAACTCCACTATGGCCAAGACCAAAGAGCTGTCAAAGGACACCAGAAACAAAATTGTAGACCTGCACCAGGCTGGGAACACTGAATCTGCAATAGGTAAGCAGCTTGGTTTGAAGAAATCAACTGTGGGAGCAATTATTAGGAAATGGAAGACATACAAGACCACTGATTATCTCACTCGATCTGGGGCTCCACACAAGATCTCACCCCGTGGGGTCAAAATGATCACAAGAACGGTGAGCAAAAATCCCAGAACCACACGGGGGGACCTAGTGAATGACCTGCAGAGAGCTGGGACCAAAGTAACAAAGCCTACCATCAGTAACACACTACGCCGCCAGGGGCTCAAATCCTGCAGTGCCAGACGTGTCCCCCTGCTTAAGCCAGTACATGTCCAGGCCCGTCTGAAGTTTGCTAGAGTGCATTTGGATGATCCAGAAGAGGATTGGGAGAATGTCATATGGTCAGATGAAACCAAAATAGAACTTTTTGGTAAAAACTCAACTCGTCGTGTTTGGAGGACAAAGAATGCTGAGTTGCATCCAAAGAACACCATACCTACTGTGAAGCATGGGGGTGGAAACATCATGCTTTGGGGCTGTTTTTCTGCAAAGGGACCAGGACGAATTATCCGTGTAAAGGAAAGAATGAATGGGGCCATGTATCGTGAGATTTTGAGTGAAAACCTCCTTCCATCAGCAAGGGCATTGAAGATGAAACGTGGCTGGGTCTTTCAGCATGACAATGATCCCAAACACACCGCCCGGGCAACGAAGGAGTGGCTTCGTAAGAAGCATTTCCAATCTCAACCCCATAGAACATCTTTATAGGGAGTTGAAAGTCCGTGTTGCCCAGCGACAGCCCCAAAACATCACTGCTCTAGAAGAGATCTGCATGGAACCTTGTGAAGACTTACAGAAAACGTTTGACCTGTGTCATTGCCAACAAAGGGTATATAACAAAGTATTGAGAAACTTTTGTTATTGACCAAATACTTATTTTCCACCATAATTTGCAAATAAATTCATAAAAAATCCTACAATGTGATTTTCTGGATTTTTTTCTTCTCATTTTGTCTGTCACTAAATACTTTTTTCCCCCACTGTATTTCTACCTTTTTTTGTACCTATTCAGGATACATCACAATGCAGGGGTCGCGTTAACACAGAATTCTGTTTTTTCACGCAGAAAGAAAACATAAAACGCATAAGAAATATCTTGCTGCGTTTTTTAAACGCAGATCTAAAATGCTTCATATTGTAATTTTTGCTCAGCATCAGATTAATTTTGTGCTTCAGTTGCACTTCTCCACTCGGATGTGAAGGATGAGAATTCAAAGACGGGCATTCTATCAGAAGTCAGCGCTCTAACTGGGGTGTAGCAACTTTTCTCAGGTACTTTTCTCAGTGTAGCCTACTTTTCTCCAGTAAAATTTAACTTCAAACAAAACATTAGGAAATGTAGCTGGCTACATTCTTTCTATGATAAACATTAGAAATATTATGGCCATGCATAGTTTTTGAAAAATAAACCTTGCTTTTTCATTGTAAGCTCATTTACTTGTTGCTTTTAGCCAAATAGCGTTGCACTTCTGTTGTCATCTGATGAAAATGAAGCTATTTTCTGCCGAATGTCTTGAACTAATGTATTTTCTGTAAAGGAAAACTGATCGCCCCTGATCACTCTATTGAAAAAAAAAAAGACTTTCAATATAAAAGGCAGATTATTTTTAATGGTCTGCGTTTTGAAAATGCTGATTACTGAACTCCAACGCAACCCCTGCCATGAATATAATTATATTAATATCCATAATTATGCATTTCTGAATATTACAGGTCAGGGACCCATGATGTAAATCCACTTCACCTACTGTAGTTCAATAACCAAAATATTATTTTTTCAAACTGAAGGTGTCATGTCATAGCTGACACCCCATTCTTTCTGCAGACATCATTGATTCTTAATTCTGCGTTTTTGGAAAACATGGTCGCATAAAAAAAGAAAACAACTTTGCATCTGCATGGTTCTTCCAGTAAATGTGTTTTTGTGAAATTCTATTTTAAATTGTTCAAAGTAGTCCTTGTGCATAGTTGTATGGTTTGTTAAACTTTGAAATTAATGTTTTTTGTTTGGCATACATTTTAATGTCAAAAATCTGAGTCGAAGCATAATTCCGTTACCATGGTAATTCCTATCTACAAAAATCTAATGTGTAGGCTAAATACACCATTGCAGATTTGATTGAATTGAGCCATAACTTTACTTTGCAGGTTAACCTGGAATGTATTGCTGCTGTGGATCACTTGGCACTTGTGGAATGCACTGTACTGTATAAGTTAATGATAGGTTGGTGTATGAAGGACAGGATTGTGGCCTCTTATCCCCGCAGGTTCACATAATGCCTTGGTTGTAGTCTTACAGTGCATTCGGAAAGTATTCAGACCCCTTCACTTTTCCCACATTTTGTTACATTACAGCCTTATTCTAAAATGGATTCAATTGTTTTTTCCTCATCAATCTACACACAATACCTCATAATGACAAAGTGAAAACAGATTTTAAGAAATTTTTGCAAATTTTTGAAAAATAAAAAACAGAAATACCTTATTTATGTAAGGATTCATACCCTTTGCTATGAGACTCGACCAAGCCATGAGGTCGAAGGAATTGTCAGTTGAGCTCCGAGACAGGATTGCGTCGAGGCACAGATCTGGGGAAGGGTACCAAAACATTTCTGCAGCATTGAAGGTCCCCAAGAACACAGTGGCCACCATCATTCTTAAGTTGAAGAAGTTTGGAACCACCAAGACTCTTCCCTAGAGCTGGCCGCCCGGCCAAACTGAGCAATCGGGGAGAAGGGCCTTGGTCAGGGAGGTGACCAAGAACCCGATGGTCACGCTGACAGAGCTCCAGAGTTCCTCTGTGGAGATGGGAGAACCTTTCAAAAGGACAACCATCTCTGCAGCACCACCAATCAGGCTTTTATGGTAGAGTGGCCAGACGTAAGCCACTCCTCAGTAAATGGCACATGGCAGCCCGCTTGGAGTTTGCCAAAAGGCACCTAAAGAACTCTCAGGCCATGAGAAACAAGATTCTCTGGTCTGATGAAACCAAGATTGTACTCTTTGGCCTGAATGCCAAGAGTCACGTCTGGAGGAAACCAGGCACCGCTCCTCACCTGGCCAATACCATCCCTATGGTGAAGCATGGTGGTGGCAGCATCATGCTGTGGGAATGTTTTTCAGTGGCAGGGAGACTAGTCAGGATTGAGGGAAAGATAAATGGAGCAAAGTACAGAGAGATCCTTGATGAAAACCTGCTCCAGAGCACTCAGGACCTCAGACTGGGGTGAAGGTTCACCTTCCAACAGGACAACAACCCTAAGCACACAGCCAAGACAACGCAGCAGTGGCTTCGGAACAAGTCTCTGAATGTCCTTGAGTGGCCCAGCCAGAGCCCAGACTTGAACCCGATCTAACATCTCTGGAGAGACCTGAAAATAGATGTGCAGCGATGCTCCCCATCCAACCTGACAGAGCTTGAGAGGATCTGCAGAGAAGAATGGGAGAAACTCCCCAAATACAGGTGTGCCAAGCTTGTAGCGTCATACCCAAGAAGACTCGAGGCTGTAATCGCTGCCAAAGGTGCTTCAACAAGGCACTGAGTAAAGGGTCTGAATATTTATGCCACATAATTGAATTCCTAAATTTTTCTGATCAGTGATAGATGAGCAAATGAATAAATGAGCTACCACCTCCCCTTGTTTGCCCAGCCATGTAGAGATCAATTAGTGAAACAAAATCACATTGATTGATTATCAGACAAGTCACAGGCTTTTGGTTGGGAGTAGGACAGGCTGCTACTACGTGAGTGAAGAGCAAAATCTACTTGTTATGCTACATGAAATGCTATCAAAATGTTCTGATCAGTGATAGGCCTAAATGAGCAAACTGGAATAAAGATGATCATGAGCACTCACCTCAATGAAGCTAACATTTTCCCAGCCTAATTGTAACCAGATATCCAAAAGGAAAAATCTGACATTGATTGATTTATCAAGACGAGTCCCCACCCTTGTCTCAAAGCAGCATGATGGCGCTGTCCCAATCAAAACGGTGCTGAAATTATCAACTTGTTGACCACACACAGCTATTGCTTTAAATTTAGTATAACTGTTGGATATGACTTTGGGAGTTTCAGTATAAGCAACAATTTGATACATGCAGTGCCTTCAATTGCATTAGCCTACTTTATTCCAATATTTTTTGTCATTCAGTTGCTCATAACTACGGTGAGTTTTCCTCTCTCCTCGCTTTTCTAAGATGAGGGCTGTTTTCCTCTCATTGTTCTCAACACCAGCTTTAAATCAATATACAATTTTCTAGAAATCAGGCTGTTTTTCTGGGTTCGGGCGTATAACATTTCTGTGATGTCGGACTGGGCCTGGGTTCAGGCTTCAGTTCAACAGGCATGGGTAAGACCGGATGAGAACTCTACTCTCTATACCCCTCACTCCATCTTTTACCCTTCCCCTAACATCCCCACTCACCCTGCCCCATGTTTGTGACTTATGCAACTCATCCCTCCCCTCTCCCACTCCAGTCTGCAGCTCCCTGCCTGCCTGCATGATGTTGGGACACTAATGCTACGGTGGTGGACAGCAGGGGGGTAGTGCTGTTGCTGGCTGCCTCCCAGCCCTCTTATGGAGAGAAGAGAGGAAAGTAGAATGGATTGATTTCTGTGGACATACTGTACCCTTCTGTGTATCAGGAAAATTGTCAGTGTCAGGACATGCATCCCATTTATCTTGGCATGAGGGGTTTTGAAAGCATTGAATGGTGTGCCTGTATATGTTATGTGGCTTCTCTTAGCAGGACGTTTACAGAGCGGTTGTGCATGGTGCCACTGACAGGTGTGGCATTGTGACTTTTCTGAGATGAACTGATTCCTGCACTGAGGGGTCTTACATCACTGTAATTGTAAATCATTGAGGCCATGTAAAGTAGCGTTGCTCATTTCCCCCCAAAAGAGGACTGTATTGTCAGCAGAACTATTGTAATCTACATAGTAAAACTGGTGCGTCTCCCTGGCCACACACTAGTTGTAAGAGGGGGGGAAGCTATTTAGTGTGACAACTGCTTATTCCTCAATAGCTCTAAATGGGCTGTCGCTGATGGTGACTGTGCTGTTCCTGGCGCTTGCACTTTAGCTCTAGTGGGTGGTGGTGGTGGGGATGTGTCTGTGACCATTGACAAGTCTGCAGTTTCTCTCCGTCTGGCTCTGCCTCGCCCTCTCTCTCTCTCTCTCTCTCTCTCTCTCTCTCTCTCTCTCTCTCTCTCTCTGTCTCGCTCTCTCGCTCTCTCTCTGTCTCTGTCTCTCCCTCTCACAGCCTGGCTCTTCAGGCGCTGAAGGCATCACTGATGTAATTTGACTTATGGAACAGGGTGGCTATGTATGTGCTGTCTAAGGGCTGTTTGCTGTGGCGTATGATGGCTATAGGATAGAATGTGCAGTGTGGAGAGCGTATAGGATCTGTATCAGGGACGATGCTGGCTGGGTCACTCTCCTCACAGGGAGCAGAAAGTGGGTCAGCACTGGGGGAAGAGAGGAGAGGAGAGGAGAGGAGAGGAGAGGAGAGGCAGGCCAGCAGAAGCTTTACACTGAAAACATGCCACATAGAGACAGTCATGGATGGAGCGGGCCTCTTATTTCATCATGATGCTGTCAAACACAGACGTGACCAGGGTGTCCACCTTTCCACACCCAGGTTGACGCATGTGTCTGCGTCTTTCTGTGGGTTCTTAGACCCAGTCGAGGAACAGAAAGATACCCTGATCCCTTTCAGGCCAACCCAGGGGCCGTGTCCCCAAACTGGTAAATAGTCTGCTTGCCTCACGGCCTCTGCTTTGTGATCCCTGAAATAAAAGTATCAGGCTACAGTTATGGGCTTTAATGAATTTTCATTGGTTTCACCTCATCCTTTCCTTCAGAAAAGGGTTTGAGGGAAAGGATACACGGAGAGGATACCATTTTTTTAATGGACAGAGTAATAGGGGCTTAGGCAAGGGTAGAAGGGTATTGTAGCTAGGCATCGTGGGTTGTTGTGGGTAGTTGTTGTATGTAGTTATTGTAGGTTACTTTTGTATTCGGCGGTGCCGGGTGTAGCACGAAGCTAGCTAGCTAACTCACATCCTGGACTAGCTGGCGAGTAGCTATTAGCAACGGTAGCAACTAAATACAATATCCTTTTAGCCAGCTACATTCGTTCGCAGCGACGCCGTTTTTCAAACAAAGTCAACACAGCAGCCATTGCTAGCTAGCCAACACTACCAGCTAGCTGTACTGTAGTAGCTAAATACAATATATTTGTGCTAACTAGCCAACGTTTAATTATTGCTGCGTTATGAAAGAACTAGACACGGACACGAATTATCTGTTTAGTGTGTTAACACACTATTGGTAGTTTGTTGTAACCAAGTATTGGTGCTAAACTGTGTGTTATTGGATGCTAGCATGCTAGTTAGCTATGGTGTCATAGTTAGTTAGCTGAATAAAGTAAGTTGAGTCTATTCCTTGAAACATTGAACCGCTGTAGTTTACAACAATTCTAATTTCTAAAGTGGAAGTTGGGAGAGTTTTATTCGGGTGGTTCAGTGAAACAATTATAGTTTCTGAGGTGGAAGTTGGGAGAGTTATATTTTTTTGGTGAGGGAGGCCCTGCTCTCTCCTTTCCCAGATGTTTAGTTCATTTCATTCCGATCTCCTCTGCATTATTGTAGCCATCTGCTACAGCCTGTCAACTATGCCTCTGCCTATCCCTGTTCTCTCCTCTCCGCACAGGCTACACAAACGCCTCACACCGCGTGGCTGCTGCCTCTCTAACCTGGTGGTCCCTGCACGCACCACACACCTGGAGTTCCAGGTCTCAGGCAGCCTCTGGAACTGCCGTTCTGCTGCCAACAAGGCTGACTTCATCCCAGCCTATGCTACCCTCCAGTCCCTCGACTTCCTGGCGCTGACGGAAACATGGATTACCACTGAAAACACTGCTACTCCTACTGCTCTCTCCTCGTCTGACCATGTGTTCTCGCATACCCCGAGAGCATCTGGTCAGAGGGGTGGTGGCACAGGAATCCTCATCTCTCCCAAGTGGTCATTCTCAATTTTTCCCCTAACCCATCTGTCTATCTCCTCATTTGAATTCCACGCTGTCACAGTCACTAGCCCATTTAAGCTTAATATCCTTGTCATCTATCGCCCTCCAGGTTCCCTTGGAGAGTTCATCAATGAGCTTGACACCTTGATAAGTTCCTTTCCTGAGGATGGCTCACCCCTCACAGTTTTGGGGGATTTCAACCTCCCCACGTCTACATTTGACTCATTTCTCTCTGCCTCCTTCTTTCCACTCCTCTCCTCTTTTGACCTCACCCTCTCACCGTCCCCCCTACTCACAAGGCAGGCAATACGCTTGACTTCATCTTTACTAGATGTTGCTCTTCTACTAATCTCACTGCAACTCCCCTCCATGTCTCCGACCACTACTTTGTATCCTTTTCTCTCTCGCTCTCCTCCAACACTACTCACTCTGCCCCTACACAGATGGTAACCGCAACCTTCGCTCTCTCTCTCCCACTACTCTCTCGTCTTCCATCCTATCATCTCTTCCCTCTGCTCAATCCTTCTCCCTCCAATCTCCTGATTCTGCCTCCTCAACCCTCCTCTCCTCCCTTTCTGCATCCTTTGACTCCCTGTGTCCCCTATCCTCCCGGCCGGCTCGGTCCTCCCCTCCAGCTCCGTGGCTTGATGACTCATTGCGAGCTCACAGAACAGAGCTCCGGGCAGCTGAGCGGAAATGGAAGAAAACTAAACTCCCTGCCGACCTGGCATCTTTTCACTCCCTCCTCTCTACATTTTCTTCATCTGTTTCTGCTGCTAAGGCCACTTTCTACCACTCTAAATTCCAAGCATCTGCCTCTAACCCTAGGAAGCTCTTTGCCACATTCTCCTCACTGCTGAATCCTCCCCCCTCATCCCTCTCTGTGGATGACTTCGTCAACCACTTTGAAAAGAAGGTTGACGACATCCGATCCTCGCTTTGTTAAGTCTAATGACACTGCTGGTCCTGCTCACACTGCCCTACCCTATGCTTTGACTTCTTTCTCCCCTCTCTCTCCAGATAAAATCTTGCGACTTGTGACTGCAGGCCGCCCAACAACCTGCCCGCTTGACCCCATCCCCTCCTCTCTTCTCCAGACCATCTCCGGTGACCTTCTCCCCTACCTCACCTCGCTGATCAACTCATCCTTGACCGCTGGCTATGTCCCTTCCGTCTTCAAGAGAGCGAGAGTTGCACCCCTTCTCAAAAAACCAACACTCGATCCCACTGATGTCAACAACTACAGACCAGTATCCCTTCTTTCTTTTCTTTCCAAAACTATTGAGCGTGCCGTCTTTAGCCAACTCTCTTGCTATCTCTCTCAGAATGACCTTCTTGATCCAAACCAGTCAGGTTTCAGGACTGGTCATTCAACTGAGACTGCTCTTCTCTGTGTCACGGAGGCTCTCAGCGCTGCTAAAGCTAACTCTCTCTCCTCTGCTCTTGTCCTTCTAGACCTGTCTGCTGCCTTTGATACTGTGAACCATCAGATCCTCCTCTCCACCCTCTCCGAGCTGGGCATCTCCGGCGCGGCTCACTCCTGGATTGCGTCCCTACCTGACCGGTCGCTCCCTACCAAGTGGCGTGGCGAGAAGCTGTCTCCCGCACCACGTGCTCTCACCACTGGTGTCCCCCAGGGCTCAGTTCTAGGCCCTCTCCTTTTCTCCCTATACACCAAGTCACTTGGCTCTGTCATATCCTCACATGGCCTCTCCTATCATTGCTACGCTGACGATACACAACTAATCTTCTCCTTTCCCCCTTCTGATAACCAGGTGGCGAATCGCATCTCTGCATGTCTGGCAGACATATCAGCATGGATGACGGATCACCACCTCAAGCTGAACCCCTGGCAAGACGGAGCTGCTCTTCCTCCCGGGAAGGACTGCCCGTTCCATGATCTCGCCATCACGGTTGACAACTCCGTTGTGTCCTCCTCCCAGAGTGCGAAGAGCCTTGGCGTGACCCTGGACAACACCCTGTCGTTCTCCGCTAACATCAAGGCGGTGACCCGATCCTGCAGGTTCATGCTCTACAACATTCGGAGAGTACGACCCTGCCTTACACAGGAAGCGGCACAGGTCCTAATCCAGGCACTTGTCATCTCCCGTCTGGATTACTGCAACTCGCTGTTGGCTGGGCTCCCTGCCTGTGCCATTAAACCCCCTACAACTCATCCAGAATGCCGCAGCCCGTCTGGTGTTCAACCTTCCCAAGTTCTCTCACGTCACCCCCTCCTCCGCACACTCCACTGGCTTCCAGTTGAAGCTCGCATCCGTTACAAAACCATGGTGCTTGCCTATGGAGCTGTGAGGGGAACGGCACCTCCGTACCTTCAGGCTCTGATCAGTCCCTACACCCAAACGAGGGCATTGCGTTCATCCACCTCTGGCCTGCTGGCTCCCTTCCTCTACGGAAGCATAGTAACCACTCAGCCCAGTCAAAACTGTTCGCTGCTCTGGCACCAAAATGGTGGAACAAGCTCCCTCACGACGCCAGGACAGCGGAGTCACTCACCACCTTCCGGAGACATTTGAAACCCCCACCTTTTAAGGAATACCTGGGATAGGATAAAGTAATCCTTCTACCCCCCCAAAAAAAACAATAAAAAAAAAAAAAAAATACAATTGTAAAGTGGTTATCCCACTGGCTATAGGGTGAATGCACCAATTTGTAAGTCGCTCTGGATAAGAGCGTCTGCTAAATGACGTAAATGTAAATGTAAATGTAGAAGAGCCTATGACGTGTCTGAACCTGTGTGACATATGGCCTATTCAAACATATGACAAATGACATACTACTAGTCAAGTTTGAACACACCTACTCATTCAAGGGTTTTTCTTTATTTTTTACATTGTAGAATAAAAGTGAAGACATCAAAACTATGAAATAACACACCAAAAATATATTTTATATTTCAGATTCTTCAAATAGCCACCCTTCGCCTTGATGACATCTTTGCACACTCTTGGCATTCTCTCAACCAGCTTCATGAGGTAGTCACCTGAAATGCATTTCAATTAACAGGTGTGCCTTCTTAAAAGTTAACTTGTGGAATTTCTTTCCTTAATGTGAGCCAATCAGTTGTGTTGTGAAGATAGCCCTATTTGGTAAAAGACCAAGTCCAAATTATGGCAAGAACAGCTCAAATAAGCAAAGAGAAAAGACAGTCCATCATTACTTTAAGACATGAAGGTCAGTCAATACGGAACATTTCAAGAACTTTTAAAGTTTCTTCAAGTGCAGTCGCAAAAACCATCAAGCGCTATGATGAAACTGGCTCTCATGAGGACCACCACAGGAATGGAAGACCCAGAGTTACCTCTGCTGCAGAGGATAAGTTCATAAGAGTTACCAGCCTCAGAAATTGCAGCCCAAAGAAATGCTTCACAGAGTTCAAGTAACAGACACATCTCAACATAAACTGTTCAGAGGAGACTGTGAATCAGGCCTTCATGGTCGAATTGCTGCAAAGAAACCACTACTAAAGGACACCACTAAGAAGAAGAGACTTGCTTGGGCCAAGAAACACGAGCAATAGACATTAGACCGGTGAAAAGTTGTCCTTTGGTCTGGAGTCCAAATTTGAGATTTTTGGTTCCAACCGCCGTGTCTTTGTGAGACGCGGTGTGGATGAACGGATGATCTCTGCATGTGTGATGAGTACTGAGGATACGAAGAGGCAGGACGCAGACGCAGGAATCGACAATGTAAAGGTTTACTTAACACTGAGCAAGAGAACAACAAAGAGCGAGTACACGACAAGACACTAACAATCACACACAACACAACACTGAACAGTCCAGGGCTATATAGGGGTGATGATGAGATGACGAGGTGTAGGTGCGCTGGAGGCGTTGGGTTTCCATTCCGGTGTTGCCGAGGTGGTGCGCTCAGACCGTTGGCTCAGTAGACCGGCGAATCAGAGCCCCCCACCCCACCCCACCCACGCCCTCCTCAGATGCGTCCACCTCCAGGATGAAAGGACGAGCTGGATCTGGGTGTTTTAGGAGGGGCGCTGTGGTGAACCTCTCCTTCAGCCTCTTGAAGGAGGCGTCAGCCTCAGGGTTCCAGGCCAGCTTCTGAGGCCCACCCTTAGGAGAGAGGTGAGCAGGGCGGCTATGGAGCTGAAGGACCTGATGAAACGCCGGTAGAAATTTGCGAAGCTCTGTAGGCCCTTGATGGTGGTGGGGACTGGCCATGACCTGACGGCGTCAGTCTTCGCTTTTCCATGAACATCCCCTGAGGACTGATCCTGTATCCCAGGAAGGAGATGGCCTGTTGGTGGAATTCGCATTTCCCCCCGTTCACCAACAGGCTGTGTTCCCGGAGGCGGAGTAGGACTGCTTGGACGTCCCTGACCTGCTCCTCGAACGTAGCCGAGTAGATCAGGATATCGTCGATGTACACCACCACCTGTCTACTCAGCATGTCTCGAAACACGTCATTGACGAAGGACAGGAACACAGAAGGTGCGTTAGCGAGGTCGTAGGGCATGATGCAGTATTCATAGTGGCCTGAGGTAGTGCTGAATGCCGTCTTCCACTCGTCTCCTTCCCGGATTCGGATCAGGTTGTAGGCACTCCTCAGGTCCAACTTGGTAAAGTACCGGGCCCCTTGCAGCTGCTCGATGGCTGACTGAACCAGAGGGAGGGGGTACCGGTACTTGGTGGTGACTGCGTTCAGCCCCCGGTAGTCAATGCACGGCCTCAGTCCTCCGTCATTTTTGGCCACGAAGAAGAAGCTTGCGGAGGCAGGAGAGGTAGAGCGTCTGATTAACCCCTGATTCAGGGTCTCCGCCACATACTTCTCCATGGCCTCAGTCTCCGCTATGGAGAGGGAGTAAATGCGACTCTTCGGTGGGTGTTGTCCCTCCAGCCGGTCAATGGCGCAGTCCCAGGGCCTGTGAGGAGGGAGACACTTAGCTTTAGAGGCAGAGAAGACATCAGAGAGATCTGCGTACTCACGTGGAATGTTGGGCTGGAGGGCAGACTCTTGACTATCCAGTGACGTGGAACAACAAACCACCGGCAGGCAGGTCCTCCTGCATGAGGGGGACCAGGCTGTGATCCTCTTGGTGATCCAATTGATGGTGGGGTTGTGTAGTCTGAGCCAGGGCAATCCCAAGGCGATCCGGTGAAGGGGTGACGTGACAATGTGGAAGGACAGCTCCTCGTGGTGCTCCGGTAGTGTGTGATGGTAATGGGGGAGTGACGTGCATAATGGTGCCTGATCCAAGTGGTTTTGTCCAGCGAGGTGACGTGTAGCGGATAAGGCAGTGGCACGGTAGGCAACCCCCATTGAGACCAGCTCCCTATCGGTAAGGTTCCCCGCTGATCCGGAATCTATCATTGCCATGGAAAGCGAATAGAAGGAAGAACCATTCACCGTTAGGGGAAGTAAAAACACTCACAGAGCGGCAACGGGAGTCATACCGCCTAGATAGGGAGCCGCCAGGATCTGTGGTCTGTGGTGGTGTAGGGGGTGCTGCCCACCTCCATGGGTGAGGACTCGGAGGCAGGGAGGCTTCCATAGCTCAGATGGGGTGAGCATCGAGGCTCCGGGTGGTGTTGGGAACGCAGTCTGTCTCTCAACATGTCGTCAAGATGAATGGACGTGGCGATGAGGGTATCAAGGTCCATCTCGTCGTCCCGACATTCGAGTTCCATTGTGATGTCCTCCCGTAAGCCTCTCCTGAAGGCCGTGCGCAGAGCACGCTCATTCCAGCCGGAAGACGCCACCACCGTACGAAAGCTCAGGCCGTACTCGAACGCGGCCTCCTCTCCCTGTTGTAGCCGGAGGAGCCGCTCACCCCCGTCCTTTCCCTCCGTGGGATGATCGAACACCGCCCTGAACCGAGCAAGGAAGATGGAGTAGGGAAGCGCCACGGCCTCACCTCCTTTCCAGACTGCCGTGGCCCAATCCAGCGCCTTTCCCTTCAGTAGCGAAATCACCAGCGCTATCCTGGCTTGGTCCGAAGGAGATACCCCACGCTGACGCGCCAGATACAGTGAAACCTGTAGCAGGAAGCCTCTACATTTCGTAGTTTTCCCGTCATAGCGCTCCGGCAGGGCGAGGGGTCCCTTAGACGTTGGTGATGGCATGGGAGGAGGTGGACTGGGTGCACTCGCCACTCACTGAGGTGGAACAGGAGCGATAGTCAGTTCATGCAGCATTTGGAGCACTTCCTGCATGGCGGCGTTCAGCTGGGCAATCTGCTGCTGGTGCTGGTCGAGGCGCTGGGAAACTCCAGGAGGATTACCTGCTGAATCCATCTTCGTGATAGGTGTGTGATTCTGTGACGAGTACTGAGGATACGAAGAGGCAGGACGCAGACACAGGAATCAACAATGTAAAGGTTTACTTAACACTGAGCAAGAGAACAACAAAGAGCGAGTACACGACACCATCTGGTTTGCACTTAGTGGGACTATCATTTGTTTTTCAACAGGACAATGACCCAACACACTTCCAGGCTGTGTAAGGGCTATTTTAACAAGATGGAGAGTGATTGAGTGCTGCATCAGATGTCCTGGCCTCCACAATCACCTGACCTCAACCCAATTGAGATGGTTTGGGTTGAGTTGGACCGCAGAGTGAAGGAAAATCAGCCAACAAGTGCTCAGCATATGTGGGAACTCCTTCATGCATTCCAGGTGAATACCTCATGAAGCTGGTTGAGAGAATGCCAAGAGTGTGCAAAGCTGTCATCAAGGAAAAGGGTGGCTACTTTGAATAATCAAAAATCTAAAATATTTCGATTTGTTTAACACTTTTTTGGTTACTACATGATTCCATATGTGTTATTTCATAGTTTTGATGTCTTCACTATTATTCTACAATGTAGAAAATAGTAAAAATAAAGAAAAACCCTTGGATGAGTAGGTGTGTCCAAACTTTTGACTGGTACTGTATATATCATTGAATATGACCCTGTTTGACACACACAAAAAAATGAACCTATATTTTATTTTAGCAGGAAATAATTTATTTGTTCCATGTCGTTTCAGCAAGCCATGACACTGGAAGAAAGCAAGCCATGACACCCACCATCCCAGATTGTTCTGAAATTGTAGAGAATTGTAGAGATCTGGTTGTTGGGGTGGAATTGGCGTGGGGGGGGGTGGGGGGGGGTCCATGGGTGGCTTTTGATCATTTTATTGGATTCCTCATGTCTTACTCATTTATTAGGAAGAATTATGGTCCAAATCGAATGTTCAGTACTATATTTATTGAAGATATGAATCCTATGAATTAAAATGGCCAATGTGGGTGCAATCTGTAAGCTTAATTTCTCAAATCAAATTATATTTCAACAAAACGTTTCAGGAATACTAATCTTATGTTAATAATTACAGAAACAATTTCAGCTAAATCTGAGATGGTGCGTGTCAAAATCCTCTTTCTTGTGCTTTTTGAGGTGGAACGATCCTATTACAATTCATAAATCAGACAACATCAATGCGGGGTAGAGAAGTGTTGTCAAGATACTCAAATTTTGACTTTGATACCAGGTTTAGTATCACAATACTCGATACCGTCACTATACTCGACACCAAAACGATACCACGGCATAAAAATAAGGCATTTTAGCCAAAGTCACAGAATAGCACTTGATCCAGACAAACTCAGCTACTGCTCTATTCAATTGTTGGGCATCTTTTGAGTTCATCCTTACGTTTGCATTTTTTTACATACATTTTTTTCAGAGACAGCCATGTATGCATTAATGAATCAATTATACAATCATACAATTTGACTTTGTTTTTACCAATCTAATTACATTATGGTAATCACTTATTTGAATGGTAAATCTCTATTGATAAATTGGGTAAATCAAAATGTAGCCTAGGCCTATCCACAATACAGGTGAATGCATATTCAATAGGAGTGTGTGCATGCATTGAATTATTCATTAGGGTACAAAATAAACTTTCCAGTGACACTGACTCACCCAATGATGAAGATTAAGCATAGGCTACTCACCGGAGATGGCCGATGCACTCGTGCCAATATCTCAAGATAAGCTACTTTGAAAAACAGTGCTGTTCGCTCCGACACGCTCAAAAGTTGCTGAGAAAAAAATGGTTAGCTTCTACAGACAGATTACTCTTCTCTTTTCAGCAGTAGGCATGGATTGTGCATGTGTGCCATTCAGAGGGTGAATGGGCAAGACAACGCTTAATTGCCTTTGGACGGGGTAAGTGCCAGGCGCACCGGTTTGTGTCAAGAACTGCAACCCTGATGGGTTTTTTACACTCAACAGTTTTCTGTGTGTATCAAGAATGGTCCACCACCCAAAGGACATCCAGCCAACTTGACACAACTATGGGAAGCATTGGAGTCAACATGGGCCAGCATCCCTGTGGAACGCTTTCGACACCTTTGTAGAGTCCATGCCCCGATGAATTGAGGCTGTTCTGAGGGCAAGTCAATATTAGGAAGGTGTACCTAATGTTTGGTATACTCAGTGTATATTTGGAACGCGTGCTGCCCAAATTGCGGCCTTCCCGACTGTATTAAAATATATTTTGGGGAAATGTATAGCCTAATTATGGCAAAATTATTTCAATTTATCAGGGGGTGCTACAGCACCCCTACTTCACTCGGCTATGGTTGCAGCCCAGATTCCCAGTGCAGGCTAGCATTGAGTAAGTGGAGCAGGCACAGGGTCGGCTGCACTCATAGACAGGCTTGATCCGTCAGACACATTTGACAGAAAAGATGTTCAGACACCTGAGGAGCCACATTACCCTCAAGCATACTGAGGCCATGTCCATGCACGCGCTGAGCCCATGACAAGCAGACACATGCCAACCCGCCTTGACATATGTCCAACCCCCGCACACACCTTCATGTGCACGTATACCCCAATGCATCCATATGACACTGGCAAAGAGTGGCAGGGTCCAAGACGTGCCGCCAATCCGAGCCGCCCAGCCCACCCACCTGCCACAAAGATCCATTGTTTGGACACAGGAGTGACCAGTAGATTGGCCAGACCACTCAGACCCTGTTTGACTATGGACAAAGAGCACCATTCCTTAATCACTTCCTTGAAGTAAACACATATCTGAGATGGTATGGAGTGGTGAAAGCTCTCCCTTATCCAATCACCTATAGATCAGTAATTACCTCTTGGAATGAGGAAACATTGTCCGACTATTGGAACAGGGGCCCTACGAGGTAGAGTTATGTGGGCGCGTCAGGAAGCAGCGCTTGGAATTTCCAGGTGCGTGTGGGGTAGGGTGGGGAAAGGGGGTGGTGGATGTGCCCCCTCCGGCTGGTCTGCCCCAAGGCAACACCCAGCACTTTACCCGGATTGCCCTAGAGATAAACCCCTACTACAGAAATGGGTTCCACAAATTGTAAGTGGCTTTGGATTAAAAGTGTCATCCAAATAAATTAATTAGCTAGCTCGTCTGTCTGCCCAGTAGACTCTCTAGGTAATGGCTATCCATCTGTGTTAATGATTGTGAATATTTACATATTTTGTCCCTTTTGACGTCCTGCGCTTGTGCACCTTTGCTTGTGCCGCAGACCGTGTGCTCCCATGGACAGGCCATTTGTGCTCGCATACGTGTGTTCGTGTGTGCGTGTGTATGCGTGTATGTGAAAGGCCCTGTTGTCTCTGTGGGAGTGTGAGACTGCTCCCAGCTTCAACAATGACAGCCAAAGTGACGGTATGTGTGCCTGCACATACCCTTTGCCAGCCACCATGCCAGCTCTAAACTGGCACAGCAAGAATTAAATAGCCAGAGCTTCTAGAGATTATGGCTGGTTTAACAGAAGCTTAATCACATCATATGTGCAGTATAGGGTGAATAGGAAAGGAACAGCGACCGAGAGGGTTGGAGGGATATATATATAAAAATTACAGTGAAGACTGGGAGGGGACTTTAAAAGGAGATGGGATATTGTTATTTTAGGGACTTTGCAGGCTACAGCTCTACTACTGTGGAGTTGAGTAGAATGAATGGTAGGCGTAGGTTCCCCTAATAAAAGCCTGTTTTACCCTTACGCCAACACCAGCTACCTTCTGTTTTTAGGGTTTTCAACTCAGGTGCTCTTTGTGCTATAACACATCTCACAAGGTTTTTGCACTACTGCTAGCTGAGTCACTGAAGTCAGAACTCTTCAGATAAACTTGATGACAGCACTCTTTACTCATAGCGCAGAGCCAAACGTGCTTTTGTGAGGCAAACCAGTAACCACAGGAGCAACGCCGTCCTTGTTATCGACGGACTGTCAAACATGATCCTTTAAATTACAGTCGTCAGATTTTCTCTTGGGGACTTTCCTTTACTCGTATGGTGTCAGTTGGAATTAAATTGTGCAGCTATTTATAAACCGTGATCCATCTTTACCCATTTTGTCTGTGTTAGTAGTCCCATGACCGGTGCTGTGTCAGTTACAGGGCAACCTGGTATCCTAGTACCGACGCAGCGCTGGGCTGGCTGGATCCTTCTAAGTGAGACAATTATTACCCAATGAATGTGATGATAAGTAGTTAGTATTGATTGGATTTGTATTTGACTACATCCCCCACAACCCCTCCCTCTGCAGGAAGAGGCCACATCTGTGACAGATCCATGTCAATTAACCCACACTGGCCTGTTAACTTTGTGCCTGAAGTTAATGAAATGTTATTCATTACTCAGATGTGCCTGTTGTGAATCACTGGACATGACAGGAAGACCCTAATGAAATTCTGCTGCACAGGGTTGGGCTCCAGTGAGGAAAAGACCACCACATTTGAGACCTCTTGGGGTGATTGTACTTCTAGGGCCTTAAGAGTGCCTCCGCCCTCCAGTGCATTTTTGTCATCAGTTTAAACGTGCAATATGCAGAAATCACTCTGCCATTTCCTGGTCGCAAGAATTCTAATAGTTCGCCTAATTTCAGTTTGTGACCAAGCAAGTGTAGAGAATCATTGTACCATCTAAACCGCTGTGAAATATATTTTCAATAACCAAAAATATTGTATTTTCAGCAGTTTGAAGCTGGTGTACAAAACCGAAAGTAAAAGACGCAAAAATGAAACTTAAGAACGGGAAGCATAGAAATAGCGCACATAGAACAGATATACCGCTTCTTAGACCTGCTTTCAATGAGAATGACAGATCTATAACTCACATTTCTATGTCAAATTGGTCTGGTCGCCCAAAAAGTTACATATTGCAGCTTTAAACTGGTCGCCCAAAAAGTTACATATTGCAGCTTTAAACTGGATCGGTTGCTTGCTGGATGGCAAATTGAGTTTCCTATTATTTTATGTCTCAGTTTAGACATTTGAATAGATGCTGTCCTTGTCTGTCTGTCCTTGCTTACTGTACTTTTTTTGTAGCAATGCTACCATACCTGTAGACTTCCAGTAATTGCGCTAACGCTAGTTAGCATTGGCTTGCGAAACTACCGCTAACTTACTTCTTACTGCACGCAGAGACATAAAAATTTTATTCAGGATAAATGCCAGAATCTCGCAGTGTCCCTTTAAGGCAGATGTAAACATTTATATAAAGAAAGCTGCCACTACTGTTCATCGATAACAGCTAACCGTGTGGTGTTCAGCTGGGGGTTGTGGGAGAGACCGCCGCCTACAATATATAATGTCCTCCTCACTCCCCTATCAGAATTGAGTCCGTGTCTACGACCGGCCCGTACTTAGGCTACTATTTATTAATTTCAGTCGATATTATGTCACTGTTTCTTCATCATTATGCTTAGATATTGTAACGAATCTAGGATGGAGAGCAGGTAGATTTGACTCTGTGGGCTAAAGATAACTTCAGCCTGTTTCCAGAAAATCTGCACATTATTGTTGTGATGCTATTTCAGTTAGATAGTCGGTGCAAGGTCTAGTTCTGGCTGTGGTGATATGTGTTCTGTTTTCCAATTGATTTTGTAATGCGTTTGTCTTTAGGCGAGACATACTGCCGGAGCCGTTTCTAATAATGTTAATGGTGACTTAGAAAAGTGTCTACCTGCATTTCTGTCTCAAAATTCATCTTGACAGTATAAACTGCAGCTATTTTAGTGGTTATACGTTCATCTTGAAGCAGGAGCTGATGTTAAAAAGGAGTTTCCCTATACTTGACACTGTATCTAGAAAATGTTGCCCTACATTTAAAAAAGCATTGTGTGATGTGATCCTAGCAACATCCATGTAGTATTTAATTGCACTTTGCACTGGCGTGAGTTGCTCCCCTATAACACAGTGCAGTTGGTTGGTGCTAGTCAGAAAATACATCACTCTTCCTCCTCTGGCAGTGCCCAGCCAGTGGTTTGTTGTAATAACTAGGGTTGGCCACTGGGGGCAGCAAAGGCGGGACCACCAGACCCTCCTCAATTATCATAACCTTTGGCCTGCATCACACCCGTTAATCTACTTCTCTGGATGTTTATCCTGGTCCTAGAGTCAGCCCGGTGCTGTCACAAAGCCTCAGTTCCCATTCCTCTTACTACCATCAGTTGATAAAACAATTATTTTTATTTTCTGTCTTTATTCGTATGCGAAATGTATGCTATTAATTTAAATGGAAGCGCAGGATAATCTTTTTTTGCACACAGACAGACTGTCACAACTGGAACTGTGCCATTGCCTTTTATGGGAATATCCCAAACAGAAACCTGATCTCAACATAAACTCTCCCTCTGACCCCTTAAGAAAAAATAACCCTTAATCCTGGCATTGTGAACCATGACATAGTGCAACATTGGAAATGTCCACACGCATGCCTAGACAACATTGTGTAATGTACAATAGATGCGCATCCTGTCTAACGCTTTTGGGTCTCTGTGTGACACAGTTTGTGGTATGTGCGACTAGCACCGTCTGTCTGTGCTGGAATGGATGTGTGCTTTTCAGGTGAAAGGTCGAGCTGGGGGGAGGGGGAGCCTCATCAGGAATTAACAGTGGGGATTCTCCACTGTGTCTTTCCAGAAAAGGGTCAGGCATAAGCGCAAAGACACATGCAGAGTGATGCGCGTATCGCCGCGTAAGCTGTCTCTCTGTGCCATTATCCCTCTCCCCTTAATACAGACACAGTAATGCACACAAATGAGGGTGGACCTGCTCCTGCTTGAGAAAAGGTTACACGTTTCTGGCTAAAAAATAAAATAAATAGGGAGCCAAAAGAAATTTGGGAATTTAAATATTGTAAAAGAAAATTATAGAGAAGTATAATTAATGAAATTGGGATAAAAATGATAATTTATGTTGTAGAATGCTTTCCTGAATTTTTAGAATTTACATGGAATTGATGGGAACTCTGAGCACAACACATTTATACCTCAGTTATGTTCAGCGTTTTCATACAGGAGAATGGAGACCTCTAGGTGTCATTAGCAGACATTGACTAGAAAGATTTTCCATTTTTTTAAGTGATCATGCAAAAAAAGTATTTCCTCTTTTCTATTAAAGTTATCATTTATAAGCATCACATAACAAAAACATAACATAAGAGCTTATGGGACTTTCTGAAATGCTTTCTGTATTGGATTTTATTTGTAAATCTGCATGGTTACTCACAAGAAAGCAAACAGCTTTAAGTTTACCCCCTGCTATTAAAAAAATGTCATAACTTTATAATAATATGCCATTTAGTAGACGCTTTTATCCAAAGCGACTTACAGTCATACATTTTTACGTATGGGTGGTCCCGGGGATCGAACCCACTACCCTGGCATTACAAGCGCCATGCTCTACCAATTGAGCTACAGAGGACCACTAATATTGTCTAGATTGAGCAATCTGTTTGTCCAGTATTCCCAGCACGGCCCGAATATTTGCCTATCCCTTTGCTACACTCTTACACCTGTCCTTGCAGGGGACCACCTGTCCTTGCAGGGACCTCCCGGGTCCTATTTATGGACGAAGCGCCTCAAACTTCTTTCAGTGTTCAACTTGACTCTGCCTGCTCTTGGGTTTCTTGGCAGAACTCTCGTGGCAGTAGCAACATTGGGCCATTTTTGTCACATGTAACTCCAACCTTTCCTGTACACTATATAGCCCACTGGGAAACATAACACATGCTCATGCTCATCACCTATGACATGCCTTGCGCTTGTTTTGTAAACGCCTGTAGTTGCCGGGTGGAATTCTGGGTCATGGCTAGAAGGGATCCAGCTTTTGTCAAATTAATGTAAAAGGTATAATTTTTTTGCATTTTAGCAAACCCTAAACCTTTTCCTAACCTTAACCTAATTCTCCTAACCTGCTACGAAAAGTCAAATCTGATGTTAATTTGACAAAAGCTGGATCTCTTCTAGCCATGACCAGGAATTCTGCCACAGCATTTCCCATTGCTCCCTGAGGTCCTTGAGCTGTTGTTATGATCAGAGGGGCATGTTGTAACAGAGGATGAGGCATATATGTATATTTTGTTTTACTTTGTTTCACTCAAGTCAAAGTTTGATATTTGAAACTGTTTCTTGTCAGTGTGTTACTTTTAGCAGTTGCAGCTTGATGTAACAACTGTAACATACTGCATAAATTCTAGATAACTAATTAATCAAGCATTACATCACTTTCTATTACATAATTTTCAATGTTTTTACAAAGTGAATTGTATTATTGGCTAAAATTATTCCATTCCATTCCAAAGGGACTGGCATGGGGTGTCAAAGGGTAGTAAAAAGGTTGGTGCCTATTTTAAAAATGTGGAGACCTTGGCGTCACAAGGCGCCATGTAACCTTATTTAGTTGTCAGGATTTCACTGGTCGGCTATGATATATATTTGGATATTCTGCCTGTAGATAGGGAGGTTGAAAATACAGCAGAGAAGCATATGATTCGTTGTTGGTAAGGATTCCATCCATCCCTGCGCTGGGTGAGAATGAGTAATGATTATGATGGGTGAAATCAGTGCTTGTCTCTGGTTCTACTTTTCGACGAAATTAAAGGACATTTAGCTCTACAGTATACACACACCTTTATAAAACATCTTCCCAAGCTTTAGCTGAGCTGAAACGCAACCCCGGCAACCTCCCTGCAGTGTAATTGTAATTCGCTGCTGTGTTACCCCTCGGTTCCTCTGGCGCTCTCTAGCTTCTTCTGTAGAGTTCGACTACGGTATCTTCCCACTGCATCATGTTTACCTAGCAACACGCATCACCCGCTGCCGGCCCTCCCATTGGTCATTTCAAAACGCACCCGGGACCAATGGCAGGGCTGTTACCATGGTACAGTGTGTAGTTGCCGGGTGGAATTTTGCTGCAAGGCACGTGAGTCCCGGAGTCTTCGCCTTGCGTTTTTAATCTCGGGTGTCTGGGAGTTTTGCAAACGTGATTTATTGGAACCGAGTCACACTCCCTTTCGAGAGTCAGCTCACATAATAACACGTACACATTTATCTATACATTTGTGCGTATACAATCAAAATAGTGTTATGACACAAGGAGGCTGCAACAGTTCTGTTTGGACTGTATGTGCCTTGCTGTGCCTATGTTCGTCGCTAAGGGGAAAGGGGGGACTGAATTTGCTGGCTAATTGCTCAACCAAGTTTAGTATAACGTTATGATGTTGCTATTCATATTTGTTGTGTCATATTTTGGAACAAAGATGCGGAGAGGCTGTGGTGTCAGTTTCTCCAGATCAGATTAAAGTCTGTCAAAGTCCCTGGCATTTTGGAATTAGGTTGTAAGCAGTTTACACATACATTTGGGGACATAATTGTTATTTATTCTATTAGATATTAAATGTATTGTTTAGGCTACCTATTGTTATTTTTTCATCATTTGTATGTGTCTGGTAACGCAGGTTTTTTAAATGTTAAGAACATTGAATCATTGTTGTTGGTGGCTGTTAACGTCCTAATTTGTGGTCTAGAGAACATTCATAATTAAGAAATATATATATATACTATAGAAATACGACTTTTAAATTGCCAGTCTTCCCCAGAATATAGCAAATGCATACACAGGGCAATTGCAGAGCAACCCCAGGGCTATTGCAAAAGTCATCCTAAAGTCCTTGTCCTGCATGCAAATTGTACATTTATTTTGGGTGTGAGCACCCACATCCCCCTTCCCATGTCGCCCACCACCTCAGTAACATCCCTAACCTATAACCTGTAATTGGGGTTAGTTTTTGCATCAACAGTGCTCTCTCATGGAAGTGACACGTGCTGCATAGCTATTGCAAATATCTCCAGCTCACGGTTTGATAAAGTTGTGTGCTGAAATCTATCCCAATCCTTGCATGACGACAGTAGCTGTCTGCCGTGAAGTGAAGTTAAAGTTTTTCTGAAGGGGGCACACGCACATTCACTGGCTACCGTGGAGGATGAATGACGGCATGGTTAACCTCGTTTTGTACATCCCCTCCCATCTCTCCAGTTGCTGTTCTTTTGGGGGAGAATAGGGAAAGGAAGAGCCAACATGAACACGCAGGGATTCACAACACTCAATCTCCTTGAGAACAGACAATGTTTCGGTTCCACCATGTCACAGATAATTATTTTCAGAGCTTTCAAAATACCAAGGCTAAATTATCACAACGTTACTTAACCTGCCCTTTGTGTTTTACTGGATTGAGATACAGATACATTTTTGAAGTCGTCTGTTATTATGTCATATAGATAATAATTTACCCCGTTGCCATTTATTGGTGTCATAAAGGTGTAAAATAGTTTATTTTCTTCCTTTGTTTGAGCTGAAGAAGAAACAAAGTATATTTTGTTAATATACCCCAAAAAGTAACCGTGCAATCAGATTGTCAGTGTTTTCAGATATCTTAGATTATGTCTTTGCCTGTTTTGCTTACACTCGCCTAGTTTGTAACTTTTGCAGTCAAGTTTTTTGCAATTTACTGCACAGAATATTTTTATTATATGCAAGCAGGTCACCTGGCAGATGTCCCTGTGCTTGCATTAGATATTCTCGTTTTGTGTATTTTTGTGCCCTATCAAATTATGCATGCTATTTATGGGAAGTTTAAAGTATTGTTTGAATTTTTCTATTGGAAACTGTTATGTAGGAAACTGTTATAGCTTCCTTTTTTGCATGACTTCATGAGCTACCCCTTTGGTCGCATTTCTAATGGTCTTACCCCCTCCCTGTCTGTCTACCTGAGGTCTTTAAATGTTTCCGCGGGCACGTCTTTCTGCCTCCGCGATGCGTTTGGAGACTACGAGGAGGCAAGGGGACAGGGCAGCCTCATTTTCTATCTCCGCCCACATATCCAAGTTGACCAATTCAAGCAGCTGAAGGGAAGTCGTCTGACCAATCACGCTCGAGCTGCTGTGGCGTCGGATAGCAACAGAGCCTGCGAACGCGCACACTGGGGGTGGAGAGTGTGTGGAGCTCACGATTGAGGAAGGCGCGTCAGGGAGAGAGGAGAGTAGTGGCGGTGGAAAGAAATAAGAGAAGGGGAAGGGTTTTGCCAGTGCGCGTGCTTTAGCACAGAAAATATGTAATAATTCTCAAGGACTGGTAGAACGAAATGAAGCTTACAGAAATAGACCTGGTGAAGGACAGCAAACAAATAGCTGTCATAGTTATTATTTTCTGAATAAACTTGAGGAACAGGAAGAAACTGTTATGTCATTATCATGACTTGTAATAAACTTCTGAAAGATAGAAAGTTAACTAGGCTACAGCTTCAAGTTGACTCAAATATAGTGTCACAAAATCTTCTCTAAAAAATTTGCTTGCTTTACGTTACTGATTACATTACTGATTCTAAGGTAACTTGTTTGACTTTATCCAATAACTTAGTTATTAGTTAGTTATTACTCACTTGCATATTTTCCTTATGCTCCATCGGACTCATCCTTTTGTTATAGATTGAGATGAGTAGACAAGTTTGTTTTTATACTAGCATCTCGTTCAGGAATATTGTTGCTGTTGGCATTTTCAGATATTGTGTGAATAGTGGTAAGGGCTTTTATTTGGGCACGCGCACCCAGGGTCGCCCCATCAATGTAGTCCTCGTCTATATATATATATATATATGTATGTATGTGTGTGTGTGTGTGTATGTGTATATATGTATATATATATATATGTACATATATGTGTATATATATATATACATGTGTATATATATATATGTGTGTGTATATATGTATATATGTGTATATATATATGTGTGTGTATATATGTATATATGTGTGTATATATGTATATATGTGTATATATATATGTGTGTATATATGTATATATGTGTATATATATATGTGTGTGTATATATGTATATATATCTGCCGGTTACTATAAATGGAGGGGAGCAACTTGGTGGCGCAACTACTCTCGAAAAGGGGGGATGCGAAAAGTCTCAGGGTTGACATCATATAGCTGTGTATGTTAAAATATTTCAAGTACCCCGCATGTAATTTAACATAAACAGGGAAATAAAAATCTGCGTAATGTCTCCTTGCTGTACTGTGACTCTAGGTAGCCCCGCTAATTTCAGAGTTTTAAACATTAATGTGCGTGGATCTGCGTCAACCCAGCTGCTCTCCGAGTGTATCTCCACAGCCCCCCTGCGCTCGAATAGCTGTTGGAACAATCCGCATCGCAGGGTGTGGATCCGGAGCCGGCCAGAAAGGGTAGCCAGCACAGGGAGTAATAACGGGAGAGGGGCGAATATGAGTTAATGCTACCCGGGAAGGACACCACCTCGGAGGTGAATATCCTGCGACAAAAAGCAGAGAATTGAATTAAAATATAGTTCATTGTTTGACCTGGAGGTATCAAAGGCGACAGGAGCGCGAGGAGAGAGCATCGAGCCACATACGGAAGCTCCGAACTGACTGGCAGCGAACGACTGTGTGAGAGGGAGGTGACAGTGTTGAAAAGACTCTTGCTTGCTTTTGTTAATTTTGAACTACGGAGTATTGGGTTTTGTTTTAAAGGCACGTTTTTATTTTACTTTCGCGGGGATCACGACTCACTTCCGGAAACCCACTTGAGCAGTCGCTACAGTTTTTGTATCAAAACTGACGAAGGGACTCCAAAACCGGAATATTGTACTGTCGTCAATGTCTTGTCAGACGAGATACGTCAATTAAAATTAAAATATTATCTGGGAGAGTGCGGACCGGATCTATTGGATATGTTAAAAATTGTATTCAAGTATTTGACATTCTGTAGTTAACAGCCTTTGCCACCCGAGTGAAGGGGCGAGAGAGAAGGATACATTGTTGCTGCGTATGAGGACGCGTCTCGCACATCAGAGCAAATCAAAATTGAAGATTCACCTTTTTTTCCCCATCATCAAGAGAGGCGCATTGACTCTTCCAAGATCAGATACTTTGGAATAGAGAGCAATAAACTGAAACTGGTTTTAATTTGGTTGTGCCTGGGAATACACTTACTTGCACATCAGCACTTTGCTTTGTCGTATTTGTTTTTGCATGCACGTGTTCATTTTTCTTCCTGCACACGATAACATTTTTCACCAGCTAAAGGTTGTTGTCACTCTTGTTTTCAGTTCCGTGTCCCTCTCCTCCTACCCTTTCGACCTGGCAGCGCGTAAGGTCACCAGTTAACTGCGGACTTCGCTAGTTCCGTTCAAGGGGAAGGGTAGATTTTCATGTTTGTGCATCTGGTAGAGGAGACAAAGACAACAAGCTTTTCCTGTGGATGATTTATCTCTCTGAACTGTACCTTTTTGTGTCACTGGATTAAACCACGAGGTTGAAGTCTGGGAAAGAAATAAAACAGCACAGATGTTTTGGATTGTTTTCACCTGCTTATTTTTTTTTTACTGATTAGTTCACTATAGGATACTTACACGGAATCTAAGAGGCAAAGGCTATTTTTAGGGAGAGTGATGGGGTAAATGGTGGTAGTTGGAAATTGAGACCCCCACCCTCAGCCCACCAACACTTCCAGCTTTAGCTCTGGTTCCATTGTCAGCTGCTGAATTATCAAAACTGGAAATCCGAGTGGGGGTCCTGTCTCAGTCAAGCTCCCAGATATACATCTCACCCTTGTCTACTATCTGACTGTATCTTCTTTGCATCTTTGACTGGAATTAAACTTTTTTTCAGCACGGAACAATGCATGAAGCTCCGCACTTATAAGAAGCGAACTTGAGTAACCAAATATTTTATTCCCCATATACACAGAGAAGCATATATATCTTAAATAAGAAATATATCTATGAATTATATAAGAATACATAGTTTAAATAATTATATTATATTTTTACGTCAGAAATAAATAAGCATTGTTGCCTGAAACCCAGTTCATTGCCTTAGAGAAACATAGTAATAAAGAATACAGAGGAAAGACGACATGAAACTTTTTTGGAAACAAGTTAATGGTGCCTTTTTAGTTTCGATGGTTCCTAATGTCTCCTCCACTTCAGGATTGAGTTGTTGACAAATAAATATTTTTGTGTGAAACCCTTATGTATACCTGCCTTTCCGGTTCAAACTTGAGTTTTATTGTTGTTGGATGTATATTGCTGGATTGCAAAGATTTCTGAGGCGAGGATTACCCCTACAATCTACACTTGATGCATCCTCATAGTTTTCCAAAGTAATTTTTGGAATCCCCAATTTATAAACTTTGATTGACTTGATTTCTGGGATACAGCGGCCCAACACACAAGAGTTTCCGATGGTGATCACTTCGTCAGTGGAGGAGAAGCCACAGCCTTCTAACAGAATGGTCGCAAACTTGCCGACCGAATCCTGGATCAACAACCCAGAGCAAAGTCGCTACTTACCAACTCAGTCACACCTACTCCGGAAACCGACAAAAAGTTAGTACCAATATTGTTGGTTTGTGATGAGTATTCACACTCACACTTGAACATACAGACACACTTAATCTCTCTCTCTCCCTCTCCCTCTCCCTCTCCCTCTCTCTCTCTCACTAAGCACATGTGTTGTAAACTTTTAGCGGAACAATCTAAGCAAAGATGAAGTTATTTGTCATACTTGAATGATGAGCGTGGAATTATAAGTAGTAAAGTATGTTGCTATTGCATCACCTGTGTAGTTCTCTGTGAGACCCCCTCCCCTCTCCTCTCTTCCAAAAGGTTCTTCACCTCTGTGGTATGTTGTCATGGAGATTTGTAGCATGTGATATCCTGAATGCTCTTAGTTGAGATATGAGTATTGTGTTTCTTTAGTGTGAGTTTATTTCAGTAAAACGGTCCTAATATCCTTACATGTTCATCCTGTATGACACAAACCGATAAGACCGATGTTCATCATCGCATGAGTCGGATCATGAAGTGTCTGCCTATGGCACAACTCCCTGGTTTCTTTTGGTTGGTTCAAGATTTTTCCAGCGTGTAAATGTTCGGTGTTGTGAGCTAAAGCAGTTTGTGGTCTCTTTTGACTTGAGCATTGGTCATGCATAGTTTTGACTTGAGTGTTGTTTTTGCATAGTTGTCACTTGAGCATTGTTCATGCGTAGTTTCTGCGATCTGTGGTGTTGATGACACTGTGATGCTTATCTTCCAAAAGTCATGAACAATCACAAAACCGCGTGCAATTGTAGTTGTAAAAAAAAAAAGAAGAAGCAGCACGCAGTATAGTGATGACGTAACGAGAGGAGGGCGAGAGAATTGGGGAAAGACCTATCCATGCTTTCCATTACACTTGAAGCTGCAGATCGGCATTGGTCAGGGTCCTACTACTGTTCTCATGGATGCATCAAGTAAACCACTGGTCATCGATGATGCTTGATGGAGAGTTATAAACACTTTTGGTGAATTTGTACAGTTTTCATCATTGTTGTAGAGCGCTTCGGTGGAATAGCGTACACGTGGCTTACTGTAATAGAATGGAACTAATACAGATACTGTAATGTTTTGTCACTGGCATAACAATGGTCTAATTACAGAATCAACCAGTTCATATTGTTCTGACTTCATTTTGGACCTCAGGTTGGATAAACATTTTTTGAACACCTTCCTCAACAATAGCTGTGTTAAACTTTTATGCTCTATCATTTTAAGTTGTTTTAGGTTTATTTTAGTAGGGCCGGGGATTCCCAGGAATACTGATCACAAAAACTCAAGCAAACCCCACCTAGAGGTGTTCCACCTCGGAGACCCCTGCCAACCCCCTCTCCCCTTCTCCTTTCCCACAATTGTCTCCAGCCACTTGTTCAAACAATTGTGGGAATAAATGCATTCCCTTTCAAGGTTACCGTTGCCCAGGCGTTACTGCTGCAGTCCATTGATCTTTTGGTCCCAGTGTTTCCATGGATGGACACATGCCTTTTATGTTCTGCACAGCTGTGCTCTACTTGTACGAGTCGTGTGGTTCACACGTCAGCGTGTTTTACCATGACTGCCCGGCAGCTTGGAAATCCTAGCGAAGCTGAGAGTTCCAAAGTCTGTGTGTGTGTGTGTGTGTGTGTGTTGTGTGTGTGTGTGTGAGGTTGCAAAACAACTTTATTGATCTGAGTGTTAAACCTCAAAGCCTGTGATGGGGCCCCTCTCCCTTCTTCACCTCCATGTGTCCTATCCTTTTCTAGGGGCCTGATGCGTATTATTTTTAATTCTCAGATTATGTTTCTATCACCTGTTGTGGAGATTCCCTTAAAGTTTCACAGGGTTACATAATATTTGACATTTGGGCAATTCACAGTTTATTTTACGAGTAGCATGACATATTTATGTTTTTGCTGTATAAGTAAAGTGCTGGAGGGAATCCCTGCCCCATGTTCTGTCATGTTTCACAGTATCTGACTGTTATAGATAGATACTCACTGTCTGGACCTGCTGGATCAATACATGTCAATCAAAAGCAACACTTGGATCTACAGGTGCAGGGGTTTTAACTACTTTTGAACACCAGGCTTATTATTGTGTTATTACAGAGGATGTAGCCTGTTTTATTCATCATGACAAAGATGCCTTAGTGTGGTGATATTCAGGCAGTGAACAGCCAGGTCTGGGTTAGTACAGGAAGCAGCTTGTGGAGATGGTGATGCCTATTCAATGGACGGAAGAATAAAGGTGGAAGTGGAGGGAGAGTTGGGGATGGGGGTAGGCGAAGGCATGAATGAATACTGAGTTCGGGGACAATTTTCCAGTTTTTAAAAAATGCTCTTCTGTTTATCCTTTCATTTTATTATTAAGGGTTTCCCATTCTTGCCCAGTTCAGTATCCGTCAATGTTTATCCACTTAATGCTCTTTAGATATAAATTACTTAATTGGCCCATTTTTAAGAACGTTTTCAAACAAGCAATCTAAAGCTTCTATGAGGATGACCACACCAGCCACCACACCCACTGATCCCAGTCTGACCAGCTGGTCCAGCATGGTAGCAGGGAGCCACCTCTGACACTGCCATTGGTCAGACAGTCAATCACAGTCAGTCATGCACTTTGTCCATGGCTGTGCCCTTGATGCTTGACATTGTAGCACTTATTTTAAGGTCACGGCTTTCCATGGTGCCGTTTATCTCAGGAATGTCCCATAAAACTTAAGCGAGGTATCGGCATGCGGCTGAGAGGCCAGGAGAAAGGTTGGGTTGAAAAGTGAAGCACAAGGAGGACACTTGTTGAATAGCTGACGGGATTCACCTTGTAGACTGCTTAGTGTACAGTAGTTTAATGCAGATTCACCCCCATAAGCTTTAAATTGGATTGCAGCATGGCTCAGGAAAGGGCTGTCTGCGTCCCTCGCTGGCCTGTCCCATCCCCCTGCTGAGAGACTCCCTCTTGTGACACAGTGAGCCGCCACTGAAGTGGGCACGGTGTCTGGGGGTTACTTTGAAACTTAGCTAACCTACTGTTGTCTGCCATAGCATGGTTGATATATTTAACCAAGGCTTCTACTTGATTAGAAACTTAACTTCTCATGCACTGAATTAACTTGACTTGGGGATTACCTAAATTGGTGGCCAGAACGTTTTGGCAGTTGGAAAGTTATCTAGTCGCCCAGCCTCCCCTCAACCAGAAGTATTTCTTACTGGCCAGACCTCGACCTCACTCCTAATATTGCTATCTCTATTGGAAGGGGGTGGGGAGATGGTGACACTTTGAGTCCACGTTTACAGCTGAGTGCATAACTTTTTAATGTCGCCATTATCACTTCCTAGTAACAGCGATTTTAGCAGGCTAATTGTAAATCAACGCACGGCTGTAGTTGTCAATTATAACTCAAAGCTCCTCTCTGGACTTTAAGAGGTGTCAGACTCTGTGGGACAGGAGGGGAAAGTGCAGTCTTTATACCCACAGATCTGTGTGACTTTTCAGCTATTTCTCCCTTTTAATTTAAGTTATTTTTATCTGAGTATCCAACTGACTCTTTCTCTGCTGTCTATTTCCGTCCTCACAGTGTGGTGCCGGCTGAGCTGCCGTGTGTAGGTTACTGACTTAATTTCAGGGCCCTGAGTAACTGGGTAAGCATTTCACTGTTAGTCTACACCTGTTGTTTATGAAGCATGTGACGAATAACATTTTGGTTTGATTTAACTGTCTGAAACGTATACATGCTGGAGAGAAATGTAACATGTTTGAGAAAGAGTGACTTTCTGTCTGGGTCATTTCTCTTCTGTTTGGAAATCTTTAAAATATGATAGGCCTAACTACTAAGGTCAAAGGTAAAGGCATCCTGAAGTAGAAAATCACAGGGAGAAGACCAGGGCCATATCATAGCTGGGGAAAGAAAACAAATCTCAGGTTAGGCCCTCCGTTAGTGGAGTTTGGACTGTGAAAGCAGCGGTATCTGAAGCAGTCACACAAACACCACGTCCCCACCGCTGCCCTTTGCTCCTTTCCCTCCCTTGATCTTGTTTGTCTCCTGCACTAATTTATGGTCTAAAGGTGAAACGTCTCGTCCACTCGCTTACTGCGGTTGACCCATGTTTATCCTTCTGACTTTCTAGTAAACAAAATACTGACGTTATCATTCATTCCCCCTCCCAAGAATGTGACTGAAGTGATGCAATCAATGCTCTTTATTGCTGTGTTTTAAACAAGATCCCCAGACAGTATTGCCTGTTGGACTGTGTTGTGTTTGGTGTGGTTACAGTTAGTGGCAGGTGCCAGTTACAATGAGCCTGTCCTCCTATAGCGCCTCCCACCAGCATCCTCTGGTGTAGAGGAGGTGGTGGTGGAGTGGTGCTCTATAAACTGCTGTCCCTTGAGATTGTCCCTCTCTGAGGAATGTGATTCATGTGAAAGTTGGTGTCATGTGGAGGTAAACAAATGCACAGTCCAATAAATCAGTCTGGATACAGGAGCTGGTATACAGGGCTAGGGGGGACCTCTCTGCAACACTCTCAAGTCTGTCAAAATGGCCCTTTAGGCTTCACCCCTCCATCTCCCTCAGACAGTAGCTAAGGGGGAAAGTAAGTTTGTCCTTTTCTGTGGCTGTGACTTTTAGACTGTGGTGATGAAGCAATAGGGATGTGTGGACTAGAGATTGTTAGGGAGGCGAGGAAGTAGGCTAAGTGTTTGTGTGTGGGGAGGGTTGAGGTGATTGTGTTGTGGTGGTGTTTCGCTTCACACTAGTTAAAAACGTTAAAGTGTAACACAGTGTGGTCAAAGACTTAGTAACTTAGTTGTAGTCACAATCTGGTTACCTACAAGAGTGTGCAAAGCTGTCATCAGGGCAAAGGGTGGCTATTTGAAGAATCTGTTTAACACTTTTTTGGTTACTACATGATTCCATATGTTATTTCATAGTTTTGATGTCTTCACTATTATTCTACAATGTAAAAAATAAAGAAAAACCCTTGATTGAGTAGGTGTGTCCAAACTTTTGACTGGTAGTGTATTTCTAAAACTTTGGTTTACTTTAATGAAGCTACAAGCTAGGTGTTAATAGCAACTGGCTGACTCGTAGTGCTAACGTAACGTTAGCAGCCTGGTAGGGCTAACATCAGCAGGCTAGTAGGACTAAAGTTAGCAGGCTAGTTGGCTAGCAACCTTGCAAGTTGATTTGTAACAATAAATTCATAAAGTATTTGCTTGTAAGTTGGCTGAAAATGTAATTGAAACCAATAGTCATGAGTGCAAATGATTTGGTTTAATTTGAAGTTATACATGAAAAATGTATGCACTCACTAACTGTAAGTCGCTCTGGAAAAGAGCGTCTGCTAAATGACTAAAATGTAATACATTCTGTTAGTTTACCACCCCTTCGACCTCCTCTTAACCTCCCCTCCCCAACACCCCCTTTAATGACGCAAGTTTGAAAGGAAAACATGTTATTGTGCAGCAGAAGCAGAGCTCAGTGTGCTTGTAGCCTGTACCTGCGTGACCAAGCGGTGGTCTAGCCCCGGCTGTCCCACATCTCCTGGCAGACAAACAAATCCCCCGCTCTGCACCCCTCCTCCCCCGGCCTCCCCCCTGCTGCGCATCGCTCACAGTATCCACGCTGACACAGCCACTTCCATCACGGAAAGCACATAAAACATTTAGCATTCAAACTCTCCCCTGCTTCTCTCGCGCTCTCTCTGACTCTCTCCTCCTTTTCTCTCTGTCTTTCTCTTGTTCTTTCATAAGAAAAGTAGGCCGTTTGCGGGGCTGTATGTAAGTTCACACCTGAGTTGTGACTCTTCCCTCTCTGCTTCCTCCACCTGAAGAATCAGACTGACCTCTCCTGTTGGCAGGCAGGACTAGATAGATAGCTGCTGCTGCCTGTACAGGAGCTGAGCTGCCCAGGCTGCTGCCCACCAAAGGAGCTTGGTCACTCTGAGCTCGATTAGAGCTGATCTGTCTAACGAGTTAGTCCAGAGCTGAGGAGAACCTGCAGCTGTCCTAAGATGTGAACAGGCCCTTCTCAAAGGGGGATGAGAACCTAAGGTCCTTTGGGTCACAGTTGAAACTCGTTGGGAAAGGGGAAGTGGTTTAGATGGTGTAGGTGAGCGGCTGTAGGTTGCTACGTTTTTGGCAACGATGACAATCATGCCCACCTGACCCGAGAAGCATGGGAAAGCTAGCACGGCATTGTGTGTTTGATACCTCCTGTTGTGCCACCCTATGTGCCATCAGGGGTTTCAGGCTGCAGATTAGCTTCAGTTGTTGCTGACAAGATGGACATTTGGATTGGCCAACAGGAAGAGAAACATAATAAAAAATATAATACATAAAATGCTGGGTACTAAGCACATCCTCATCCGGTCCAGCTCTCTCTCTGTAGTAGAAGTTGTCCCGCCTGAGCCCAGAAAGTACCACGGCCACAAATCGTCCTGTACCAGGGCTGTTGTCGGCCCTCCTCTCCCATTGCATTTGGGAGAGGATGTAGTTATATTTGTATATATTGTGTGAGCGCTCAATTTACCAGTGCCACTGTTTGATGAGAGGTCGATACAGATGGGTGTTATTTATAGCTTTCAGTCTGACTCAGCTTTGGGGACTGTCTAAAGTTCATTGGGGGCATAGCGGGGGTGTTGGGGTAGAGGGGTTGGTACAAGGGGGTCACCAGGTATGGGGAAGCTGGCATGGACCTCTAGTTGTTTGATGACACTGAGAAATCACACCTCCGTCATGGGGACTTTTGAGTCATGACTTATGTAGTGTTCTGTTTGACACTGTATGACACTGTGGCTGGTCTTCAGAGACCTTTTGGGTGGCTGCATGTTGGACCCCTTCTCCCTCTCAACTTGCCCCCACTTCCACACCCAAACACAGCCGCTTACACTCGAAAGACCCACTCAGATGTTTCTGTGGATCCCTGGTGGCGTGTTTTCCCATTCGTGTCCCTCCCGCTTCTGCCCTGATTACTAATCTTGTTTCCTCCTCCTCCACTTTGACTCACACTGCCAGACACAGGGATGACATCTCTCACTTCCTGAGAATCCTACCAGCCCCCCTCGCCCTCCTTCCCCCTCCTCTCCACTCCTTGCTGCTAGACGTGTTAGGCACAGTCAGTGTGTGGGTGGTCAAGAGGAAACTAAGAAGAGCATTGGCTGCTCTCAAATAAATAAAGCATTCTGTTGCTGCCCGCCGGCCTGCGCTGTGAGCAGGCCAGTGATATGAGGTTGTTTAGCTGGTGTCTGGGCATTGGCAGGTGGAGATTGTCACCAGGAGGCCAAGGAGGTTTTCCTGACCTGGACTCTGCTTATAAGCCCTAATCGTCAGTCAGCTCCACTCCATAGGATGGCTCACACTTCAAGTGAATGCCCAGAACTTCCTCCTCTATCAAACTACTGTGATCGGTCACATGATGTTAGGTACTTCCCTCCTGCCTGTCTTCATCCTGTTGGATTGTATCCAAATCCAGTGATTGACAATGACCAGATGTACAAGCCAGTCATGTCATGACAATGATCTGATGCACCAATCATGTCAGGCAGCTTTGCAGTGCAGGCTGGAAGTGGACATCACCACTGTGTCCTGATTGGATTGTTGCCCGGCATGTGGAAGCAAGAGTATGACCTTTGAGAAGAAGCTAATGGTCAGGGTCAGTACAGTGAGGGTCCAGAGCCTTTACACTGAGAGACATACTAAGATTCTGGACAACTAGAGGTTTCATGTGGAGGGAGTCACAGGTACATTATGAGATAGAACTTGACAGATGGAATGTCATTCTTGATGTACAAGCACCCAGTCTTGCATACACACATTCTATCTATCTCTCCCTCGCTCTCACACCCCATCTCTCACACTCTTTCACAGTCTGGGCCTGAAAAGCGCAGTGTCAGAGTGCGCAGTATCTGTGTCTCAGCTGTGCCTGTCCCTCAGTGCCAGCGAGCCGGCCGCGCCGGGAGAGATGGAGGGAGAGAGGAGCATGAGTGTCCTCAGCGACCTGACCTGACCAGACACAGTGGGCACCACGAGGGCATGGGCTTAGCTTCCCCTGCCCCTGCCACACTCCCTCGCCCTCGCTGGGTCTGCACCCTATTTCCTCGGCTCGCTCAGGACGAGGTTAGCTCGGAGACAGTTCTAGAAGAAGATTTACCTTTTAGAACTTTCTATAGACAGTGGTGCCTTCTCTTGTGACCACATACAAAGGACAAGGTCAGTCAGGAAAGTAGTCTGGCTGTCGTCAGCGTGACGGAAGGGAAAGCGTTCTATGCACTGTTGTTCTAAACACTGAAGTAACTTTTTGGCAGCTTTGTGAATGAGTTGCTGTCTTCAAAGTTCAAGGTGATCTTTCCATTCACAGGGGAGCTCTAACGGTACTGCATTACCTGGCTGTTACCTGGCTCTGTCAGGTGTGCCTGTATGAGAGCTTGGAGATCATGACCGGACAGTGGAGAGATGACGGTGGTCCTCCTTGCCCGTGTTGTTGTGGCGGCGAGTGTGTTAATGTAGGTTGTTAGTGTGTCAGTGTACCAGCCAGGCATCCACAGTGTCATTGCGTGAGTGAGTGGGAGGGAAACGGACACCAGTGACTGGTACAGTGGGAAACTGGAGTCCAAAAAGCTTCCTTTTGCTTTGAAGCATACAGATCTACCTCTTTACCTCCACTCTCCCTCCCTTCCATCATTCCTTATCTCGCTCTTTTCCCCCCCTGCCTTTTGCCCTGTGTCCAACTTTGGCTTGGTGGCACCACTGCTCCTGTTACCCTAACAGGGTATAAGAGGGGTCAACACGGACAGGGGCGGGGAGGGGGGAGGGACGGGTGGTTCAGCTGTTGGCTTTACACCCCCCACCCCATTTCCTTCCTGTTCCTTAGAGACAGGGAGTGGGCTGGTCTGTTGCTATGGTGACACTGATTGGCAGCTGTATTTGGTCAGCTATAGAGGGGGGGTGGTGGGTTCCTCATGGCCCATGCATGGTTAATTGGTGCAAATGATTACTTCAGACACCCCTGTCTGTATATGTTTAACCCACTCCGATTTGACACTTGCATAAGTGAGGATGAATTCTACCCCAAGCAGTACACCTGTGTGTCTGTCTATAGATGGCTGTGTGCCCTTACCTACTATATTTTATTAATATCCAGCCCCATTAGAGACAACATTTGTGTGAGTGCTTTGGCCGGTTGGGGGAGAGAGCGAGAGAGCGAGGGAGGGAAATATGTAACAGGCAGAGAGAAATAGAGGAGGAATAGGGAGGGAGAGAGCGGCATTGTGGGAAGGGTTGCTGATACAGCACAAGCTACCAGGTTTATTTATAGAGACCTCGCCGCCCAGCCCTTGGATACTAGCAGCCAATGAGCAGCCAGAGAGGAAGGGGGTGTCACACTCAGGAAGTTCTCAATGTGTTCACTTCAGCATTTAAAGGCACAGTGTGACATTACTCAGTGCTCGGCAGATAGCCCTCATAACTATCGTCATTTCCCTCCCAACTGAGGCCAGGGCAGAACAAGGCCTCTCATAACAACAGCAGTTCCCATGCGTTATGAGAATTTTCTTCTGTTTTTTTTTGTAGACCGATTTTCTACCGTTTTCTTTGCAATTCTGATCCAAGTGCATCTACAGTCATTACTGTAGCATAAAACCACAACATTGCAGGTGCAGCTGTCCTATTTAGTTTGACCATTTAAAGCTGTGTTGTATTGTTAAACTCTCACAATGCATGGCCAATGCTGATGGAGATTTATTAAACAGTCTTTGCTGTAGAACATTGTCATATTGATCTGAAAGGCTGATTAACTGTAACTCTGTAAGCTCTGGATACAGGTCTGCGTGAGTGCAGTTACATGCACACAATAATGCGATTATTGTGGATAGTCAGATTTAATATAATTGTTTGATTAAAACGTTGACATGCTTTGCAAGAAGAACGATTTCCCTAATAATCCTGTTTACATGGACACATCTGAAATCAGGCTACCTGAAAATAAATGTTGTACCACAGCGAGCATATTTGATTCTGAGTTCGGACATTGTATTTGAAAATGACTTCTAAGATGCATACATTGTTGTTCCGAACACACTTCACTCGCGCTAAAGAGGGAGGCTCGCCCGGCTGGTGCTAGCACATGCGCAGATCAAAGACACCGCTGGAATGTCGGTGTTTACATGTCCGAATAATTTAAAAGATTGCTCAGAAAACCAGTTGTTTTAAGATGAACAGAGTAAGGTGTTTACATGACTATTGCATAATCTGCCTACTGCCATAATCAGTTTAATATTGAATTATTAGTGTGCATGTAAATGTACTGTGTGTGTGTGTGTGTGTGTGTGTTTCGAGTTTTATTAGTCGTATGTACAGGATACACATGGCATACACTGTTCAACGAAGTGCTTACTTGCAGGTACCTTCTCGACAATGCAACAACAATGATAAATATTATAAATATGTTTGTGTCCATGTGTTTCTCTTTTTCTCTGTATTTGTGCCGAGAGAGAAAGCAGTTTGAGATGAGTCACGTATGTCATGTTTCCTTCCTTCCCTCTCAGCCCCCCTCCTGATGCCAGTGTTGGGACTCCTCCTATCATAGGAGGGAATGCATGCAGGCACTCTTCAGGATTGATGGTGCACAGACGTGCTGTTTTGCACTTTGTTTAAACTACGGCCATTGATCGGCGGGCTATTTCAAGTTGTAATGTGTCGTTGATAAATTTCACCCCCATTACTCCTCACTTTAAAAGCCAGTGATGAAAGCATTGGCTGTGAAATATCTCATCAATTTCATATACCCCCTTTTCATATTCCTCTTTCTGCACTTTACCGGAGACATGCAATTAATCTGTTGGTTCTGCAGGACACTAGCACAGTGGTCGAGGTTTTCATCAGCAACTTAGGACATTACACTGGAAGATGTGTTGAAAGGGTTTGCACTAAAAGTAACCAAACCGTTGAACAGGACATGTTGTTGGTAGAGGGAGATCTAATATGCAACAACTAGCATGGGTTGCTAATATGACTAGTATTGTGCCTTTGGCTACTGGACAATGAAAGAAAAGTTTATTATAAAATAATTGCCTCTAATATGGTCTGATTTTGGCTATAGGCTACTTTGAGGCAAGGTAAGACATGCCTCATAATATGTAGTAAAAAGTTCAGGTTTCAAACAATTAAGTATATGTTTTCAAAATGCGTACTGCCTCATTGCAAAATGGTGTGTGACACGCGGATGAAGCCTGCTTTCTGTTTACTATGCATTTGCTGTTTGAGACGCTGTAGCAGCAGCTCTCGCGCTGTCGAACAGATTTTCCACTATGATACATAACGAATATACTGTATATGCGCCAATTTAATTCCACTAAATTATGCAAATTAACCTATAGACTGATAAGCATGACCAGTCAAATGTATTTCCATCGACTGGTATTTCCATCAATGAATAGGCTAAAAAGCATTATTCTCCCAGTCAATTGACCGGCGGCAACTTTATTCATCGGCTTTTCAACAAAAAAATATCGGCCAAAAGCCGTCTATTAGCGGCTAACAGAAACCCTGGTCTGAACTTAAACTTTGATTCAAACTTTAACTTAACAACCAGGATGAACGTCTTGTCATAAACCTTCTACCATCCACAACTAGGTCAAAGCATGGTCTGACCCCTTATGTGTTTAATGCCAGTGGAAGGAGTTTCCAGGCTGGTTTGCTGAGCCACTGGCGGATGTTTTTTGTTTTTGTGCGAGCGACCAGCCCCTCTCTAGCTAAGTAAGTAAGTGAGTGAGTGAGATCAAAATTCTGCAGAGGCCAAGGTTTACCCAGGAGCCAGCGGTCCAAACTGCTGTGTCTTGGCTTTGGTGGAAATCAGGCTTGAGCGTGCGGCGCTGTCACCACCACACCGGACTGCTCTTACCAAGCCTGCTGTGTTCCAGCCATGCTTTTAGCTCGACTGCAGTTAAACTGCAGTCAAAGCAAAGTCTCAAGGCTGCCGAGAATCTCAGTCCAGTTGAGCCTGGGATTCTGACAGAAGAACAAGTCTGGTGGAACTAAATGACAAAGCAAAGCAGCACACTAAACAGTGACTCATCGTTTTTTTGTAGGATGATGCAACAGTGTTGTCATACAGTGGTTTGTCCCATTGAAGCCCATCTTTGCTAGCTCCCTTGACAGAATCAGAAGATTTTAGTGCTCACAACATTCAGCAACAAAAATGATTTGGTTAAGGTTCCATCTTCTATATCTTGTGAGAAGCCACCTCTCCTCCTGTCTTTTCATATAAAAGCAGGAGTTGGCGAGAAAGAGTTCTGCTTGGAAATGTCCTCCTGGTTTTGAGGTGTGACAATATGGTCTACTGACCTCCACAAAGGTCTCTTATATCTTTCTTGCCGTCACACACACACACACACACAGACACACCGGCCTTGTCAGGTTGACCTGCGCTAATGCTGTTTAGGCTGAAACAGGACACCCTCTTGCATAGAGATATTTCACTCCACCATTATTTCTGTGGTCTTTCTGGCAGGGAGCTAAATGGCCTTGAGGAGTGGTACCCTACTAAGTACCCACCCCACCCTTTTGCTCTTCATCTTTGATAGGGTGTATGTGTGTGACTTCAAGGAACAGCCAAGAAGGGTGTGAGAGCACGTGTGCTTTTCCTCTGCAGTGCAGTGCTCGTGCCCACACCCACGGCAGTGCCAGTGCATGTATGATGCGTGAGGAAGCTTCATGACGATGTGTTTTTTCTAAAAACCTCTCCCTCTCTCTCTCTCTCGTCCTTTCTTCCCCCTTTCCTCCATCTCTCCGTCTATCCTGCGAAGGTGGAAGCAGCTCAGGATGCAAGCCCCCCTCCTCTACCCTCTGCCAGCCTGCCGCCTTGGGCTTCTCCCCCGCTGAGCCAACCATGTCGAGCCAGCACAGCCACCCCTCCTTTAGCAACATCCACTCCATGGCTGAACAGCAGCAGGTACCTAGCGGCTAACGCCCTCACAGCGCACTCCTCTAATGCTCTGTTTAGGAACAGACCTTACACTGATGCTATACACACACAACACACCCTGAGGCTATACACACACACCTGACGCTGTACACACCCTTATACTGACGCTGTACACACCTTATACTGACGCTGTACACACCTTATACTGACGCTGTACACACCTTATACTGACGCTGTACACACCCTTATACTGACGCTGTACACACCCTTATACTAACGCTGTACACACCCTTATACTGACGCTGTACACACCTTATACTGACGCTGTACACACCTTATACTGACGCTGTACACACCTTATACTGACGCTGTACACACCCTTATACTGACGCTGTACACACCCTTATACTGACGCTGTACACACACCTTATACTGACGCTGTACACACCTTATACTGACGCTGTACACACCCCTTATACTGACGCTGTACACACCCTTATACTGACGCTTATACACACCTTATACTGACGCTTTGTACACACCTTTATACTGACGCTGTACACACCTTTATACTGACGCTGTACACACCCTTATACTGACGCTGTACACACCCTTATACTGACGCTGTACACACCTTATACTGACGCTGTACACACCCTTATACTGAGGCTATACACACCTTATACTGACGCTGTACACACCTTATACTGACGCTGTACACACCTTATACTGACGCTGTACACACCCTTATACTGACGCTGTACACACCTTATACTGAGGCTATACACACCTTATACTGAGGCTATACACACCTTATACTGACGCTGTACACACCTTATACTGACGCTGTACACACCTTATACTGACGCTGTACACACCTTATACTGACGCTGTACACACCTTATACTGACGCTGTACACACCTTATACTGAGGCTATACACACCTTATACTGAGGCTATACACACCTTATACTGAGGCTATACACACCTTATACTGAGGCTATACACACCTTATACTGAGGCTATACACACCCACAACTCATCACGTGCAAGTAGGTATTAGCATCACATACTGGATGGACATAATGAGAGGCTACCTACCTGTTGGATTGTAATATACATCCACAACCTCAAACACGTCAGCATCACGTACTCTATTGACAAACAGCTACAACCACCATCACTGATACTATTCTGTGGCTAGGCAACAGTGTTGCGTGTATACATAGGTTAACTCAAACATGCACAGTTATGTCATTGGAAATGACTCCTTCCACTCACATTGAATAGTGTCCTTTACATACTTTAGTTCTAATAACTGCTAGTTAGAACACTGCAGGGATGTCTTGGCCAGTTTTGGGGCTCCCCTCACCACCTGTCACCTGTCCCCTCCAGGTGCTGTCTGATGCGACCATACTGCAGAGGAGGATCCCCCCAAGTTTTCGAGATCCCGCCAGCGCCCCGCTGAGAAAACTCTCTGTCGATCTGATCAAGACTTACAAGCACATCAATGAGGTGAGTGAAGTGTGTCTGTCAGCCAGGACTGCTGCAGGAGCCGTGATCTCCAGGAAACATCACCTCACAGCTGACCTGCTGGGATCCGGCCCGCGAGGGTCCAATCCGGCTCTCGGGTGGTTTGAGTAAAATAAAAATGTATTTATTTGTATTTATTTTATACTATACTATTATACTTTCAAATGACTAAAACCGAATCAAAATTCTGTAGAAATTATAATGGACCTACATACAGTTTCTTGACTGTCCATCTCGCTTATAATCACCGAAATGAAAGATAGCAAGTCAGGGAACATCAGAAATTCCCCAAATGGATGTATAGAGGAATTTTTTGTGTGAATATTGACGGTGAGGAAGTATAACCAATTTTCAGTGTGACCTCGTTGAAGACCGAATGTGGCCTCCAGGGCAAAATGAGTTTTACACCCCTGGTATAAACATTAGATGTAGGGTTGCAAAATTCTGTTTACTTTACCAAATGTTCCTGGTTTTCCAGAAATCCCGGTTGAGTTTTGCAACCCTAGGTATATATAACTTCATTAGCATAAACGGATGAACTAGTGAAGGATATCAGTTTTATCATTGGTTTGGTTCTCCGAGATCTATCCAAACAGTAGTATGGGAAACATCAATGACTTACCCCTCTTTCTCTTTTCCCGCCCGTCCCTTCCTCTCTCCATCTCCTCTCCTCCGTGTCCAGGTGTACTACACGAAGAAGAAGCGGCGTGCCCAGCAGGTGCCCCCGGAGGACTCGAGCACTAAGAAGGAGCGGAAGGTGTACAACGACGGCTACGATGACGACAACTACGACTACATCGTCAAGAACGGGGAGAAGTGGCTGGACCGCTACGAGATAGACTCGCTCATCGGCAAGGGTTCCTTCGGACAGGTCAGTGGACATAGGAGAGAGAGGGTAGAGGGGAGGACAGGTCAGAGGAGAGAGGGGAGGACAGGTCGGTGGAGAGAGGGTAGAGGGGAGGGCAGGTCAGAGGAGAGAGGGTAGAGGGGAGGGCAGGTCAGAGGAGAGAGGGTAGAGGGGAGGGCAGGTCAGAGGAGAGAGGGTAGAGGGGAGGGCAGGTCAGAGGAGAGAGGGGAGGACAGGTCGGTGGAGAGAGGGTAGAGGGGAGGACAGGTCAGTGGAGAGAGGGGAGGACAGGTCAGTGGAGAGAGGGGTAGAGGGGAGGACAGGTCAGAGGAGAGAGGGGAGGACAGGTCAGTGGAGAGAGGAGGGTAGAGGGGAGGGACAGGTCAGAGAGAGAGGGGAGGACAGGTCAGTGGAGAGAGGGTAGAGGGAGGACAGGTCAGTGGGAGAGGAGAGGGGAGGACAGGTCGGTGGAGAGAGTGAGGAGGACAGGTCAGTGGAGAGAGGGGAGGACAGGTCGGTGGAGAGAGGGTAGAGGGGAGGACAGGTCAGTGGAGAGAGGGGAGGACAGGTCGGTGGAGAGAGGGTAGAGGGGAGGGCAGGTCAGAGGAGAGAGGGGAGGACAGGTCGGTGGAGAGAGGGTAGAGGGGAGGACAGGTCAGTGGAGAGAGGGTAGAGGGGAGGACAGGTCGGTGGAGAGCGGGTAGAGGGGAGGACAGGTCAGTGGAGAGAGGGGAGGACAGGTCAGTGGGTGAGGGAGGACAGGTCAGTGGAGAGAGGGGTAGAGGGAGGACAGGTCAGTGGTAGAGGGGAGGACATGTCGGTGGAGAGAGGGTAGAGGCGAGGACAGGTCAGTGGAGAGAGGGTAGAGGGGAGGACAGGTCAGTGGGTAGAGGGGAGGACAGGTCAGGTGGAGAGAGGGTAGAGGGGAGGACAGGTCGGTGGAGAGAGGGTAGAGGGGAGGACAGGTCAGTGGAGAGAGGGTAGAGGGGAGGACAGGTCAGTGGAGAGAGGGTAGAGGGGAGGATAGGTCAGGGGGTAGAGGGGAGGACAGGTCAGGGGGTAGGGGGGAGGACAGGACAGGAGGAGAGAGGGGATGCGGGAGGAAGAAGAGGATGGAAGAAATTTGAGGAGGACCACTTCCAAAGTTGAAGGTGTGAAGAGTTGCATGGGGTGAATGAAGTATGTCTACAGACGTGAAGAGAACGAAGGGGTCATTGCTCTTGTGGGCCAGAGGAAAGAGGAGAGGGATAATGACTGTATTTTGTTTGGTGAAGGAGCTTTGCCTTCGCCCCTACCACCTGCAAATACTACAAACAACATGGCTGCCTGTCTGACCTGTGACCTTGGCCATCCCGCAGGTGGTGAAAGCGTATGACCACCACGAGCAGGAGTGGGTGGCCATCAAAATCATCAAGAACAAGAAAGCCTTCCTGAACCAGGCCCAGATAGAGCTGCGACTGCTGGAGCTCATGAACAAACACGACACTGAGATGAAGTACTACATAGGTGAGGACGCGCGCACACACACACTCTATCTGTGCTTTAAGCTCGCACTTAAGATCTAACACTATTGCATTGTATACCATCTACTAAAATTAATTGATACTGTGCCTCTTTGACGTCACATGCAACCCGCTCCACATTTAACAGCTCACTTGAAATATAGACCAACGCCCTACTTCTCATATATCCCTATATATAAATATCATGCTACATACATATCAATCCAGTAGCCTTGGCAATGATAAACCTGTCACAGAATCACCTCTACTTCACTAAGCTCCTATAGCACTGGGCGAGGTGATTGACACACAATAATAGATGGCATTTATATGGCCGAGCTGTTTTCCATGTGGTCAAAGCACCTTGCTCTCCACTCTAAGGGCACACTGTCACTCTGGAAGTCCCCTCAACCACTACCCATGTAGAGTAGAGCACCCGGATAGGTTACTGCAGTATACCCTACTAACCTCCCCTCCCCCTCTTCCCTCCTCTCCCCCTTTAGTCCACCTGAAGAGGCACTTCATGTTCCGGAACCACCTGTGCCTGGTGTTCGAGCTTCTCTCCTACAACCTGTACGACCTCCTGCGCAACACCAACTTCCGCGGCGTCTCTCTCAACCTGACCAGGAAGTTTGCCCAGCAGCTGTGCACGGCGCTGCTGTTCCTGGCCACGCCCGAGCTCAGCATCATCCACTGCGACCTCAAGCCCGAGAACATCCTGCTGTGCAACCCCCAAGCGCAGCGCCATCAAGATCGTGGACTTTGGCAGCTCATGTCAACTAGGCCAGAGGGTGAGGAGACTAGCTGACTAACCAAGCACAGAGATATAGAGGACCCTAATGAACCCAATGTATGTGCTGGGTGGGGGTCGGGAGGGATGTTGAGGAGAGAACACCATTGGGTTAGGAGAGAGGGAGAGGCAAGGGGAGGGAGGACTACGCCTTACCAAGCACATCAATATACACAGTCCACTCCTGAAATCAGTGCATTGCAGTTCACCACTCCCAATCCCAATGGATCCTTTGTGAATTGTTCTGGGTATCTGCATGCTTCTGTCTATTATATTTAAGATAGACCTAAACCATTGCATACATCAGCAGTCGACTGTGGTTTATATAGTAGGCCCTTAATGCACACTATATCCCCTCTAGATGCTTGGGGGGGGGGTGTTGTTGGGTAGAGAAGGAAATTGGGGCAGGGAGGGAGGAGAGAGCTATTGGGGGATAGAGAGAGAGAGAGAGACGCAGGAGAAGGGAGGGAATGGTAGAAGAGGTAGAATTAATAAGAGCCAGCTTTTTGTAAACCAGATAAACGTTCAATGTATATTAACCTTTTCTAAAACATTGCTATCATTTGTGTGTTAATGCCTCTGGATATCTCAGGAAGAGGGAGAAGAGAAGGGTGGGGTAGATGGATGGATGGATGGATGAGGGAGAAAGCAGGAATAGCCCACAGATGATGATTCCCTGTCTCCAGTTTTAAAAGAGAATGCGCTCTGTTTTCTGCGGACGGTAAATAGACATGGCGAGGGAAGCTATGGAGGGAGGCCGTTGCCAGGTTGAATAGGAACTGGCATTCACAGCACGTCTTTGAAGACTCTTGGGAAGACGAGGAAATGGGCCTCACTACAGTGCTCAAGTATAGAATCTCAGCGGCTCTGCTGCACCCAGTTTAGATATTTCTACTCAGCTTGGCCTGCCACCCTGTGGACGAACGGTGTCATGGCACCACCTCCTCCACAAGTGGGTGTGCTCTAATTTAGATTAGAAACGTTATTAAAGGGCCACAGCTCTGTTCTGATGTAACCAACATACTGGAGCTAATACCTCTCTCTTTTCTCATCACATTTTCTCCCCTCGTCCTTCCATCTCTCTCTCTCTCTCTCATTTTCTCTTCTTTGGTAATATATTTTATTTCTTTACCTACCTGTCCATCCCTCCTCTGTCGTCTCCCCCCTTCTCCCTTCTCTCCCTCTTCACCTCTTTTCATGTCTTCCCTCCGTCCTCTCCTCCTCTTCTCTACCACAGATCTACCAATACATCCAGAGTCGGTTCTACAGATCTCCGGAGGTGTTGCTGGGCATGCCCTACGACCTGGCCATCGACATGTGGTCCCTGGGCTGCATCCTAGTGGAGATGCACACGGGAGAACCCCTCTTCAGCGGCTCCAACGAGGTAGGCTGTGAGAACACACAAACACACAGCATTGGGTGTCAATGCCAAACTTGCCCCTGACCTGTCCTGTTGTTTCTCTCTCTCTCCAGGTGGATCAGATGAATAAGATAGTGGAGGTGCTGGGGGTCCCTCCCAACCACATGCTGGATCAGGCTCCCAAAGCACGGAAGTACTTTGACAAGCTGTCTGACGGTCTGTGGACCGTCAAGAAGAACAAGGACATAAAGAAGGTACTTTACCCCTCGGCCTCCGTGAGTAAAACTCTGCTCTTACTTAATCTTCTCATCTCCGAAACACATCCCTCCTGTCACTCACAACGCAGTAGGTTCAAGTTCCCCTGTCATCCCACAGATCTTGGATCAGATTACCTTGCTCCTACTCCCAAACCTAAACTTAACTACTAGGGGGATGGAAAAATATTTGACCCTAGTGTCAGTGGTTAGAGGCAACTTCTCTACTTACTCCTACTTGTATTAACCATTCACCCCTAGAGAGGGAAAGAGAGATGTGGAGAAGTAAGGGAGGAGGGTTAGCTTGATTTTGGAAAGTAGTTTGTGCAGAAGAGGTATTTTCTCCCTTTTCTAATTTCTAACCTAAACTCACACTCTTAGGAATGATATCAGAGTCCTCAGCATCTTCCTCTCCAATCATCATCATCATCTAATCCATCAGAACCCCTGGTCATATAGCTTTCCCTAATTGTTTAAAAAGGTCCTTGTTGTTACATTATTGTGTCTGTATCAGAAGCATTACATAGCTACGCTAACCCTTTTATGGGATAGAGGGATGAGATGAAGGAGCAGTAAAAGCAGATGAAAGGTGGAGCTTGAACAAAGGGAGAGGCCTGGATTACGGTGGAGGTGAGAGATAGAGGGGAGAAAGGTTTGGATCAGATGTTAATTAACTCTGTGATCAGCCATCTCACCCCAGAGACAGGCACACCTGTGTGTGTGTGTGTGTGTGTGTGTGTGTGTGTGTGTGTGAGCACACGTGCACACCTATGGGTCTTAGCATGTATTTTCACTAGACGATTAGGGGTTAAGTGAATTGCAGGATAAGACAACTTATTGTTAGTTTTAGGACTAGGAGCTGATGGTCTTTAGACCGGAGACCATGTAAGGATACATGTTGGAGGTCTCATTCATTCCAGCTTCTCATCACTGGCTTGGTGTTATGTAAAAAAGGATAAAGTAGGCCTAATAAGTGAAAGTTATCCATTCATAATATGCATTCTACTGACCATCAACCATTTCACCATCATAACAACATGCATGCTTGCATGTGTGAAATTCAACCATAATAATAACTAAAAGTCACTAAAACTGCCTCGAAGAAAATGAGAACTCAACAGCGTTTCTCTGCACCTCCCCACATCCATATTCTCCGTTCTCCCCCCTCTCCATCTCCCTCTATCCCCCTCTTCAGGAGTACAAGCCTCCTGCGACGCGGCGGCTCCATGAGATCCTGGGGGTGGAGACCGGGGGTCCTGGCGGGAGGCGGGGCGGGGAGCAGGGGCACGCTCCCTGCGACTACCTGAAGTTCAAGGACCTGATCCTGCGCATGCTGGACTACGACCCCAAGACGCGCATCACGCCCTTCTACGCGCTGCAGCACAACTTCTTCAAGAAGACGACGGACGAGGGCACCAACACCAGCAGCTCCACCTCCACCAGCCCGGCCATGGACCACAGCCACTCCACCTCCACCACCAGCTCCGTCTCCAGCTCCGGTACGGGACACAGCAGTTAGTATACAGTATACCTTTACCATAAGCCACACTCACAGTCCACTGCATGGGGAAACATCTAGCGGAAACCACTGCAGAGGTCAAACCTCAATAGAACAAACTCTAAACATTGGCAGCCTGTTCGATCCCATATTCCTACTGCAGTGTTTCCCCCCAGATAATTCCCCCTATGTTTGTGAAAAACACAGTCCTTAGATTGAGAGCTATTGAAAGCCCGTTGAAGCAATGTTGGTTAGTACAGTACTGTAAAGGATGTTGTCTGGGAGATCCCTCCCACCTACATAGTCTTCGGGGGAACACTGCAGTCTACTGCGTCATAATGATGGTGGTTCAATGTTACATCTCAGCCAGCCCCTACAGCCCCTCTCTCTGCAACAGCTACACAGTCTCCATAGAAACAAGCTCCTAGTCACTTCAGCCGCAGCTCAGTCCCTACAGCCTGCAGCACACCGTCACCATAGCAACAGCTCAGCCTCAGCGGCCTCTCCTCTGCCACGGCTACAGCTCCCATTCACCATGGCAACAGATAGTCACCTTAGCTACAGCACCATGTTCAGCAGCTCAGCAACAGGTTATGTTCCCGGCAGTGATGGACTCAGTATGTTGATGTAACAAACCTATTGTGTATTCTGACTGACCGAGTGTATTTTCCCCGTCTCATCCCCTACTCCCTCTCTCCAGGTGGATCTAGCGGTTCTTCCAATGACAACCGGAATTACCGGTACAGTAACCGGTACTACAACAGTGCAGTTACACACTCAGACTACGAGATGCAGAGTCCACAGGTGAGCGGAGGTTTAAATCTGACCTCACTCTGATGTCTCGGATCTCATCACATGGAACAACATGTTCTTCCTCTATACCAGCTGGAACTGACATTTATACAGTGAGGGAAAAAAGTATTTGATCCCCTGCTGATTTTGTACGTTTGCCCACTGACAAAGAAATGATCAGTCTATAATTTTAATGGTAGGTTTATTTGAACAGTGAGAGACAGAATAACAACAAAAAAATCCAGAAAAACGCATGTCAAAATTGATTTGCATTTTAATGAGGAAAATAAGTATTTGACCCCCTCTGCAAAACATGACTTAGTACTTGGTGGCAAAACCCTTGTTGGCAATCACAGAGGTCAGGCGTTTCTTGTAGTTGGCCACCAGGTTTGCACACATCTCAGGAGGGATTTGTCCCACTCCTCTTTGCAGATCTTCTCCAAGTCATTAAGGTTTCGAGGCTGACGTTTGGCAACTCGAACCTTCAGCTCCCTCCACAGATTTTCTATGGGATTAAGGTCTGGAGACTGGCTAGGCCACTCCAGGACCTTAATGTGCTACTTCTTGAGCCACTCCTTTGTTGCCTTGGCTGTGTGTTTTGGGTCATTGTCATGCTGGAATACCCATCCACGACCCATTTTCAATGCCCTGGCTGACGTAAGGAGGTTCTCACCCAAGATTTTACGGTACATGGCCCCGTCCATCGTCCCTTTGATGCGATGAAGTTGTCCTGTCCCCTTAGCAGAAAAACACCCCCAAAGCATAATGTTTCCACCTCCATGTTTGACCGGTGGGGATGGTGTTCTTGGGGGTCATAGGCAGCATTCCTCCTCCTCCAAACACAAAAGGCGAGTTGAGTTGATGCCAAAGAGCTCCATTTTGGTCTCATCTGACCACAACACTTTCACCCGTCTCCGCCGGGGGGACCTTGCGGGCGCTGCAGGATTTCAGTCCTTCACGGCGTAGTGTGTTACCAATTGTTTTCTTGGTGACTATGGTCCCAGCTGCCTTGAGATCATTGACAAGATCCTCCCGTGTAGTTCTGGGCTGATTCCTCACCGTTCTCATGATCATTGCAACTCCACGAGGTGAGATCTTGCATGGAGCCCCAGGCCGAGGGAGATTGACAGTTCTTTTGTGTTTCTTCCATTTGCGAATAATCGCACCAACTGTTGTCACCTTCTCACCAGGCTGCTTGGCGATGGTCTTGTAGCCCATTCCAGCCTTGTGTAGGTCTACAATCTTGTCCCTGACATCCTTGGAGAGCTCTTTGGTCTTGGCCATGGTGGAGAGTTTGGAATCTGATTGATTGATTGCTTCTGTGGACAGGTGTCTTTTATACAGGTAACAAGCTGAGATTAGGAGCACTCCCTTTAAGAGTGTGCTCCTAATCTCAGTTCGCTACCTGTATAAAAGACACCTGGGAGCCAGAAATCTTTCTGATTGAGAGGGGGTCAAATACTTATTTCCCTCATTAAAATGCAAATCAATTTATAACATTTTTGACATGCGTTTTCTGGATTTTTTGTTGTTATTCTGTCTCTCACTGTTCAAATAAACCTACCATTAAAATTATAGACTGATAATTTCTTTGTCAGTGGGCAAACGTACAAAATCAGCAGGGGATCAAATACTTTTTTCCCTCACTGTATGATATGCTGTAGATACTGCATTCTCTGTTTCTAACGATGACCCATCTTCCTCCTCAACCCCCCACCTCCAAGGCTCCATCTCAGCAGCAGCTGCGCTCTGGCCGGGTGGAGAGGGGGGCATGGGTCCCCTGTCCAACAGCGGCAGTAGCGTCGAGCGACCCCCCATACCCCCAGCTGCTGCTGCACAAGCCGGGCGGCCACGCAGCACTCGCGCCACTTCCTGGGAGGTGGCGGCGTCGGGGCATGATGGAACCGCACCACCCGCACCCCATCTACGGCGGTCACCACGGCAACGGGCGGGGCATGCGGCAGACTGGGCAGGGGAACCAGCCCCAGGGCCAGGCTTCGCCAGCGGGCCAGCCGCTGATGCCCATCTCCTCCCCACAGATGCCGGACAGCATCGAGCTCAGCCTCACACACCACCACCATCTGGGTCAGTCTTCCATCATGCCGCCCCCCATCCAGCTTGGACTCCAGCCAGTACGGCTCCTCCAACCTCCACCTGGGCCTCTCTGCCTTTCGGACTAGGACGGTCACGGCCCCCCCAGCCGCTCCCCGCCGGCTCCCAGCAACAGTTGGCCCAGCCCCCAGCCTCTCAGGACAGCTTGGTCGCTGCCTCCGGGCTTGGATACATCCCCCCATGCTACCCGGGCAGTAACAACAATAACAACCCTCCCCAGGGTAGCGTGGTCGGGGGTGGGATGCTCACCGGGGGGCCCCCACCTAGGGGAGTAGGGGGCGGCGGGGGGAGGCCGGATTCTGAGGAGTCCACCATGATGGGTGTGTGCGGCAGTGGAGGAGGCGGCGGTCAAAACGCGGCCAACTCTTGATAAATCTTGAACAAATTCCAAAAGCCATACAATTTTAACAACGACAACATTACAATTTCAACACACATATACATTACACACACTCGAGTTTGAAACAAATATGGCCACACATACAGAGTTACAGAGACAAACCTGTGAAATATCAAAGGAATTGAGTTTTGTTTTGCATGGGAGAAGGTCGAGGGAGAGTAAGAGGGGAAGGCTTTGGAACTATTTTTATCCTTTTTTCACTTTCTTTGTTTTTCTTTTGTTGAAGGAAAGAAACAGGGCTCAGTAGTTGGAATGGAAAGTTTCAGATAAGTTTGTTTTTATTGTTATTATTATTATTATTATTATTATTATTATTTGATTTTATGTGATTTAAGGAAAGGTTTGCAGCGAGATTTGTTGTTTGGGTTGTTTTTTGGAATGAAGACCGCAAAGGTAGATGAATGGTTTGAAAAGTGGTAATTGTTGGTTAAGAAGAGGGAGGCACGAGAGAGTACCCTTATGCTATTTTTAAATATTTTTTATTTTAATTTTGTTTGTTTATTTTTTTCTGAAGTCTAGGTTTAATTGTACATGTTTTATTTATGAAACATCACTAGATGAGGAGGAGGGTGAGTGGGGAAGAGGAAGAGCTGCTTTATTTATTCATCCTTTTATTTATACAGGTTTAGTTTTTTTTTATTTGCTGACCGACAGAAAACACTTGCGCATACACATAGAAACAAACAAACTGGGGTCTTTTAGTTTGTTTTTCAGTTCAGTATATCTCACCCCCGAAACACATTTTTATTTTTAAATGTTTCCATTCTTCTCTTGCTTGACACAATGGCTTATATATCTGAAACGATGAAACAGATCATAGAAATAAAATGAAGCAAATGACAAAACCCGTAGTCACCACACAGTGAGAAACTATACGATGAGGAGGCTGAAACATTTGCCGAAGTGAGCCGCTTTCAAGAGGAGGGGGAACAAAACTTTACACAAAAGGAGGAAGTGATTCAAGAAGAACGAAAAACAACAAAACATTTTGCCACAAGGAAAACCAAAATGCTTCCCTGTTGTTTGTTTAAAAATAGTCTGCCTTCTACTTCACCATCTAACCAGACTCTTTCACCCTCTTTCTTTCTCTGTCTTTTCTTACTCAATTTTGTTTTGGACCGTAAACTACAGAAACGTAACACATTTTGGGTTGGATTAACTCTGGATATGCTAAGCCAAATCTTGCTCACTCTCTCTGTCTCGATCTCTCGCTCTCTTCTCCTCTCTGCCCCATTTTTCTGTTGGAAGGAAGGGGAGGGGGGGAGGGGGCAATATATAGCAGGAGGGAGGAGTACTTACATATGAGGGGACACTTTCATGCCCTCCTTACCCCTACAGCGCCCCCTGACTGACTTCTCTGCCCCCTTTTCTTTCTCATGTATTTTTTTTCCCCCTCCCTCCTTCACGACACTCTGTGAGTGCTGTTTGCCATCAAGTCAAAAAAGTGAACTACTTCTCTCTCGGCTGCTATCTCCACTTTCAACCATGTTCGGATTGCTGCTAAAGAAAACAGACAGAGATAAATAAATAAAAATGAAACTTTTTAACCCTCCTGCTTCAGAAAAAATGGAAAAATAAACCACTGCATCTCATGTATTTATTACTATTTAACAAGAAAAAGAAAAGGTAAAAATTAACCTGTTTTCTTCTGTTTTTTGTTTGGTTGCCTTCTTCCTGCAGGTGAAAGTTGGGCATTGAATAAATGTAACAGTTAAAGGTGGTATTAAAACACTGACTTAGTTTAAGTCAGCCACTGGGTGGGGCCTGAATGGGGGAAACTGGGTAAGAATAAAGTTGGATATATAAGAATAAAGAGTATACTTTTGCACACAAAGGTCAAATGCAAATCACAGCTTTCTGCTTTTTTCATCTTTCAGTCGACAGACCCTCATCTTGAGCAATGTGCATACAGTAGTAGGCCTGCACAAAGACAAAGTGTTGATGTGGCAAGCTAATAACTAAGTGATCACTGACTTGGCATAATAAATCTGAGATTTGCGTTTGACCTCAAGTTATTTCATTATTTTTTGTACCTGAGTGTACCTGGTGTTGGGTGTGGTGGGGATGATGTCCATGAAGAACCACAAAGTTGGTGTGGCTACTAATGAACTTATTAGGAATCAGTCTCATCGTTTGGAGAGTCTTGCACTGTTGTGACTATTTTATTGTTGCCAATATACAGTAGCAGGCAGCTCTGAGTAAAGTATGTGTAAACATGGCATTATAGCTAGATACATTAATGATTGGTGGTTTACTATCACAAGGTTACACTGAGTACACATAGTGTCTCCACTGTGTTTGAACCAGTGTCTTCCTGGAGGTAACGATTGATGAACACATGCTACTGGAAGTGTTAGAAGACAGGTTGTTGATACAGCTAGGGGCATAGAGTAGGCCATTAGGGTATCTTTTGTCGCAGCTTACGTTGGCACAATCCTCCGTTTATCTATTCAATTGTCAATGGTAAATGCTGTTTAGTTCAAAATGTTGACTGTGGGCGGGCAATATGGTCACTTATACCATAAAACTACATGCAATTAGAACCAATTTAGGACAGTTTGACTCATGTTCAGCAATACATTTGCAGTCTTCCTAGTTGGGAGTTATTGAATATGAATATAACAGGTGAAGGTCAAGTGTTGTATTCACACAAGTTACTGAGTAAAATAGAGAGCACCGTTTTACTGGCATCTGGTGGATAGATAAGTGAGTTACATACTCAGAAAGTTTACATTGTAACAACATAGTAGGCTATGCAAAATACGTTTTCATATATCATTGCAAATACAATTAAGCGAATCATTAATTAATCAACTACGCCCAGTATCCTATATGCAACGAACGTCCCCGTGTGTGCCAAGTGCGTAATTGTTGCGCCAAAACCAGGTGAGCGCAATTATCAAGCGCCTACAAGATGAATCTTTGAACGGTCACTCTAATTTGCAACCGTTTGCTTACAACAGTGTGTCCGGGAGGCGCTCTGGACTACAGAGTTTTATGATTTTTTTCTGTGGCTTCGGTCACGTTGAACATGGAACAAGTTGCGTGGATGTTTTTGTCTGTTTGCATTTCTGCCTTTCCATTCACACAAGTGTCAGCGGAAGCTGATTTTAATGTAGACAGATGGGGTGGTCAAGTGCATCAAGACTACCAATTTGCGGAGCGGCACCTCCCGGGCAATGTACCAGTGCGTGAGGTGATCAGGCCTCGGATAGGGGAAGAGATGCCATCGGTGCCCCGCGGTCAGAACCACCATACTACTTACTTCCCATGTTCCAGCACTCGGCGGTTTCCGTCGTCGATAAGGACTTGTTCAGACCAGAAAATACGTTTCCCCAGTATCTTGACCAACCTCTTACTCCCGCCACAAAATAGTCCAGAGCTGAACCACGTCTCTCCCGTGAGTAATCCACGTGGAGTGGAGGTGTTGTACCGGTACAACCAGATCTCCGTTCGCGTCAACAGAGGTCAGCTCCGGTTTAGGTGTCTGGCCTCAATGCTCTTCCTGGGCACTTGCCCCGTCACCCGGGTCACCACACTTTTCTTTTACTTCCTTTATAACCTGAATGACTGTGGCAGTACTCAAACGGTAAAATGTGTTGGGATACATTTTGACCACACTATCCATTAGGCGCACACTTAAACTGACGCTAAAATATGTACTTTTTATGCTGTTAATTACTTCCAGACCATGAATGGCCAGCTGGTGTACTCCAGCTCACTTCGCTTTTCTCCAGAACCACAAGGGCCAGTGATAAGAGCCATACCTCTCAACCTCCCCATTCAGTGCATTTATAACCGGTATAGTGCCCAGAAGAATAGCCGTTTACCATCCATGTCCTTACCAGATTCCACTACTCTTACAAAGTTGGCTATGTACCCGAGGTGCATGACCGCTCTCTCTTGAAGAGTATGAATGGCAAACACATCTTTAGGCTCACTGCATGCAATGGTAAGTAAACATGTCCCATTACAAGAGTTGCCAAGTTGATTTAAGGTGCAGAGAAAGAGGGGCCAATCTTTCTCTCCAAATCTAGAGCAATGGGAACACTTGTCGTCAGAAGAGAGCTACATGCTTGGGGAGCCAATGTACTTCAAAGCCTACGCTGCTTTTGTCCCCAAAAATGAGAATGTGTTTGTTGATTCCTGCTTTGTTACGCCATCCAAGGACCCAAATACCACACCCCGCCTCGAGGTCATTCACAACTTTGGGTAATCAAACACTTAAGTTCTCACACACTGATGAAGCTATAGCGTTTGTGTCTATTCTAGTGATTGGTATATCCGCATGTATGTGTTTTAGATGTATGGTGGACAGCAAGCGGAAAGGCAGTCAATCCCAGTTCTTCTCCAGAGAGTCAAATGTCCTGCGTTTCACTGTGGATGCTTTCCTGTTCCCCCAAATCACTGCCAAGGTTAGGCTATATCCTTTTATGGCACACAAATGTTACACTAGTGAATAGTGACCTATATAATCTCATACTCTGTTCCACAGCGTCTCTACCTGCATTGTACTATGACTGTCAGGAAATCCACTTCGAAGCGGAGCGCCAAATCCTGCACGTACAATAGAGCAGTGGGAATGTAAACTGTCTTTTGGAGTCTCAACAGCAACCTCGCCCAATCTGATCTATATCCAGTGGTGGGGAAAGTACCCAATTGTCATACTTGATTAAAAGTAAAGATGCCTTAATAATACTCAAGTAAAAGTGAAAGTCACCCAGTAAAATACTACTTGAGTAAAAGTATTTGGTTTTAGATATACTTAAGTATCAAAAGTAAATGCTATAAATCTTTTCAAATTCCTTGAATTATGCAAACCGGACAACACGAGTTTTTATTTATTTATGGATAGCCAACATTCAGCCATAATTTACAAACAAAGCATTTGTGTTTAGTGAGTCTGCAAGATCAGAGGCAGTAGTGATGACCGCGAGTTCTCTTGATAAGCGTGAAATTGACAATTTTCCTGTCCTGCTAAGCATTCGAAATGTAACAAGTACTTTGGTGTGTTAGGGAACATGCATGGGAGTAAAAAGTACATTTTCTACAGGAATAACTGTAGTAAAAGTTGTCAATATAAATGGTAAAGTACAGATATCCCCAAAAAGTTGTACTTCAAAGTATTTTTACTTTACACCACTGTCTATCACAATCATGGTCTCAAGAATTACATCACAAGTTACATAGACGATGGTCATGATTAGTGTGTGTTGGACACTGATAATAATGAAATCATTAAGTCATTCAGTTATGTCATGCTACAGTATTTTTTGCACTGGTTAACCAGGGGTTTATTCACTAGAAAACAAACCGAAGCAAACCAAGCGGGGAGTGACCTACCTGAATTTGTCCAATAGAAACTCTCGTTTTTGTTGCAAAACGTTTTCTGTTAGGATTAAACAATCTCTGTTGCAAAACGTTTCAGACTAATGATTACACCCCTGGTTGTCATGGTTATGTGTCCTGTTAGGTGGGAGGAGCTGTATGGCCCTCCCTCTGTGTGCTCCTGCTGTGATTCTGTCTGTGAGGTGTCAAGAGATTTGTAAGTATACAACATAGTTAAAGCTGGACCACCTTTTTTCCCTCATCTTAGATTCATTCTTTGATACAATGTATGCTGATCTGTAACCTGTGGTTTTGCCTGATGTTTGTAACCAGGGCCAGCCTTGATGTCTCCTTCAGTGAAAAGCCTGATCACCCCAGTGAACCCTGGAGAGTGTTGGAGGGCAGGGAGAAGAGTTTGCCCATTCAGTCTGAGGAGAGACAGCCAGACAGTGAGGAAAGGGTGGAGGAGACCTTGGCAGTCACTTATAGAGTGGAGGAGAAGGTGAAGTTTAAAAGCTTGGCAGTCACTCCTTGGGGGGAGGAGGAGAAAAACATGTCAGTCGCTGTTATGAATAAGGTAGAGGTGGTGGAAGAGGGGGCGCAGGAAGGGACAGTTATAGGAGTGAGAGCGGAGGGGGTGTTAGCCAGAAAAGAAGTGGAGGAGGTGATTGAGGACAAACGGGCTGAGAAGGTGATTGATGTGGAGGCTGTAGAGAATGGCACAGACCAAGTGACAGAAAGTGTAACTTTGGAACATGTACCTGAGGAGGTCAAGATTGGCAATATTTCTGAGGGAAATACTGTGATGGTTAAAGAGGTAGATCAGTGGAACATGTTGAGTGTCGTCACCACGAATGCTGAGGTGTCAAAGAAAGTTAAGGAGCAGGTTGCTGGGGGAGAAGGGTCGAAGGTTAAGATAGTGGGGGTTGGACAGATGCCTTTGGAGGACGAAGCGGCAGTGTTTCTGCAGGGGTACGTGGAGCCTGCCGAGTGGAGAGAAGAATACCAAGGACCAGCCCTAGAGGAGGAGGAGCTGGGGAGGTTTTGGAAACCATCCACAAAGGTTAGTTTTCATCTAGTCTAGTGAATGTTTCAATGCCGCCTACTTGAGTTTTAATGTCAGTTTCAGTTTCAATCATTTCAAGTGTTCATTTCATACCAGCTGTTTTAAAATGGACCTTTTTCTTATTTTCAGGACAAGCTTGTTGTGCTGGAAACTTCTGTCCCTATTGGAACATTGACATAAATGAACTTAAATGAAATATTTCATAAGAAGAATTACACCAAAGTGTCCTTGTATGATTGAATATTAAATTACACTTGAATTGTTATAAGCAATGAACAAAGCTCAACGTTTTCATGGTAGCTGGGCATTTGAGGGATACATCTTTTTTTTTTGGGGGGGGTGCATATTGAAGATGTAAACATATGGCGTTCTCTGAAAGGTACAACTATTTTACACACAAAAAATGACAGGGAGCTCAGAGAGAGGGAAGACTGCAGGATTAGGGTTGCAAAGCCACTGGTAATTTACCAAAGTTCCTGGAACATTCTGTAATTTTGGTAATTAACAGGTAATCTATACTTTAATAACTTTTAAAAAATGCATTCATAGTGTTTTATTTTTATACCTGGGTACATATTGTCCATGAGTTTCTAGTGGATACACCATATGGTTAATGAGAAAATAGCCTAATTAATGAAAAAATCGAAAAAATGGCATTATTTTAAATAACGTTTTTTCACAACTGTCACCAGTTTGGTGCCAAAACATTAACAAAAATAAGTGTGTAAAAAAAAAAAGGATATTTAATGTGGAAATCCTCATATTAAACACCAATTGCATTCACTGGGTTGATGGTTTATATTTAGGATCATGTTTACAGCTTTGTCATACTATGAAAACATTTTAATAATGTTCTTTATTTTATATATTTTACATGTGATGAGTCCACACAGGGCCAGAGATAGACACCTTTGATAATCTGAAGTACCCAAAAAGGCCACTAGATGTCCTGTGATAAAATTCAAAAGAAACTTGAAATTACCAAACTTCTGGCAGTTTACTGGTAAACTTTGAAAGTTACCAGTAAAATACCCTCCCTATCAAATTGTATTGGTCGCATACACATATTTAGCATTAGGAGATAGAAACAGAGCTGCCATGTCTATCGAAGCAATCTTGGTCACTACATGCAACCCTAGGCAGGACTGATGTAAAACTCTTTCAAGCTATTTTGTGGGGATGGCAACAAGTTGTGCATGAACAGTACCTTTCACATGCAAATGATGATGAGCATATGTAAATTGCATAGTACAGTGTTGGAGAACTTTCACTCACACTGTCGCACACACATACTTGACTCTTTCAGCATAGTAGACCTACTTATCCAAAAAAATCCCAGATAACGCTTGTAGGCAATGTCATGGCGAAGTTGGCTAGCTAAACTTGTGCAGAAACTCGTCATCGAGTCTTACGATTCGATCACACCGACAGTGTCTTTGCGTAAAATGGTACGCAGCATCATCTGGATATTTGTGCAACAAAAGTTCAATATTCACCTTCCCCTACCATTTCTGTCCAGCCGTCTCCGCATACAGTTTGACGCATACAGTTTGACGCATACGTTCGATAAATCCAGCATATGCACCATACAGAACGCCCTGCAACTGCCTCTGCAACGCAATGCAAACACAGCGTCCCATTGGAAATGAATGTACTTCTAGTGTACCAAAATGCAATGAGGTCTTGCACCGAACTGCGCATGTGTAGGCCGTCAAGTCAAAGGTACTCCTTAAACAAAGTTGTTTTTGACGAAAAATGAAATCTTGTCACTTTCACGAGGTTGGCGTATTAACATGTTCAACTACAGTATGACAAAATGTATGCACTCACTAACTGTAAATCGCTCTGGATAAGAGCGTCTGCTAAATGACTAAAATGTAAAATGTAAATGTAATACTTAAAACACTGGCTCGAATCTAGGTTGTACCTTTAGATTTAGAGAAAATTAACTAAGGAAGAATTTTCACTTCTCTCATTGACTTCTCAAACACCAAACCCTGGCCTGGTCTGCTTTGGCTGTTTCGCAAGTGTTCCCGGATGTCTCGCGATGTTGCGCCTCTGGGTTTAAAAACTGTGGAAATCAGGAGGCTGGTGGGAGGACCTACAGTGCATTTGGAAAGTATTCAGACCCCTTGACTTTTTCCACATTTTGTTACGTTACAGCCTTATTCTAACATGGATGAAATAAATAAAAATCCTCATCAATCTACACACAATACCCCATAATGACAAAGCAAAAACAGGTTTTTAGAAATGTTTGCAAAAAACAGATACCTTATTTAAGTATTCAGGCCCTTTGCTATGAGACTCAAAATTGAGCTCAGGTGCATCCTGTTTCCATTGATCATCCTTGAGATGTTTCTACAACTTGATTGTAGTCCACTTGTGGTACATTCAATTGATTGGACATGATTTGGAAAGGGACACACCTGTCTATATAAGGTCCCGCAGTTGACAGTGCATGTCAGAGCAAAAACCAAGCCATGAGGTCTAATGAGAGCTCCAAGATTGAATTGCTGTGCCGAGCACAGATCTGGGGGAAAAACATCTGGCAGCATCCACGGTGAAGCATGGTGGCCTTGCAGCATCATTCTGTGAGGATGTTTTTCATCGGCAGGGACTCCCGGAGACCTAGTGAGGATCTAGGGAAAGATGAATGGAGCAAAGTACAGAGAGATCCCTGATGAAAACTTGCTCCAGAGCACTCAGGACCTCGGACTGGGGTGAAGGTTCACCTTTCAACAGGACAATGACCCTAAGCGCACAGCCAAGACAACACAGGAGTGGCTTCAGGACAAGTCTCTGAATGTCCTTGAGTGGCCCAGCCAGAGCCCGGACTTGAACCTGATCGAACATCTCTGGAGAAACCTGAAAATAGGCTGTAATCGCTGCCAAAGGTGCTTCAACAAAGTACTGAGTAAAGTGTCTGAATACTTATGTAAATGTGATATCAGTATTTTATTAAAAAAAATACATTTTCAAGAATTTCTAAACCTGTTTTTGCTTCGTCATTATGGGGTATTGATGAGGGGGGAAAATGATTTAATACAATTTAGAATAAGGCTGTAACGTAACAAAAATGTGAAAAGTTAAGGGGCCTGAATACTTTCCGAATGCACTGTATAGACGGATCAGCTCATTGTGGTTTCCATGTTTGATACCATTCCATTTATTCCCAGTGGCGTGTATTCATGGATGCCAAGGGAAGCCAGGCTTCCCAAAACATTTGACCAAGAAAAAAAGAAACATAAAATAATTTATTTTGTCACTCTGTATCTCACTGGAGAAAACATCAGAGCGAGCTAAACAGCGCCCCTCTGTCTCTGTGTAGGTCATCTATCTGATGCTGTCTGGTCCAAAATAGTGGCATTGAATGCAAGGTAAGCCAGCGAGCATTTGGCCTCTCTTGATGATAAAAAAAAGTATAAAATAATAGCCAATCAGTGTTGAGCTCAACTGTGAATGGTCCTGGTGCACAAAAAAAAAGTGTCAAGGGAAGCCGTTTTGGATTTGGCTTCACTCCAATCACATTGCATTGAGAGCATACATCATTGACAGAAACTCGTTGTGAATCTCATTGTGTTGTTGTCCTCTGGTGGCTAGCTAGCTAGCTAAAATGGGCCCTTTCCTAAATTAGCCATGGATGGAGATAGGGATTTGGACTTGTGGTTTTACTTAATTCTCTGTACTGGCCAATGATTATAATGGCGATTCTGATCCAACCATAAATTCATACATTGTGCCCCTGGCCAGAGAGGATGGAAGTTCAATATGTAGCTAGACGTAGAAGGCTAATGTTAACTAGGTAACATTTCCCATGAAAGGAAATTAGGCTAGCGAGCAAGCATTTTAGACAGGTAGCCTAGGACAACAAAAAATGAAAGCGTCTACTGTATGACAGAGTGATAGATCGTTTCGTCAACATGAAAGAGAGGAGGATGGCATTGGCGTTTCTCTACATGTAGGGTGAGTCAACATGTTTTTTCTATTTGCACGAACGCGCACGCATGCACACAGAATTCAGAACCATGCACAGCCACATATTTAGCTTATTTTCATTGGACTAAATTGTTTTTGGTGTCTTTTAGTTGTCACTGTATTATACTAAGCACAAGTGATTTGATGATGTTGAAATGGTGCTGGAATAGTGGAGGCAGCTCATGTTTTCTTTGCGTGGTTCTAAATCAATAGTTGTTTAGTGGTCCTAAAATGTCAGAAACATTAACTTGCTTGACCATGCTGTAGGTCATGTAACTGTTTGTTACATGCAATATACTTTGTGGACTTCACCAGACAGCGGTTGCTCTCCGGTTTTGTGATGAAACAAAGGTGTGGTTGAATTTATTCTGCCAGTGTCTTCTTATTGTCTCGGCCTTAGGCCTATATATCACAGTGGCAAGGCATATGAACTAACGGGTTACAGAGCAAACAACTTAATTATTGCAACACACAGGTTGTAATATGACTTTTTTTTCTGGTTTGGCTTCCCCAGTGATTTTACCCACTCACCGCTACTGTTTATTCCATTCCATCCATTAATGTGCCTGTCCTCCTATAGCTCCTCCCACCAGCCTCCTCTGGTGGAAATGTCTATTTTGTATAAAGGGATGTGTGAAAGACCTGACAGACATTTTCATAAACCTCGACATGTTTCCATAATAGCCTGACCATGGATAGGTGGATGTGGTTATCCAGGTATCTGAGGCACGGAACACAAACAAGGAAGTAACGCAACATGTAAAACAGAGTGAAAGATGATTATTATCTGTCAACTCAGTAGACGGAGAGAATTTCAGCCTCTGATCTAACAACTCACTCTTACTTAGAAACCTACAATGCTGTTTCTTGTGATGATGGTGTCATTTCACCTGATGAAACAAAGTGACACATGCTCCTCTTTACCACAACTCAGTCTGGATGGAGACTACATTCTGGGAGGATTATTCCAGCTGCATGAGAAGTATGGAGTGACTGATACAGCGGCTGATACTGAGAACAGAAAACCTGAAACATTTCAATGTCACAGGTAAGGCGAAGTCTGCTTTCACCACCAGAAAAAAATTATACGGTAAATGTCAAATGTTTTTGCACACATTTTGACAATAAACCTATGCAACCTTTTATTCTACATCCAAGGTTTAAATTTTCCTCAGCAAGCTACCAGCAGATCCAAGTCATGAGGTTTGCTATTGAAGAGATCAACAACTCCACAGAGCTGTTGCCTGGTGTGAGCCTGGGCTATGAGCTTTTCGACTACTGCTCTGACTTGCTCAGTTATTGGGCTGCTCTGGACTTTCTGACCCAAAAGGGAGGAGGAGCCATCCCTGTGTGGAACGGAACATCCTACAGACCTAAAGTCATCTCAGTCACTGGCCCGTTTGGAAGCAGCCAAACCATCAGTGTCGCCCCTCTGTATATGTCGGAGATGATTCCAATGGTAAGTAGTATTTTATGACACAATATAACCTCATAATGGTGCTATTTATACAGTAGCTGCCTTGTACTGTAATGATTTGAATAATGCTGTAAAGTAGTTAAGGGAATGGATATGAAGGGCATTGCATGCTTGTTCAAATATGACAATCCTTGTTCTCACAAAAACATTATCGTTTTATGTTTTACTTCAACAGGTGACTCATGGGGCATCAAGTGTCCAACTAAGCTACAAAACCAGATTTCCCTCCTTTTTCAGAACCATTCCCAGCGACAAATATCAGGTGGAGGCTATAGTCCGTATACTCCAACAGTTTAACTGGAACTGGGTGGCTTTCATCGGTGGTGACAATGACTACAGCAGAGATGCCTTGACAGTTTTTCAGGATGAGATTAGACCAGCTAACATCTGTTTGGCTTACCAAGACACCATTCCCCAAAACCAATCCTTAATAGGGCGTCTATTCAACAACATAGCCATGTTCAATGTCCGGGTTATTGTAGTCTTTGCCAATGTGGAGTTTGTCATTCCTTTCATCCAGAAGGCCATAGATCTCAGAGTGAAGGAGAAGATATGGATCGCTAGTGAGACATGGTCTATGAACAAAGAGTTGATCAAGAAGAGTCAGATTGAGAGCATAGGGACGGTTTTAGGTGTCACTGTCCAGAGGCACAAGGACCTGAGAGGATTTGATGAGTTCATTAACAACACAGTAACATCCAGACATGAGAATGAATGCACTGACATGGACTTGAAGGAAAGATGTGGTCAGATTTGCCCTGACTGCATCTCTACCAGTGCCCAGACAATTATTGGAGAGGACCCGACATACAGCTTTGTAATCTACTCTGCAGTGTATGCTGTGGCTCATGCACTCCACAATACTTTGCAGTGTGGGACACGGAACTGTGCCAACTCAGAAATCATCGCTTATCCTTACATGGTAAGTGCGCTGCATCTCCTTCAACATGAAGCCTTATGGTCAACCACATCACCCAAAATATGATTAGTAATTGACGTTATCGTTTAAGTTTACTATTTCGTCTTGCATTCCCAGGTCACTGAGGCACTAAAACTGGTCAAATTCAAATTGGACAATCAAAGTATAGAGTTTGATGAGAACGGGGACCCACCGGCTCATTACGACATTGTACACTGGGACTGCAAATATGGAACATGTTCTAATGTGGACATTGGCTCATACTTCACCAACCCCACACCAAGCTTCCATATAAATGAAACTCTCATACATTGGTTTGAGGGCACAAAGGTTAGTACTAAATTCTTCAAAAGCATGTGAGTATACATTACACACCATCAAAACACTGAGTGGTATTCAAATTAGTGATAACTGATGCTGGTCTTTTCCACAGTGCTATTTTAAGCTGTTCCTACTTCTTGCAGGCTCCAGTCCTGCAGTGTTCTAGTGAGTGTAAATTTGGCTCCAGAAGAGTTCAAACTGGCTTCCACACCTGCTGTTTTGAATGTGAGATCTGCTCTGATGGAAAGTACATCAACCACACAGGTACAGAGCAACATGACTTTCTGTTATTGCCTGGAGTCTTTCCTGGACAGGTCAAGCGGTCAGGAAGAACACCTGGCACCATTTACAGTGCCCTCCACTAATATTGGCACCCTTGGTAAATATCAGCAAAACGGGCTGTGAAAAAAATGTCTATTGTTTATCCTCTTGGTCTTTCATTCAAAATATTCACAAAAATCTAACCTTTAATTAAAGTAAAATAATTGAAAGAAAAAATAAATTCTTATCATAATCAAATATGTGTGCCACAATTATTGGCACCCCTTCAGCTCTGAGTCTTCTCCTATAATGCGTAATGAGGTTGGAGAACACATGGCAAGGGATCTGAGACCATTCCTCCATTCAGAATCTTTCCAGATCCTTCAGATTCCGAGGCCCAAGCTTGTGGGCCTCGGCAGTGGTGGAAAAAGTATTCAAAAGTTATACTTGAGTAAAAGTAAAGATACCTTAATAGAAAATTACTCAAGTGAAAGTCACCCAGTAAAATCCTACTTGAGTAAAAGTCTAAAAGGATTTGGTTTTAAATATACTTAAGTATCAAAAGTAAATGGAATTGCTAAAATGTACTTAAGTATTAAAAGTAAAAGTATTAATAATTTCAAATTCCTTATATTATGCAAACCAGACAGCACAATCTTGTTTTTTATTTATTTACGGATAGCCAGGGGTACACTACAACACTCTGACATTAATTGACAAACAAAGCATTTGTGTTTAGTGAGTCCGCCAGATCAGAGGTAGTAGGGATGACCAGGGATGTTCTCTTGATAAGTGCGTGAATTTGACCATTTTCCTGTCCAAATGTAACAAGTACTTCTGGGTGTCAGGGAAAATGTATGGAGTAAAAATTGCATTATTTTCTTTAGGAATGTAGTGAAGTAAAAGTTGTCAAAAATATAAATAGTAAAGTAAAGTACAGATACCCCCAAAAACGACTTAAGTAAAAATACTTTAAAGTACTACTTAAGTACTGGGTTTAGGTCAGGGGACTGGGATGGCCATGGCAAAACATTGATTGTGTGGTCAGTTAACCATTTTTGTGTTGATTTTGAGGTGTCCTTTGGATCATTGTCCTGCTGGAAGATCGAACCACGGCCCAGTTTAAGATTCCTAGCACAGGCAGTCAGGTTTTGATTTAATATCTGCTGGTACTTGATGGAGTCCATGATACCATGTATCCTAACAAGTTGTCCAGGGCCTTTGGAAGAAAAACAGCCCCACAACATCAAAGATCCACCACCATACTCACAGTGAGGATGAGGTACTTTTCTGCATGGCTATCTTTCTGTCTACGCCAAACCCACCTCTGGTGTTTGTTTTCAAAAAGCTCTATTTTGGTTTCATCTGACCATAGAACCCGGTCCCATTGCAAGTTCCAGTAACGTTTGGCAAACTGTAGGTGCTTGAGTTTGTTGTTTGATGACAGCAAAGGCTTTTTATGGCAACCCTCCCAAACAACTTGTAGTTATGTAGGTGGCGTCTGATAGTAGTTTTGGAGACTTTCTGCAATTCTCTAGCTGTGATCCTTGGAGATTTTTGGGCCACTCTAACCATCCCCCTCACTGTGTGTGGGGTCAATATAGACACACGTCCTCTTCCAGGCCGATTGTTAACATCTCCAGCTGCTTTGAACTTCTTAATTATTGCCTTGATAGTGGAAATGGCCATTTTCAACCATTAAGCTATTTTCTTATAGCCATTTCCTGATTTGTGCAGCTCAACAACCTTTTGTCACACATCATTACTGTATTCTCGGGTCTTTCCCATAGTGATGAATGACTATGGGAACTTGGCCTGTGTGTCACCTCATATTTGTACCCCAGTGAAACAGGAAGTCAAGGCTTACCACTTAAGTGTTCCTAATCACTCAGGTGAACTTAAAAACATAAAATATGAATGGGAATATACTTATAAGAATTTCTAGCGGTGCCAATAATTGTGGCACACATGTTTTGGAGATTTTTTTTCTCCATTTATTTCACATTCATTCTTTTCAATCATTTTACTTCAATTAAAGGTTCGATTTTTGTGAATATTTTGAATGAAAGACCAAGAGGATAAACAGCAAAGACATTTTTTTCACTGCCCGTTTTGCTAATATTTACCAAGAGTGCCAATATTAGTGGAGGGCACTGTATGACCTATGAATCACATGACAAGAATGATGGTTATCTGTACACATATTAGCATCTATCACCCAGACTTTCTCTTCCCTATCTTCCCCAACAGCCGATCCCTACAGCTGCATAGCATGCCAAACGGATGAGTGGGCCAGGAATGGCAGTACATCATGCACTAAGCGCACTATAGAGTATCTGCATTCCGATGCTCCGTTGGTCATTTTTCTGATGTTCCAGGCCAGCTCCATCATCGTCATCTCAATTGCCATCTTGGTTCTGTTCCTTTGTAAGAAGGACACCCCTGTGGTGAAGTCAGCCGGTGGGAGGCTCTGCTTCATCATGTTGTGTTGCTTGTCCATGTCCTCCATCAGCGTCTTTCTCTACATCGGCAAACCCACGGAGGCCATCTGCACCTTACGCAATTCTGTGTTTATAGTCTTCTATGTCGCCTGCCTGTCCTGTCTCGCTGTTCGCTCCTTCCAGATTGTCTGTATCTTCAAAATGGCTGCCAAACTACCCAAAGCATATGATTTCTGGGTCAAGCATGGTGGACAGTGGATCACTATTATCACAACCACTGTCATAATGCTGTTTCTGTGCACTTTGTGGATAGCCATGGAAGGACCCAGGCCCAATCAGATAACATTGTATAGCGAGGTCATTTTGGATTGCACATATGGAGTCCTCCCCATCTTTTATTTGATAGTACTGTTTGCAGGTTTGCTGGGTATTGCATGCTTTAGCTTTGCCTACATGGGAACTGACCTGCCCAAAAACTACAACGAGGGTAAATCCATCACTTTCAGCTTGCTTATCTTCTTCATCTCTTGGGTCATCTCTCTGACGGTGCACCTGTCTACCAAAGGAAAGCACACACTCTCCGTCAATCCTTTCTCTGTGTTGTGCAGTCTGTATGGTATTCTCTTTGGTTACTTCTTCCCTAAATGCTATATCATTATCGTTACACCTGAGCGTAATACAGCAGCCTATTTTCAAACCGCAATCCAGAGTTACACACTTCAACCTAGATAATGTACAGATGTTGATAATGTCATATGACCTGTGTTGTGTGGCACTAGAACTGCCTCTACTGTGTTTTGTTTCTTTTCAGTCTATCTATATTTTGTAATCCCATACTGTTTTCCTCCTTAAAAGCATTTAAAATTGTTTTCCCATTAATACAACACTTTCTAAATTATTTTTTTGTGTCCAATCAGAAAACAGTAGGTTAAAAGCAAGTAACAGCGTGTATCAAGTGCATTTATTATCCAAAATCCTTTCAAAGTTCACACTTTTAATCTACAAGAGTACTAAAATACTCTGAATTGTAGCAGGGATTCACCATATTAAAATAGGATGAACATAATGACTGAAATATGTATTTTGAAATATTATGGTGTGCTCAATGAAGTGCTTAAAATAAGCTGTTGAAGTTTGACAAGGCTGTACAACAAGCTGGTGGTAAACTAACAGCAACATGCCTGTAATTGTTTTCTCATCTTGTTTGGACATTCTTTACATGAAGTTAGAGCTGCGTACAGAGGCTAAGTAACACAAAGTCCAACAATAACTGAGGATAAACTAAATGAAGGCTGATTTAGTCCCATAGAGCCTTCCTATAGTCAGTTAGTTTCCTTGATTGGAGGCAGAGTTCAGATGTCTTTACGAGTTTTTCTGAGGGACCTTGATTGTTACCTGAGGTAAAAGAATAAAATATGTTTTTGAAGCTTTGATATTAACACATTTTGTGAACATACATACAGTTGCTTGTGAGATGTTGCTGTTTATTACATATGTAACGTTGCAACAGCGTTCATACATTTACGTATGTGGCCTGAACATTTGATCCTACAGTAGTGTGTGTGGTGGTGATAGGGTCCTTACTGTTTTCACTTCAGTGTAGTTGTCCAGGCCATACTCTCCCAGCTCACGACCGTTACCAGAATATTTGTAGCCACCGAAGGGGGCTTGTGCTCCAAACACATCATAACAGTTAATCCTAAACAGAAAGAAATGGACAACCCACACACACAATTAGCAGATTATAATAGGTCAACTTCAGCCAACTTCTGGACCATAATGCTACGGAAAGAAATTGACAATTTGATGGACGTAATGTAAAATAATGTAAGCTAGAAATCAGCGTACCAGACAGTGCCAGCGCGGAGTCCGTTAGAGATGTAGTGGGCCTTGTCGATGTCTTTGGTGAAGACAGCAGCTGCCAGGCCGTACTTTGTGTCATTGGCTCTCTCAACCACCTCCTCCAGAGTCTTAAACTTCAGGATCTGCATCACCGGCCCAAAGATCTGAACACAGACACAGGCAGGGAGAGACAATCAATATTATAGAGGAGAAAGGAATGTAAAGAATCTAACCTAAAGAGATATTTTCTCTAATGAGAACATGTTACACATGTATGATCTTGTCTGGTTACTTTCCTTAAAGCTAGAATACTTAATTGAAACAAAGTGTTCTCCTCGCCCCAGTTTCGCTAAAAAGCTAAGGGATGGGGCTGGAAAAATGTAACCACTCAAATTCATAGACAGAGCAATGGATGCAAGGACTAACCATCCATGATATCACATGTATAGTTTTAACCTTGTTTTGAGGCTATACAGTGTTTGTTTACATTTGTTGTTTCCAAACACTGGAGTAAAACAAGCTTATATTTTGGGTTCTGATGGGGTATAACAGTTGAACTAAGCTCATGAGGCATTTATACGATCTATTCTTTAAGAATCAATTGGTATATATCATTAATTTACAAGTTCAAAAATGAATGTAGCAAATAAGGATTCTAGCTTTAAAATAGCCACACAAATATACTTTAGACAACCAAAATATACAGGCTTTCCTTTTCATTTTCATGGGTATAGCCATTAGGGGGATTCTGTCAAGGCAGCCCCAAGAGCCAAAATGGTGGATCTTGACAGCCAGTTTCATGAAGAGTGAGTTGTTAATAATGACACTGCCATGCTGTACCTCCTCACGGGCGATGGTCATGTCATCCTGGACATCTCCAAAGATGGTTGGTTGGATGAAGTAGCCACGGTCTGCAGCCACCCCTCCCCCACACATCAGTTTGGCCCCCTCACGCTTCCCACTGCTGATGTAGCCCAGAATCTTCTTGAACTGTTCCTCGTCCACCTAGATAGGGAACCGTTTTATAGAGCTTGTAAGTGGGTGCCTTATTAATGTGTTAACCAAAACCAGACTACAAGTGCTTGTGTATATGTATGCATGCAAGTGCGTTCTTGTAGTTGTTTTCTGACAAAGCCTCTGCATTTGGAAATGCTGGTACCACAGTTACTTGAGTACGATAGAGTGTGCAGCTCTTCTATTTTCATCCAGTGTCTTATGTTTGGGTGTGCATCTTCAACTCCTCCTCTACTCGTCTGGGTGTGTTTGTGCACCATTTCTAACCTGGGGTCCCTGCTCAGTCTTCATGTTGAAGGGGTCTCCCACCACCCTGCTCTTGGCCCGCTCCACGCTGCGCTCCATAAACTCATCATAGATGGTGTCCTGCACGTATGTACGGGAGCCGGCACAGCAGCACTGGCCCTGGTTAAAGAACAGGGCAAAGTGGGACTGTTCCACCGCCTCCGCCACTGCAGAAAGAGAGAGAGAGAACACACAGTCATACATAACTGATATGTTTCGACTTGAGGTTCTGCAGCATTGGATTCCATGAAATTGACACTGGGCCTTGGGGTGGGTAGCTGCCGGAAGTGTTGTGGAATCCAATGGGCTGCTTTAGCATTAGCTAGCCTAGCATGCTGATGAAAAAGGCAGTTTAAAAAACTAGTTTTAAAAAATGGCTGAGCTAGGTTTCGACTTGAAGGGGAAGGTTTATTTACTGCTGAACCTCAAGTCGAAACATATCGGCTAAGTCAGACACAGCAATCACAATACAACAAATAAGACACACACAGGCAAACATGCACACACCTTAGTCAGAGGAGGCTGATGGGATGATGGGCTCATTATGGAAACCACATGTTTGACTCCGTTCCATTGATTCCATTCCAGCCATTACAATGAGGCCGTCCTCCTATAGCTCATCCCATCAGCCTCCTTTGGTAGATGTCCTTCGCTGTAAAAGTAGCAGCTGCCTGTTGCAATTGATACTTGATAAATAAAACGGACACCACGCTTTGTTGAAGATATTGCTAAATAATCTGTAGCAGACTATACAAATTAAGTGTTCCCATTCTTTTCATATTTCTAACTGGATGCCCATCTAAAAAGTAAAGCAGCCAGGATCCATACTCACTGTTTGCATCAGACATGATTATGTTGGGACTCTTTCCTCCCAGCTCCAGAGTGACCTTCTTCAGGTTGCTGGAGCCAGATGCCTGCTGGATCAGGTGACCTACCTGGACACATAGAGCATGGAGCTGCTTAGACAGCACAGGGCTCATTCTCATTCACACACTAATACGCCAAAACACATTGGCCATTTGAAAGAAATATCAGCACATACAGTATATCCAAATATACATACAATTGGGCACTT